>NC_092144.1:35419917-35725611 GCF_043159975.1 Macaca nemestrina
ACAATGCAGTTTCTCAGACTGCTTTTTTCCAGTTTTAATCTGAGGATATTTCCTTTTTCACCATAGCCCTCAATGAGCTCCCAAATATCACTTTGCAGAATCCATAAAAGCAGTGTTAGCAAACTGATGCTTGAAGAGAAATGTGTAACTCTGTGAGTTGCATTCACACATCGCAGTGCAGTTTCTCAGAACGCTTCTTTCCAGTTTTAATCTGAGGATATTTCCTTTTTCACCATAGCCCTCAATGAGTTCCCAAATATCACTTTGCAGAATCCACGAACACAGTATTGGCAAACTGCTTCGTGAAGACAACGTTGTAACTCCGTGAGATGAATTCACATATCACAACGAAGTTTCTCAGAAAGCTACTTTCTAGTTTTTATTTGAGGATATTTCCTTTGTTACCGTCAGCTTCATTGCGCTAAGAAATATCCCAATGTAGATATCAAGAAAAGAATGTTAGCCAATGGGTCAATGAAAAGCAAAGTGTAACTCTCTGAGTTGCATTCACACGTCACAATGCAGTTTTTCAGAACGCTTCTTCCCAGTTTTTATCTAAGGATATTTCCTTTTTCACCATAACCCTCAATGAGCTCCCAAATATCACTTTGCCACTTCCACGAGAACAACCTTAGCTAACCGCTTCATGAGGAGAGAGGTGTAACTCTGTGAAATGAAATCACAGATCACAAAGAAGTTTCTCAGAAAGCTTCTTTCTCATTTTTATCGTAGGATATTTCCTTTGTCCCTATAGTCCTCAAAGGGATCCGAAATATCAGTTCTCAGATTCCACAAAAACCGGGCTAGCCAACGGCTCCACGAAATACAACTGTAACTCAGTGAGTTGAATGCACACATCCCAAAGCAGTTTCTCAGATAGCATCTTTCTTTTTTGAGCTGAGGTTATTTGTGGTCTCAGATCGCCACCGTGTGTCTTATTGCAGATTCTGTGAAAACACTGTTAACAAGCTTCTCTATGAAAACGATGATGTAACCCTGTGAGCTGAATTCACCCACAACAAAGAAGTTTCTCAGAAGACTTCTCTGCAGATTTGTCTGAAGTTCTTTCATGATTCACAATGGGATTCAACGATATTCAGGATATCACTTCTGAGATTCCACAAAATCAGTGCTAGCAAACTCCTCCATGAAAGAGTGGTGTAACACTGTGAAATGAATTCACACATCACAAAGCGATTTCTCAGAAAGCTTCATCCCAGTTTTTCTCGGAGGACATTTCCTTTGTCCTTCTACTCTTCAAACCCATTTGAAATATCAGTTCTCAGAATTCACAATAACAGGGCTAGCAAACGTCTGCACCTAATAGTGGTGTAACTGTGGGAGATGAAGTCACATATCAGAAAGCAAATTTCTCAGAAAGCTTCTTTCTCCTTTTTTTCTGAGAATATGTCCTTTGTCACTGTAAACTGCATAGCGCTAAGAAGTATCCCTTTGCAGATTTCAAGAAAACTGTGGTAGCAAACTGATGCCCGAAGAGAAATGTGTAACTCTGTGAGTTGCATTCACACACCGCACTGCAGTTTCTCGGAACGCTTTTTTCCACTTCTAATCTGAGGATATTTCCTTTTTCACCATAGCCCTCAATGAACTCCCAAATATCACTTTGCAGAATCCATGCACACAGTGTTAGCAAACTGATGACTGAAGAGAAATGTGTTAACTCTGTGAGTTGTATTCACACATCGCAGTGCAGTTTCTCAGAACGCTTATTTCCAGTTTTAATCTGAGGATATTTCCTTTTACACCATAGCCCTCAATGAGCTCCCAAATATCACTTTGCAGAATCCACGAACACAGTATTAGCAAACTGCTTCGTGAAGACAATGTTGTAACTCCGTGAGATGAATTCACATATCACAAAGAAGTTTCTCAGAAAGCTACTTTCTAGTTTTTATTTGAGGATATTTCCTTTGTTACCGTCAGCTTCATTGCACTAAGAAATATCCCAAGGTAGATATCAAGAAAAGAATGTGAGCAAACGGATCAACGAAAAGCAAAGTGTAACTCTGTGAGTTGCATTCACCTGTCACAATGCAGTTTCTCAGAATGCGTCTTTCATTTTTCATCTGAGGATATTTCCTTTTTCACCATAGCCCTCCATGAGCTCTCAAATATCACTTTGCCAATTCCACAAGAACAGTCTTAGCGAACCACTTCATGAGGAGAGAGATGTAACTCTGTGTGATGAATTCACAGATCACAAAGAAGGTTCTCAGAAAGATTCTCTCTCATTTTTATCGGAGGATATTTCCTTTCGCCCTATAGTCTTCAAAGGGTCCGAAATATCAGTTCTCAGATTCCACAAAAACCGGGCTACCCAACGGCTCCATGAAATACAGCTGTAACTCAGTGAGTTGAACGCACACATCACAAAGCAGTTTCTCAGAAAGCGTCTTTTTTGGGCTGAGGTTATTTGTGGTCTCGGAGCGCCACCATGTGTCTTCTTGCAGATTCTGTGAAAACGCTGCTCGCAAGCTTCTCAATGAAAACAAGGATGTGACCTTGTGAGCTGAATTCACACACACCAAAGAAGTTTCTGAGAAGGCTTCTCTGCAGATTTTTCTGAAGTTCTTTCATGATTCACCATGGGATTCAACGATACCAAGATATCACTTCTGAGATTCCACAAAGTAAGTGCCGGCAAACTCCTCCATGAAAGTGTGGTGTAACAGTGTGAAATGAATTCACACATCACAAAGTGGTTTCTCAGAAAGCTTCATTCCGCTTTTTCTCGGAGGATATTTCCTTTGTGCTTCTACTCTTCAAACCCATCGGAAATATCAGTTCTCAGAATCCACAAAAAAAAGGGCCATCAAACGGCTGCACGAAATAGTGGTGTAACTCTGGGAGATGAAGTCACATATCAGAAAGCAATTTCTCAGAAAGCTTCTTTCACGTTTTTATCTGAGGATATCTCCTTTGTCACTGGAAGCGGCAGAGCGCTAAGAAGTATCCCTTTGCAGATTTCAAGAAAACTGTGTTAGCAAACTGATGCCTGAAGAGAAAAGTGTAACGCTGTGGGTTGCATTCACACATCGCAATACAGTTTCTCAGAACGTTTCTTTCCAGATTTTATCTGAGGATATTTCCTTTTTCACCATAGCCCTCAATGAGCTCCCAAATATCACTTTGGAAATTCCATGAAAACAGTGTTAACAAACTGCTACACGAGGGAAAGGTGAAACTCTGTTGGATGAATTCACACATTAGAAAGCAATTTCTGAGAATACTTCTTTCTAGTTACTATCTGAGGATATTTCCTTTTTCACCATAGGTCTCAAGGCACTCCGAAATATCACTTTGCACCTTCCATGAAAACAGTGTTAGCAAACTGCTTCATGAAGACTAAGTTGTAACTCTCTGAGAGGAATTCACATATTCCAAAGAAGTTTCTAACAAAATTTCTTTCACGTTTTTAATTGAGGATATTTCCTTTTTCAGTGCAGGCCTCAATGCGGTCCAAAGTAGCCCTTCTCAGGATCCTCAAAGACAGTGTTAATCGACTACTCCACGAAATTTAAGTGTAACTCTGTGAGATGAATTCACACATCACAAGGAAGTTTCTAAGAAAGTTTCTTTCTAGTTTTTATCTGAGGATATCTCCTTTGTCACTGTAAGCTTTATTGTGCTAAGAATTAACCCATTGCAGATTTCAAGAAAACTGTGTTAGCAAATTCATCTCTGAAGAGAAATGTGTAACTCTGTGAGATGAATTCACACATCGCAGTACAGTTTCTCAGAACGCTTCTTTCCAGTTTTTATCTGATGATATTTCCTTTTTCACCATAGCCCTCAATGAGCTCCGAAATATCGCTTTGAAGAATCCACGAAAACCGTGTTAGCAACTGCTACAAGAAGGGAAAGGTGAAACTCTGTGTGATGAATTCGCATATCACAAAGAAGTTTCTCACAAACCTTCTTTCACGTTTTTAATTGAGGATATTTCCTTTATCAGCATAGGCCTCAATGCGATCAAAAGTAGCCCTTTTCAGGATCCTCATAGACAGTGTTAATTGACAATTCCACGAAACGTAAGTGTAACTCTGTGAGATGAATTCACACATCACAAAGAAGATTCTGAGAAACCTTCTTTCACGTTTTTATCTGAGGATATCTCCTTTGTCACCGTAGCCTCTTTGCGCTAATAAGTATCCCATTGCAGATTTCAAGAAAAGTGTGTTAGTAAACTGATGCATGAAAAGAAATGTGTAACTCTGTCAGTTGCATTCACATGTCAAAATGCAGTTTCTCAGAACGCTTCTTTCAGTTTTTATCTGAGGATATTTCCTTTTTCACCATAGCCCTCCATGGGCTCCCAAATATCACTTTGCCAATTCCACGAGAACAGTCTTAGCGAACGGCTTCATGAGGAGAGAGGTGTAGCTCTGTGAGATGAATTCACAGAACACAAAGAAGTTTCTCAGAAAACTTCTGTCTCATTTTTATCGGAGGATATTTGCTTTGACCCTATAGTCTTCAAAGCAATCCGAAATATCAGTTCTCAGATTCCACAAAAACAGGGCTAGCCAACGTCTCCACGAAATACAGCTGTAACTCAGTGAGTTGAATGCACACATCACAAAGCAGTTTCTCAGAAAGCATCTTTATTTTCTGGGTTGAGGTTATTTGTGGTCTCGGAGCGCCACCGTGTGTCTTATTGCAGATTCTGCGAAAACACTGTTAGCAAGCTTCTCAATGAAAACCCTGTGGGTTGAATTCACCCACAACAAAGAAGTTTCTGAGAAGGCTTCTCTGCAGATTTTTCTGAGGATATTTCATGATTCACCATGGGACTCAACCATATCCAGGATATCAGTTCTGAGATTCCACAAAATCAGTGCTAGCAAACTCCTCCATGAAAGAGTGTTGTAACACTGTGAAATGAATTCACACATCACAAAGTGGATTCTCAAAAAGCTTCATTCCGGTTTTTCTCGGAAGATATTTCCTTTGTTCTAATACTCTTCAAACCCATCGGAAATATCAGTTCTCACAATCCACAAAAACAGGACTAGCAAACAGTTGCATGGCATAGTGGTGTAACACTGGGAGATGAAGTTACATATCAGAAAGCTATTTCTCTGAAAGCTTCTTTCACGTTTTTATCTGAGGATATCTCTTTTGTCACTGTAAGCTGCTTAGGGCTAAGAACTATCCCATTGCAGATTTCAAGAAAACTGTGTTAGCAAACTGATGCCTGAAGAGGAAAGTGTAACTCTGTGGGTTGCATTCACACATCGCAATACAGTTTCTCAGAACCCTTCTTTCCAGTTTTTATCTGAGGATATTTCCATAACCCTCCATAACCCTCAATGAGCTCCCAAATATCACTTTGCAAAGTCCACAAGAACAGTGTTAGCAAACTGCTACAAGAAGGGAAACGTGAAACTCTGTGTGATGAATTCACACATCAGACAGCAATTTCTGAGAATGCTTCTTTCTAGTTATTATCTGAGGATATTTCCTTTTTCACCATAGGCCTCAAGGCGCTCCCAAATATCACTTTGCCTATTCCACGAAAACAGTGTTAACAAACTGCTTCGTGAAGACCAAGTTTTACCTCAGTGAGGTGAATTTACATATCACAAATTAGTTTCTCAGAAATCCACTTTCTAGTTTTTCTTTGAGGATATTTCCTTTGTCACCATAAGCTTCATTGCGCTAAGAAATATCCCAATGCAGATTTCAAGACAGCAGTGTTAGCAAACGAATCCATGAATAGGAAATTGTAACTCTGTGAATTGCATTCACATGTCACAAGGCAGTTTCTCAGAACGCTTCTTTCCAGTTTTAATCTGAGGATATTTCCTTTCTCACCATAGCCCTCCATGGACCCCCAAATATCACCTTGCAAATTCCACGAGAACGGTCTTAGCCAACGGCTTCATGAGGAGAAAGGTGTAACTCTGTGAGATGAATTCACAGATCACAAAGAAGTTTCTCCGAAAGCTTCTATGTCATTTTTATCAGAGGATATTTCCTTTCGCCCTATAGTCTTCAAAAGGATCCGAAATATCAGTTCTCAGATTCCACAAACACCGGGCTAGCCAACGGCTCCAGGAAATACAGGTGTAGCTCAGTGAGTTGAAGTCACACATCACAAAGCAGTTTCTGAGAAAGCTTCTTTCTTGTGTGAGTTGAGATTATTTGTGGTCTCAGAGCGCCACCGTGTGTCTTATTTCAGATTCTGCAAAAACACTTTTAGCAAACTTCTCAATGAAAGCGATGATGGAACTCTGTGAGCTGAATTCACACACAACAAAGAAGTTTCTGAGAAGGCTCTTCTGCAGATTTGTCTGAGGGTATTTCATTATTCACTGTGGGATTCAACGGTATCCAAGATATCCCTTCTGAGATTCCACAAAACCAGTGCTAGCAAACTCCTCCATGAAAGATTTGGTTAACACTGTGAAATGAATTCACACATCACAAAGCAGTTACTCAGAAAGCTTCATTCCAGTTTTTCTCGGAGGATATTTCCTTTATCCTTACACTCTTCCATCCCATCCCACATATCAGTTCTCAGAATCCACACAAACAGTGCTAGTAAACGATTGCACAAAATAGTGGTGTAAATCTGTGAGATGAAGTCACATATCAGAAAGCAATTTCTCAGACAGCTTCTTTCAGGTTTTTATCTGAGGATATTTCTTTTGTCACCGTAAGCTGCATAGCACTAAGAAGTATCCCATTGCAGATTTCAAGAAAGCTGTGTCAGCAAACAGATCACTGAAGAGAAAAGTGTAACTCTTTGAGTTGCATTCACACAGTGCAATGCCGTTTTCAGAACGCTTCTTTCCAGTTTTTATCTGAGGAGATTTCCTTTTTCACCATAGCCCTCAATGAGCTCCTAAATATCACTTTCCAGAATCCACGAAAACAGCGTTAGCAAACTGCTATAAGAAGGGAAAGGTGAATCTCTGTGTGATGAATTCACACATCAGAAAGTAACTTCTGAGAAAGCTTCTTTCTAGTTATTATCTGAGGATATTTCTCTTTTCACCATAGGCCTCAGTGTGCTCCCAAATATCACTTTGAAGATTCCACGGAAACAGTGTTAGCAAACTGCTTCATGAAGACTAAGTTGTAACCCTGTGAGGTGAATTCACATATCACAAAGAAGTTTCTCACAAAGCTTCTCTCACGTTTTTAAGTGAGGATATTTCCTTTATCAGTGTAGGCCTCAACGCGATCCAAAGTAGCCCTTCTCAGGTTCTTCAAAGACAGTGTTAATCGACTGCTCCATGAAACCTAAGTGTAACTCTGTGGGATGAATTCACACATCACAAAGAAGTTTCTAAGAAAGCTTTTTCTAGTTTTTATCTGAGGATATTTCCATTGTCACCATAGCTTAATTGCGCTAAGAAGTATTCCATTGCAGATTTCAAGAAAACTGTGTCAGCAAACTGATCACTGAAGAGAAAGTGTAACTCTGTAAGTTGCACTCACACATGGCAATGCAGTTTCTCAGAATGCTTCTTTCCAGTTTTATCTGAGGAGATTTCCTTTTTCACCATAGCCCTCCATGGGCTCCCAAATATCACTTTCCAGAATCCAAGAGAACAGTGTTAGCAAGCTGCTACAAGAAAGGAAAGGTGAAACTCTCTGTGATGAGTTCACACATCAGAAAGCAATTTCTGAGAAAGCTTCTTTCTAGTTATTATCTCAGGATATTTCGTTTTCACCATGGGCCTCAATGCGCTGCCAAATATCACTTTGCAGATTCCACGAAAACAATGTTAGCAAACTGCTTCATGAAGACAAAGTTGTACTTCAGTGAGTTGAATTCACATGTCACAAAGAAGTTTCTCAGAAAGCAACTCTGTAGTTTTTATTGGAGGATATTTCCTTTGTCACTGTAAGCTTCATTATGCTTAGAAATAGCCCAATGCAGATTTCAAGAAAACAGTGTTAACAAACGGATCCATGAAAAGGAAAGTGTAACTCTGTGAGTTGCATTCACATGTCACAATGCAGTTTCTCAGAATGCTTCTTTCCAGTTTGTATCTGAGGATATTTCCTTTTTCACCTTAGCCATCCATATAATCCAGAATGTGCCCTGGTAGCTTTGTGTCCAAAATGGATTCCCCAATCCTCTTTGAGAAGAAAACTATAACTCTTTGAGTGGATTGCACATGTCACAAAGCAGCTCATTGGAAATCTTCTTTCCAGTATCTATCTGAAGATATTTCAATTTTCACTGTAAGCCTCAAAGCGCTCCCGAGTATCCCTGAGCTGACAAACCTAAAACAGTGTTAGAATGCTTCTCAATAAAAACAGAAGCTTAACTGAGCAAGTGGACTTCAGGAGAATGAAAACAGTTTCACAGAAAGTTTTCTTCTGGTTTTTATCGGAGGGTGTTTCTTTTTCAGCATATTCTTAAGAGCGTTCCCAAATGTCCTTTCTCAGGTTCCACAGAAATAATGATTTCAAACTGCTCAATTAAAAGAATGATTTAACTCTATGAGATGAATACACACATCACAAAGCAGTTGCTGCGAAATCTTCTGTCCAGGTTTCATCGGCAGAAGTATCCTTTCTCATCACAAGCCTTCGAGTGCCACGTAATATCCCTTCACAGATTCCTCAAAGACAGAGTTTCCAAACTGGGCAACTCAGTGTAAGCTTTCACTCTCTGAAATTAGTGCCACTTCAGAGAGCAGTTTCTTGGAACGCTTCTTTCTGGGTTTTATTATAGGAGATTTCACTTTTCGCCATAGTCTTCAATGCTGTCAAATATCACTTTTTCAGTTTTACAGGCAGTGTTCAAACACTGCCTTATGAGAAAAGAGGTATAATTCCCTGAGTTGAATGCACACATCACAAAGCAGTTTCTCTGAAAGCTTCTCTCCAGTTTTTATCTGAAGATATTTCCTATATCCCCAGAGGCCTGAAAGGGCCTCCGAATGTCCCTTTGTGAATTCGTCCATGACACAGTCTCAAAACTGCATAATAGAAAGAAAGTTTTATCTATGTGAGATGAATAGACATATCTAACACAAAGCAGTTTCACAGAAAGCTTCTTTCCATTTTTTGTCTGAGGATATTTCCTTTTTCACCATAGCTGTCGTTATACTCCCGAATGTCCCCTGGTAACTTTTTCTCCAAATGGGATTCCCCAATCCTCTATGAGAAGAAAAGTAAAACTCTGTGAGTGGAATGCACACGTCACAACGCAGCTCCTCAGAAATCTTCTCTCCCGTATCTATCTGAAGATATTTGCGTTTTCACCGTAAGCCTCAACGTGCTGCAGAGTATCCCTTAGCTGACTAACCTAAAACAGTGTTACAATGCTGCTCAATGAAAACAGAAGCTTAACTGTGCCAGTGGACTTCACGTGACCTTGAACAGTTTCACAGGAAGTTTCCTTCTGGTCTTTATCGGAGTGTATTTCTTTTTCAGCATATTCTTAAGAGTGTTCCCAAATGTCTTTTCTCAGGTTCTACAGAAGCAGTGATTTCAAACTGTCCAATACAAAGGATGATTTAACTCTATGAGATGAATAACACATCACAAAGCAGTTGCTCTGAAAGCTTCTCTCCAGGTTTCAACGGAAGACTTTTTGTTTCTCACCACAAGCCTCCGGGCGCCACTTAATATTCCTTCAGAGATTCCTCAAAGGCAGAGTTTCCTAACTGGGCTACATAGTGTAAGTTTTAGCTCTCTGAAATGAATGCACACGTCAGAGAGCAGTTTCTTGGAATGCTTCTTTCTGGGTTTTATTTCAGGATATTTCACTTTTCACCACAGTCTTGAATGCGCTGCAAAATATCACTTTTTCAGTTTTACATGAACGGTGTTGAAATATTGCCTTATGAGAAAAGAGGTAAAACTCCCAGAGTAGAATGCACACATCACAAAGCAGTTAATCGGAAACCTTCTCTCCAGTTTTTAGCTGAAGATTTCCCATAGTTCCCCACACTCCTGAATGTGCTCCCAAATCTCCCTTCACGAATCTGGCCTCAACGCAGTTTCAAAACTGCATAATAGAAAGAAAGTTTTATCTATGTGAGATGAATAGACATATCTATCACAAAGTAGTTTCACAGAAAGTTTCTTCCCAGTATTTGTCTAAGGTTATTTCCTTTTTCACCATTGCCATCCTTATACTCCCGAATGTCCCCTGGTAGCTTTTTCTCCAAACGGGATTCCCCAATCCTCTATGAGAAGAAAAGTATAACTCTGTGAGTGGAATGCACACATCACAAAGCAGCCCCTCGGTAATCTTTTTGCCAGTATCTATCTGAAGATATTTCCGTTTTCACCGTAAGCTATAATGCACTCCCTAGTATAACTTAGCTGACTAACCTAAAACAGTGTTAGAATACTGCTCAATGAAAACAGAAGCTTAAATATGCGAGTGGAATTCACGTGACCTAGAGTAGTTTCACAGAAAGTTTCCTTTTGGTTTTTATCGTAGGGTATTTCTTTTTCAGCATATTCTTAAGAGTGTTCCGAAATGTCCTTTCTCAGGTTCCACAGAAACAGTGATTTCAAACTGCTCTAACCAAAGAATGATTTAACTCTATGAGACGAATACACACATCACAAAGCAGTTGCTAAGAAAGCTTCCCTCCAGTTTTCATCAGAAGACGTTTCCTTTCTCACCACAAGCCTCTGGGTGCCACTTAATATCCCTTCACAGATTTCTCAAAGACAGAGTTTCCAAACTGGGCAATGTAAAGTAAACTTTAACTCTCTGAAATGAATGCACTCATCAAAGAGCATTTTCTTGGAATGCTTCTTTCTGGGTTTTATTTCAGGATATTTCACTTTTCACCGTAGTCTTCAATGTGCTGCAAAGTATTACTTTTTCAGTATTACATGAACAGTATTCAAACACTGCCTTATGAGAAAAGAGGTATAACTCCCTGAGTGGAATGCACATATCACAAAGCAGTTTCTCAGAAAGCTTCTCTCCAGTTTTTTTCTGAAGATATGTCCTATAACCCCACAGGCCTGAATGTGCTCCCAAATGTCCCTTCACGAATCCATCCATGACGCAGTTTCAGAACTGCATAATAGAAAGAAAGTTTTATCTATGCGAGATGAATAGACATATCTATTGTAAAGCAGGTTCACAGAAAGCTTCTTTCCAGTTTTTGTCTGAGGATATTTCCTTTTTCACCACAGCCGTGCATATACTCCCGGATGTCCCCTGGCAGCTTTTTCTCTAAACAACATTGCCTAACCCTCAATGAAAAGAAAAGTAAAACTCTGTGAGTGGAATGCACATGTCACAAAGCAGCTCCTTGGAAATCTCCTCTCCAGTATCTATCTGAAGACATTTCCAGTTTCACCGTAACCCTCAAAGCACTCCTGACTATCCCTTAGCTGACTAACGTAAAACAGTTTTAGAGTACTGCTCAATGAAAACAGGAGCTTAACTTTGTGAGTGCACTTCACGTGATCTAGAGCAGTTTCACAGATCGTTTCCATCTGATTTTTATCAGAGAGTATTTCTTTTCCAGCATATTCTTAAGAGCATTCCCAAATGTCCTTTCTCAGGTTCCACAGAAACAGTGATTTCAAACTGCTCAATCCAAAGAATGATTTAACTCTATGAGTTGAATAAGGCATCACAAAGCAGTTGCTTCGATAGCTTCTCTCCAGTTTTCATCGGAAAACATTTCATTTCTCACCACAAGCCTCCGGGCACCACAAAATATCCCTTCACAGATTCCTCAAAGACAGAGTTTCCAAATTGAGTAACGTAGTGTAAGCTTTAGCTCACTGAAATGAATGCACACGTCAGAGAGCAGTTTCTTGGAACGCGCCTTTCTGGGTTTTATTTCAGGATATTTTGCTTTTCACCATAGTCTTCAATGTGCTGCAAAGTATCACTTTTTCAGTTTTACAGGAGCAGTGTTCAAACACTGCCTTATGAGAAAAGAGGTATAACTCCCTGACTGGATTGCACACATCACAAAGTAGTTTCTCAGAAAGCTTCTATCCAGCTTTCATCGGAAGACGTTTCGTTTCTCATCACAAGACTCCGGGTGCCACTTAATATCCCTTCACAGATTCCTCAGAGCTTTCAAACTTGGCAATGTATTGTAAGCTTTAACTCTCTGAAGTGAATGTACACGTCAGAGATGAGTTTCCTGGAATGCTTCTTTCTGGGTTTTATTTCAGGATATTTCACTTTTTGCCATAGTCTTAAATGGGCTGCAAAATATCACTTTTTCTGTTTTACAGGCACAGTGTTCAAACACTGCCTTATGAGAAAAGAGGTATAACTCCCTGACTGGAATGCACTCATCCCAAAGCAGTTTCTCACAAAACTTCTCTCCAGTTTTTATCTGAAGATATTTCCTATATCCCCAGAGGCCTGAAAGAGCCTCCAAATGTCCCTTTGTGAATTCATCCATGACACAGTCTCAAAACTGCATAATAGAAAGAAAGTTTTATCTATGTGAGATGAATAGACATATCTGTCCCAAAGCAGTTTCACAGAAAGCTTCTTTCCAGTTTTTGTCTGAGGATATTTCCTTTTTCACCATAGCTGTCCATATACTTCCGAAAGTCCCCAGTAGCTTTTTCTCCAAACGGGATTCCCCAATCATCTATGAGAATAAAAGTATAACTCTGTGAGTGGAATGCACACGTTACAAATCAGCTCCTTGGAAATCTTCTCTTCGGTATCTAACTGAAGATATTTCCGTTTTCAACATAAGCCTCAAAGCACTCCTGAGAATCCCTTAGCTGACTAAACAAAAACAGTGTTACAATACTGCTCAATGAAAACAGAAGCTTAACTGAGCGAGTGGACTTCACGAGACCTAGAGCAGTTTCACAGAAGGTTTTCTTTTGGTTTTGATCAGAGTATTTCTTTTTCAGCATATTCTTAAGAGCATTCCCAAATGTCATTTCTCAGATCCCACAGAAACAGTGATTTCAAACTGCTCAATCCAAAGAATGATTTAACTCTATGAGTTGAATACACACATCACAAAGCAGTTGCTCTTGTCGCTTCTACCACAGTTTTCATCAGAAAAGGTTTCCTTTCCCACCACAAGCCTCCGGGCGCCATTTAATATCCCTTCACAGATTCCTCAAAGACAGAGGTTCCAAACTGAACAACGTAGTGTAAGCTTTAACTCTCTGAAATTAGTGCAGAAGTCAGAAAGCATATTCTTGGAACACTTCTTTCTGAGTTTTATTTCAGGAGATTTCACTTTTCGCCATAGTCTTTAATGCGCTGCAAAGTATCACTTTTTCAGTTTTACAGGAACAGTGTTCAAACACTTCCTTATGAGCAAAGAGGTATAACTCCTTGACTGGAATGCACACATCCCAAAGCAGTTTCTCAAGAAACTTCTCTCCAGGTTTTATCTGAAGATATTTCTGATATCCCCACAGGCCTGAATGAGCTCCCGAATGTCCCTTCGTGAATCCGTCCATGACGCAGTCTCAAAACTGCGTAATAGAAAGAAAGTTTTATCTATGTGAGATGAATAGACATATCTATCACAAAGCAGTTTCACAGAAAGCTTCTTTCCAGTTTTTGTCTGAGGATATTTCCTTTTTCACCATGGCCATCCATATACTTGTGAATGTCCTTGGTAGATTTTCTCCAAATGGAATTCCCCAATACTCTATGAGAGAAAAAGCATAACTCTGTGAGTGGAATGCACACATCAGAAATCAGCTCCTCGGAAATGTTCTCTCCAGTGTCTATCTGAAGGTATTTCCTTTTACACCATAAGTCTCCAAGCACTCCCGAGTATCCTCTAGCTGACTAACCTAAAACAGTGTTAGAATACTGCTCAATGAAAACATAGGATTAACTGTGTGACTAGAATTCACTAGACCAAGAGCAGTTTCACAGAAAGTTTCTTTCTGGTTTTTATTGGAAAGTTTTTCTTTTTCAGCATATTGTTAAGAGCATTCCCAAATGTACTTTCTTTGGTTCCACAGAAACAGTGATTTCAAACTGCTCAATCCAAAGAATAATTTAACTCTATGAGATGAATATACACATCACAAAGTAGTTTCTCAGAAAGCTTCTCTCAAATTTTTATCTGAAGATATCTCCTTTTTCAATGTAGGCCTGAATGTGCTCCTGAATGTCCCTTCACGAATTCGTTCATGACACAGTTACAAAACTGGGTAATAGAAGGAAAGTTTTATCTATGTGAGATGAATAGACATATCTATCACAAAGCAGTTTCACAGAAAGTTTTTTTCCATTCTTTGTCTGAGGATATTTCCTTTTTCACCATAGCCGTCCATATACTTCTGAATATCCCCTGGTAGCTTTTTCTCCAAATGGGATACCCCAATCCTCTATGAGAAGAAAAGTAAAACTCTGTGAGTGGAATGCACACGTCACATAGCAGCTCCTCAGAAATCTTCTCTTCGATATCTATCTGAAGATATTTCCATTTTCACCATAAGCCTCAAAGTGCTCCCGAGTATCCCTTAACTGACTAACGAAAAACAGTGTTAGAATACTGCTCAATGAAAACAGAAGCTTAACTGAGCGAGTGGACTTCATGTGACCTAGAGTAGCTTCACAGAATGTTTCCTTCTGGTTTTCATTGGAGAGTATTTCTTTTTCAGCATATTCTTAAGAGCGTTCCCAAATATTCTTTCTCAGATTCCACAGAAATAGTGATTTCAAACTGCTCAATCCAAAGAATGATTTAACTCTATGAGTTGAATACATGCACCACAAAGCAGTTGCTCCGACAGCTTCTCTCCAGTTTTCATCAGAAAACGTTTCGTTTCTCACCACAAGCCTCCGGGCGCCACGTAATATCCCTTCACAGTTTCCTCAAAGACAGAGTTTCCAAATTGAGTAACGTAGTGTAAGCTTTACCTCGCTGAAATGAATGCACACGTCAGAGAGCAGTTTCTTGGAACACGTCTTTCTGGATTTTATTTCAGGATATTTCACTTTTCACCGTAGTCTTCAATGTGCTGCAAAGTATCACTTTTTCAGTTTTACAGGAGCAGTGTTCAATACTGCTCAATCCAAAGAATGATTTAACTCTATGAGTTTAATACACGCATCACAAAGCAGTTGCTCTGGTAGCTTCTACTACAGTTTTCATTGGAAGATGTTTCCTTTCTCACCAAGCCTCCGGGTGCCACTTAATATCCCCTCACAGATTCCTCAAAGACAGAGTTTCCAAACTGGGCAACGTAAAGTAAGCTTTAACTCTCCGAAATGAGTGCACACGTCAGAGAGCATATTCTTGGAACGCTTCTTTCTGAGTTTTATTTCAAGATATTTCACTTTTCGCCGTAGTCTTTAATGCGCTGCAAAGTATCACTTTTTCAGTTTCACAGGAACAGTGTTCAAACACTTCCTTATGAGCAAAGAGGTATAACTCCCAGAGTGGAATGCACACATCACAAAGCAGTTTCCCAAAAAGCTTCTCTCCAATTTTTATCTGAATATAGTTCCAATATCCCCACAGGCCTGAATGAGCTCCCGAATGTCCCTTTGTGAATTCGTCCATGACGCAGTCTCAAAACTGCATAATAGAAAGAAAGTTTTTTCTATGTGAGATGAATAGACATACCTATCACAAAGCAGTTTCACAGAAAGCTTCTTTCCAATTTTTGTCTGAGGATATTTCCTTTTTCACCATAGCCATCCATATACTTCCGAATGTCCCCTGGTAGCTTTTTCTCCAAACAGGATACCCCAATCCTCTATGAGAAGTAAAGTAAAACTCTGTGAGTGGAATGCACACGTCACATAGCAGCTCCTTGGAATTCTTCTCTCTGGTATCTATCTGAAGATATTTCCGTTTTCACAGTAAGCCTCAAAGCACCCCGACTATCCCTTAGCTGGCTAACGAAAAACAGTGTTAGAATACTGCTGAATGAAAACAGAAGCTTAACTGAGTGAGTGGACTTCACATGACCTAGTGCAGTTTCACAGAAATTTCCTTCTGGTTTGTATCGGAGAGTATTTATCTTTCAGCATAATCTAAAGAGCGTTCCCAAATATTCTTTCTCTGATTCCACAGAAACAGTGATTTCAAACTGCTCAATCCAAAGAATGATTTAACTCTATGAGTTGAATAAACGCAACACAAAGCAGTTGCTCCGATAGCTCCTCTCCAGTTTTCATTGGAAAACGTTTCATTTTTCACCACAAGCCTCCGGGAGCCACAAAATATCCCTTCACAGATTCCTCAAAGACAGAGTTTCCAAATTGAGTAATGTAGTGTAAGCTTTACCACGCTGAAATGAATGCACATGTCAGAGAGCAGTTTTTGAAACACTTCTATCTGGGTTTTATTTCAGGATATTTCACTTTTCACCATAGTCTTCAATGCGCTGCAAAGTATCACTTTTTCAGTTTTACAGGAACAGTGTTCAAACACTGCCTTATGAAAAAAGAGGTAAAACTCCCTCAGTGGAATGCACACATCACAAAGCAGTTTCTCAGAAAGCTTCTATCCAGCTTTCATCGGAAGACATTTCGTTTCTCATCACAAGACTCCGGGTGCCACTTAATATCCCTTCACAGATTCCTCAGAGCTTTCAAACTTGGCAATGTATTGTAAGCTTTAACTCTCTGAAGTGAATGTACACGTCAGAGATGAGTTTCCTGGAATGCTTCTTTCTGGGTTTTATTTCAGGATATTTCACTTTTTGCCATAGTCTTAAATGGGCTGCAAAATATCACTTTTTCAGTTTTACAGGCACAGTGTTCAAACACTGCCTTATGAGAAAAGAGGTATAACTCCCTGACTGGAATGCACTCATCCCAAAGCAGTTTCTCAGAAAGCTTCGCTCCAGTTTTTATCTGAAGATATTTCCTATATCCCCAGAGGCCTGAAAGGGCCTCCGAATGTCCCTTTGTGAATTCGTCCATGACACAATCTCAAAACTGCATAATAGAAAGAAAGTTTTATCTATGTGAGATGAATAGACATATCTGTCCCAAAGCAGTTTCACAGAAAGCTTCTTTCCAGTTTTTGTCTGAGGATATTTCCTTTTTCACCATAGCTGTCCATATACTTCTGAAAGTCCCCGGTAGCTTTTTCTCCAAACGGGATTCCCCAATCATCTATGAGAATAAAAGTATAACACTGTGAGTGGAATGCACACATTGCAAATCAGCTCATCGGAAATCTTCTCTCTGGTATCTAACTGAAGATATTTCCGTTTTCAACATAAGCCTCAAAGCACTCCTGAGAATCCCTTAGCTGACTAAACAAAAACAGTGTTACAATACTGCTTAATGAAAACAGAAGCTTAACTGAGCGAGTGGACTTCATGTAACCTAGAGCAGTTTCACAGAAAGTTTCCTTTTGGTTTTGATCAGAGAGTATTTCTTTTTCAGCATATTCTTAAGAGCATTCCCAAATGTCATTTCTCAGATCCCACAGAAACAGTGATTTCAAACTGCTCAATCCAAACAATGATTTAACTCTATGAGTTGAATACACACATCACAAAGCAGTTGCTCCGGTAGCTTCTCTACAGTTTTCATCGGAAGACGTTTTCTTTCTCACTGCAAGACTCCGGGCTCCACTGAATATCCCTTCACAGATTCCTCAAAGACAGAGTTTCCAAACTGAACAACGTAGTGTAAGCTTTAACTCTCTGAAATGAGTGCACACATCAGAGAGTATATTCTTGGAACGCTTCTTTCTGGGTTTTATTTCACAATATTTCACTTTTTGCCGTAGTCTTTAATGTGTTGCAAAGTATCACTTTTTCAGTTTTACAGGAACAGTGTTCAAACCCTTCCTTATGAGCAAAGAGGTATAACTCCCAGAGTGGAATGCACACATCACAAAGCAGTTTCTCAAAAAGCTTGTATCCAGTTTTCATCACACAATGTTTCCTTTCTCACCACAAGCCTCTGGGTGCCACTTAATATCCCTTCAGAGATTCCTTACTGTGTACAAACTGGGAAACGTAGTGTAAGTTTTTTCTCTCTGAAATGAATGTACACGTCAGAGATCAGTCTTGGAATGTTTCTTTCTGGGTTTTATTTCAGCATATTTCACTTCTGCAATAGTCTTCAATGCACTGCAAAATATCACTTTTTCAGTTTTACAGGCACTGTGTTCAAACACTGCCTTATGAGAAAAGAGGTATAACTCCCTGAGTGGAATGCACATATCACAAAGCAGTTTCTCAGAAAGCTTTGCTCCAGTTTTTATCTGAAGATATTTCCTATTTCCCCACAGGTGTGAATGTGCTCCCGTTTGTCCCTTTGTGAATCCGTCCATGACACAGTTTCAAAAATGCATAATAGAAAGAAAGTTATATATATGTGATATGAATAGACATATCTATCCCAAAGCAGTTTCACAGAAAGCTTCTTTCCTGTTCTTGTCTGAGGATATTTCCTATTTCCCCATAGCCATCCATATACTCCCGAATGTCCCCTGGTAGTTATTTCTCCAAACGGGATTCCCCAATCCACTTTTAGAATAGAAGTATATCTTTGTTAGTAGAATGCACATGTCACAAAGCAGCTACTCGAAAATCTTCTCTCCAGTGTCTGTCTGAAGATATTTCCGTTTTCACCGTAAGCCTCAAAGTGCTCCCGACTATCCCTTAGCTGAATAATCTAAAACAGTGTTAGAATACTGCTCAATGAAAACAGAAGCTTAAGTGTGAGTGGAATTCACGTGACCTAGAGCAGTTTCACAGAAAGATTCCTTCTAGTTTTTATCAGAGGGTATTTCTTTTTCAGCATATTCTTAGGAGTGTTCCCAAATGTCCTTTCTCAGGTTCCACAGAAACAGTGATTTCAAACTGCTTAATCCAAAAAATGGTTTAACTCTATGAGATGAATACACACATCACAAAGAAGTTGCTCCAAAACTTTCTCTCCAGTTTTCATCGGAAGACATTACCTTTCTCACCACAAGCCTCCGGAAGCCACTTAGTATCCCTTCACAGATTCCTAAAAGACAGAGTTTACAAACTGGGCAATGTAGTGTAAGCTTTAACTCTCTGAATTGAATGTACACAACAGAAATCAGTTTCTTGGAACTCTTCTTTCTTTGTTTTATTTCCGAATATCTCTCTTTTTGCCATAGTGTTAAAAGCGCTGCAAAATATCACTTTTTCAGTTTTAAGGAACAGTGTTCAAACACTGCCTTATGAGAAATGAGGTACAACTCCCTGCATGGAATGCACACATCACAAAGCAATTTCTCAGCAAGCTTCTCTCCAATCTTCATCAGAAGACATTTCCTTTCTCACCACAAGCCTCTGGGCGCTACTTAATATCCCTTCACAGATTCCTCAAAGACAGTTTCAAAACTGAGCAATGTAGTGTAAGCTTTTACCGTCTGAAATGAATGCTCACGTCAGAAAGCAGTTTCTTGAAAAGCTTCCTTCTAGATTTTATTTGCGGAGTTCACTTTTTGCCATAATCTTCAATGTGGTGCAAAATATCACTTTTTCAGTTTTACAGGAACATTGTTCCAACACTGCCTTATGAGAAAAGAGGTATGACTCCATGAGTGGAATGCACACATCACAAAGTAATTTCTCAGAAAGCTTCCTTCTAGTTTTTATCTGAAGATATTTCCTATTTCCCCACAGGCCTGAATGTGTTCCCGAATGTCCCATCGTGAATCTGTCCATGGCGCAGTTTCAAAACTGCGTAATAGAAAGTTTCATCTATGTGAGATGAATAGACGTATCTATCCCAAAGCAGTTTCACAGAAAGCTTCTTTCCAGTTTTTTTCTGAGAATAATTCCTTTTTCACCATAGCCATCCATATACTCCTGAATGTCCTCTGTTATCTTTTTCTCCAAACGAGATTCCCCAATCTTCTACAAGAAGAAAAGTATAACTCCGTGAGTGGAATGCATACATCACAAAGTAGCTCCTCGGAAATCTTCTCTTCGGTATCTATCTGAAGATATTTCCATTTTCACCGTAAGCCTCAAAGTGTTCTCCAGGATCCCTTAGCTGACTAACCTAAAACAGTGTTAGAATACGGCTAAATGAAAACAGAAGCTTAACTGTGCGATTGGACTTCACGTGACCAAGAGCAGTTTCACAGAAAGTTTCCTTCTGGTTTTTAACGGAGGGTATTTGTTTTTCAGCATATTCTTAAGAGTGTTTCCAAATGTCCTTTCCCAGGTTCCACAGAAACAGTGATTTCAAACTGCTGAATCCAAATAATGAATTAACTCTATGAGATGAATACACATATCACAAAGCAGTTGCTCTGAAAACTTCTCTCCAGTTTTCATTGGAAGACGTTTTCTTTCTCACCCCTAGGCTCTGGGCACCACTTAATGTCTCTTCACAGATTCCTCAAAGACAGAGTTTCCAAACTGGGCAACGTAGTGTAAGATTTAACTCTCTGAAATGAATGCACACGTCAGAGAGCAGTTTCTTGGAATGCTTCCTTCTGGGTTTTATTTCAGAATATTTCATTTTCGCCATAGTCTTCAATGCACTGAAAAATATTACTTTTTCCGTTTTATAGGAACAGTGTTCAAACAGTGTCTTAGAGAAAAGAGGTAAAACTCCCTCAATGGAATGTACACATCACAAAGCAGTTTCTCAGAAAGCTTCTCCCCAGTTTTTAGCTGAAAATATTTCCTGTTTCCCCACAAGGCTGAATGTTCTCCCAAATGTCCCTTCACGAATTCGTCCATGATGCAGTTTCAAAGCAGCATAATGGAAAGACAGTTTTATCTATGTGAGATGAATAGACATATCTATCACAAAGCAGTTTTACAGAAATCTTCTTTCCAGATTTTGTCTGATAATATTTCCTTTTTCACCACAGCAGTCTGTATACTCCCGAATGTCCTCTGGTACCTTTTTCTCCAAACGGGATTCCCCAATACTCTCTGGGAAGAAAGGTGTAACTCTGTGAGGGGAGTGCACACGCCACAACGCAGCTCCTCAGAAATCTTCTCTCCAGTTTATATCTGAAGATATTTCCTTTTTCACCATAAGCCTCAAAGTGCTCCCGAATATCACTTCACAGACTAAATAAAAACAGTGTTAGAATGTTGCTCAATGCAAACAGAAGCTTAACTGTGCGAGTGGAATGTACGTGACCTAGAGCAGTTTCACAGAAAGTTTCCTTCTGGTTTATATGGGAGGGTATTTCTTTTTCAGCATATCTTAAGAGCGTTCCCAAATGTCCTTTTTCAGTTTCCACAGATACAGTAATTTCAAACTGCTCAACCTAAAGGATGATTTAACTCTATGAGATGAATACACATATCACAAAGCACTTGCTCCAAAGGCTTCCTTCCAGTTTTCATCTGAAGACGTTTCCTTTCTCACCACACGCCTCCGAGCGCCACTTAATATCACTTCACAGATTCCTCAAAGACAGATTTTCCAAACTGGACAATGTAGTGTAAGCTTTAACTCTCTGAAATGAATGCACACATCAGAGAGCAGTTTCTTGGAATGCTTCTTTCTGGGTTTTATTTGCGGATATTTCACTTTTCGCTGTAGTCTTCAATGCTCTGCAAAATATCACTTTTTCAGTTTTACGGGATCAGTGTGCAAACAATGCCTTATGAGCAAAGCGGTATAACTCCCTCAGTGGAAAGCACACATCACAAAGCAGTTTATCAGAAAGCTTCTCTCCAATTTTTAGCTGACGATATCTCCTTTTTCCACATAGGCCTGAATGTGCTCCCGAATGTCCCTTCGCGAATCCGTCCGTGATGCAGTTTAAAAGCATCATAATGGAAAGAATGTTTTATCTATGTGAGATGAATAGACATATCTATCACAAAGCCATTTCACAGAAAGCTTCTTTCCAGTTTTTGTTTGAGGATACTTTCTTTTTCACCATAGCCATCCATAAACTCCCGAATGTCCCCTGGTAGCGTTTTCACTAAACGGGATTTCCCAAACTTCTATGAGAAGACAAGTATAACTCTGTGAGGGGAATGCACACATCACAAAGCAGCTCCTTGGAAATCTTCTCTCCGATATCTATATGAAGATATTTCCATTTTCACCATAAGCGTCAAAGAGCTCCCGAGTATCCGTTAGCTGACTAACCTAAAACACTGTTAGAGTACTCCTCAATGAAAGCAGGAGCTCAACTGTGCCCGTGGACTTCACGTGACCTAGAGGAGTTTCAGAGAACATTTCCTTCTAATTTTTATTAGAGAGTTTTTCTTTTTCAGCATATTCTTAAGAGCATTCCCAAATGTCCTTACTCAGGTTCCACAGAAACAGTGATTTCAAACTGCTCAATCCAAAGAATGATTCACCTCTATGAGATGAATACACACATAACAAAGCGGTTGCTCTGAAAGCTTCTCTCCAGTTTTCATCGGAAGACGTTTCCTTTCTCACCACAAGATTCCGAGCACCACTTAATATCCCTTCACAGATTCCTCAAAGACAGATTTTCCAAACAGGGCAATGTAGTGTAAGCTTTAACTCTCAGAAATGAATGCACATGTCAGAGAGCAGTTTCTTGGAACTCTTCTTTCTGGGTTTTATTTCCGGATATTTCACTTTTCTCTGTAGTCTTCAATGCACTGCAAAATATCACTTTTTCAGTTTTATAGGCACAGTGTTCAAACACTGCCTTATGAGGAAAGAAGTATAACTCCCTGAGTGGAATGAACACATCACAAAGCAGTTTCTCAGAAAGCTTCTCTCACCTTTTTATCTGAAGATATTTCCCATTTTCCCACAGGCCTGAATGTGCTCCCGAATGTCCCTTCATGAATTCGTCCATGATGCAATCTCAAAACTGCATAATAGAAAGAAAGTTTTATCTATGTGAGATGTATAGACATATCTATCACAAAACAGTTTTACAGAAAGCTTCTTTCCAGTTTTTGTCTGAGGATATTTCCTTTTTCACCTAAGCCATCCATATACTCCCGAATGTCCCCTGGTAGCTTTTTCTGCAAGCGGGATTCGAAATCCTCTATGAGAAGAAAAGTATAACTCTGTGAGTGGAATGCACGTGTCACAAAGCAGCTCCTCAGAAATCTTCTCTCCAGTATCCATTTGAAGATATTTCCATTTTCACCATAAGCCTCAAATCGCTCCTGACTTTCCCTTAGCTGAGTAACCTAAAAAA
Source organism: Macaca nemestrina (assembly GCF_043159975.1). Taxonomy (NCBI): domain Eukaryota; kingdom Metazoa; phylum Chordata; class Mammalia; order Primates; family Cercopithecidae; genus Macaca; species Macaca nemestrina. The sequence goes on from NC_092144.1 coordinate 35,442,969, forward strand.
GTGTTAGATTACTGCTCAATGAAAACGGAAGCTTTACTGTTCGTTTGGACTTCACATGAAAGAGAGGTGTTTCACAGAAAGTTTCCTTCTGGTTTTTATGGAGTGTACTTCTTTTTCAGTATATTCTTAAGAGCGTTCCCAAATGTCCTTACTCAGGTTCCACAGAAACAGTGATTTTAAACTGCTCAATCTAAAGAATGATTTAACATTATAAGATGAATACAGACATCACGAAACAGTTGCTCTGAAAGCTTCTCTCCAATTTTCATTGGAAGACATTTCCTTTCTCACCACAAGCCTGCGGGCGCCAGTTAATAATCTCTTCACAGATTCCTCAAAGACAGCGTTTTCAAACTGACCAACATAGTGTAAGCTTTAACTCTCTGAAATGAATGCACACGTCAGAGAGCCATTTCTTGAAATGCTTCTTTCTGCATTTTATTTCAGGATATTTCACTTATCATCATAGTCTTCAACGCGCTGCAAAATATCACTTTTTCAGTTTTACAGAAACAGTGTTCAAACACTGCCTAATGAGAAAAGAGGTAAAACTCCCTCAGTGGAATGCACACATCACTAAGCAGTTTCTCAGAAAGCTTCTCTCCAGTTTTTATCTGAAGATATTTCCTAGATCCCCACAGGCCTGAATGTGCTCCTGAGTGTCCCTTCACGAATCTGTCCATGATGCAGTTTCAAAGCTGCATACTAGAAAGAAAGTTTTATCTATGTGAGATGAATAGACATATCTAGCACAAAGCAGTTTCACAGAAAGCTTCTTTCCAGATTTTGTCTGAGGTTATTTCCTTTTTCACCATAGCAGTCCATATGCTCCCGAATGTCCCCTGGTAGCCTTTCTTCAAAAGGGATTCCTCAGTCCCATCTAGGAAGAACGGTATAACTCTGTGAGTGGAATGCACATGTCACAAAGCTGCTCCTCAGAAATCTCTCCAGTTTTTATCTGAAGATATTTCCTTTTTCACTGTAAGCCTCAAAGTGCTCCCGAATATCACTTCACAAACTAAACAAAAACAGTATTAGAATACTGCTCATTGAAAACAGAAGCTTAACTGTGCGAGTGGACTTCATGTGACCTAGAGCAGTTTCACAGACAGTTTACTTCTGCTTTTTATCGGAGGGTATTTCTTTTTCAACATATTCTTAAAAGCGTTACCAAATATCCTTTCTCAGATTTCACAGAAACAGTGATTTCAAACTGCTCAATCCAAAGAATGATTTAACTCTATGAGTTGAATAAACGCATCACAAAGCAGTTGTTCTGATAGCTTCTCTCCAGTTTTCATCGGAAGATGTTTCCTTTCTCACCACAAGCCTCCGGGTGCCACATAATATCCCTTCACAGATTCCTCAAGACAGAGATTCCAAACTGGGCAACGTAGTGTAAGCTTTAACTCTTTGAAATGAAAGCATACAACCGAGAGCAGTTTTGTGGAATGCTTTTTTCTGGGTTTTATTTCAGGATATTTCGCCATAGTCTTCCATGCACTGCAAAATATCACTTTTTCAGTTTTACAGGAACAGTGTTCAAATATTGCCTTATGAAAAAAGAGGTATAACTCCCTGAGTTTCATCAGGTGAAAAATAGAAAGAGGCTTTCTGAGAAACTGCTTTGACATGTGTGAATTCATCTCACAGAGTTACACTGCTTTTGTCATTGAGAAGTTTGCTAACACTTTTTTCATGGAATCTGCAATGGAATATTCGGTAGCGCATTGAGGAATATGGCGAAAAAGGAAATATCCTCAGATAAATACTAGAAAGAAGCTTTCTGAGAAAATGCTTTGTGATAGTTGAATTCATCTCACAGAGTTACTCTGTTCTTTTCATTGAGCAGACTGCTAACACAGTTATCTTGGAATTGGCAATAGGATATTTTGGAGCACATTGAAGCTTTTGGTGACAAAGGGAATATTTTCGGATGAAAAGTAGAAAGGAGCATTATGAGAAAATTCTTTGTGGTGTTTGAACTCATCTCACAGATTTACACCTTTCTTTTCATGGAGCAGTTTGCTAACACTGCTTTCATGGAATCTGCAAAGGGATATTTGGGAGTGCATCTAGATCTATAGTGAAAAGGTAATATCCTCAGATAAAAACTAGAAAGAGCTTTCTGAGAAACTGTTTTGTGATTTGCTAATTCATCTTACAGAGTACACCGTACTTTTCATGGAGTAGTTTCATAACATTGTTTTTGTGTAATCTGCAATATTATATTGGGAGCACGTTGAAGCCTATGGTGACAAAGGAAATATCCTCAGGTAAATAACACAAAGAAACTTTCTGAGAAAGCTCTTCATGGATGAATTCACAATTCTTTCATGGAGCAGTTTGCTAGCACTGTTCTTGTGGAGAATGAGAAGGGATATTTTGGGTGGCTTTTAAGTCTATGGTGACACAGGAAATATCCTCAGTTAAAAACAAGACAGAAACGTTCTGACAAATTGCTTTGTGATGTGTGAATTTATCTCACAGAGTTACACAATTATTTTCCTTGGGAAGTTTGCTAACACTGTTTTCATGAATTCTGCAAAGAGATATACGGGATCACATGGAGGCCTGTGTTTTAATAGGACATATCCTCAGATAAAAACAGGAAGGAAGCTTTCGCTTTGTGATGTGTAAATTAATCTCACAGAGTTATACCTTTCTTTTCATGGAGCAGTTTACTAACACTGTTTTTGTTTAATCTGCAATGGGATATTGTGAACGCATTGAGTGCTATGGTGAAAAAGGAAATTTACTGAGATAAAAACTGGAGAAAAGTCTTTGGAGAAACTGCTTTGTGATGTGTGAGTTCATCTTGCAGAGTAGCACCATTCTTTCATTGAGCAGCTTGCCAACACTATTTTCGTGGAATCTGCAATGGGATATTCGGGAATGCATTGAGGTTGATGGTGAAAAAGGAAATGTCCTCAGAAAAAAACTTGAAAGAAGCTTTCTGAGATACTGCTTTGTGATGTGTGAATTCATCTCACAGAGTTACAGCAATCATTCATGGAGACATTTGCTAGCACTGTTTCTGTGGAATCTGAGAAGGGACATTTCTGATCACTTTGAATCCTATCATGACAAAGGAAATATCCTCAGATAAAAACTGGAAACAAGCTTTCTGAGAAGCTGCTTTGTGATGTGTGAATTCATCTCAGAGTTACACTACTCTCTCATGGAGCCGTTTGCTAGCACTGCTTTTGTGGCATCTGGGAAGGGATATTTCGGATTGCTTTGAAGCCTCTGATGACAAAAGAAATATAATCAGATAAAAACTAGTAGGAAGCTTTCTGAGAAACTGCTTTGTGATGTCTGAATTCATCTCACAGAGTTACACCATTCTTCTCATGGAGCAGTTTGTTAGCACTGCTTTTGTGGAATCTGAGAAGGGATATTTTGGATTGCATTGAATCCCATGGTGAAAAAGAAAATATCCTTCGATAAAAACTAGAAAGAAGCTTTCTGAGAAACAGCTTTGTGATGTGTGAATTCATTTCACAGAGTTACACAACTCTTTCATGTTACAGATTGCTAGCACTGTATTTGTGGAATCTGAAAAGGGATATTTTGGATTGCTTGAAGCCTGTGGTGACAAAAGAAATATCCTCATTGAAAAACTAGAAAGAAGTTTTCTGATGTGATGTGTGTAGTCATCTCACAAAGTTGCTATGTTCTTTTCCTGGAGCAGTTTAGTAACATTGTTTTCCTTTAATCTGCAATGGGATATTGTTAGTACAATGAGTAGTATGGTGAAATAGGAAATATCCTCAGATAAAAACTGAAGAGAAGCCTTTGGAGTAACTGCTTTGTGATGTGTGAATTCACATCACAGAGTTACACCAATCTTTCATGGAGCCGTTTGCCAGCACTGTTTTTGGGATATCTGAGAAGGAACGTTTCTGAATGCTTTGAATCCTACCACGGCAAAGGAAATAACCTCAGATAAAAACTGAAAACAAGCCATCAGGGAAACTGCTTTGTTATGTGTGAATTCATCTCACGGAGTTACACTACTCTTTCATGGATCAGTTTGCTAGCACTGTTTCTGTGGAATCTGAGAAGGGATATTTTGGATTGCTTTGAACCCTATGGTGACAAAGGAAATATCCTTAGATAAAATCTAGAAATCAGCTTTCTGAGAATCTGCTTTGTGATGTGTGTATTCATCTCACAGGGTTACATCATTCTTTCATTGAGCAGTTGCTGACGCTATTTTCCTGCAATGGGGTATTCCAAAGGGCATTGAGGCCGATGGTGAAAAAGAAAATATCCTCAGATGAAAACTTGAAAGAAGCTTTCTGAAAAACTGCTTTGTGATACTTGTATTCGTCTCACAAAGTTACACCGTTCTTTTCATGTGCAATGGGATATTGTGAGTGAATTGAGTGCTCTGGTGAAAAAGGGAATATCCTCAGACAAAAACTGGACAGAAGCCTTCAGAGAAACTCCTTTGTGATGCGTGAATACATGTCACAGAGTTACATCGTTCTTCCATTGAGAGGCTTGTTAACACTGTTTTTGCGGAATCTGCAACTTGATACTCAGGAGGGCATTGAAGCCTCTGTTTAAAAAGGAAATAACCTCGGATAAATACAAGAAAGAGGTTTTCTGAGAAACTCCTTTGTGATGTGTAAATTCATCTCACAGAGTTACACTACTGTTTCATGGAGCAGTTTGCTAGCCCTGTTTTTATGGAATCTGAGTAGGGATATTTTGAATCTCTTTGAAGCTTATGGTGACAAAGGAAATATTCCCATATAAGAACTAGAAAGAAGCTTTCTGAAGAACTGTTTTTTGATGTGTGAATTGACTTCAGAGAGTCACACCTTTCTTTACCTTGAGCAGTTTGCTTACAGTGTTTTCATGGAAAATGACTGGGGTTATTCCAAGGGCACTGAGTCCTGTGGTGAAAAATGAAGTATTCCTGATAAAAAATGGAGAGAAACCTTCTGAGAAACTGCTTTGTCATGTGTGAATTCATCTCATAGTGGTACACCACAGTTTTCATTGAGTAGTTTGCTAACACTGCTTTCACAGAATGTACAATGAGATTTCCAGGGTGCATTGAGGCCTACGTTTAAAAAATAAATATCCTCAGATAAAAGAAGAAAGAAGCTTTCTGAGAAACTGTGATGTGTGAATTCATATTACACAGTTGCACCATTCTTTCATTGAACAGTTGGCTAACACTGTTTTTCCAGAAACTGCAATTTGATGTTTGGGATTGCATTGAGGCCTATGATGAAAAAGGAAATATCGTTAGATTAAAAACTAGAAAGAAGTTTTCTGAGAAACTGCTTTGTGTTATGTGAATTCGTCTTACAGAGTTACACCTTTCTTTTCATGGAACTCTATGGTAGCACTAGTTTTACAGCATCAGAGAAGGTATATTTTGGATAGCTTTGAAGCCCATGGTGATAAAGGGAATATCCTCAGGTAAAAGCTAGAAAGAAACTTTCTGAAAAACTGCTTTGTGATGAGTGAGTACATCTCACAGAGTTACACCAATGTTTCCTGGAGCAGTTTGCTAACTCTGTTTTTGTGGACTCTGCAATATAATATTCTGAAAGAATTGAGTCCTATGGTAAAAAAGGAAATATCCTCAGGAAGACACTGGGGAGAAGTCTTTTGAGAAACTGTTTTGTGATATGTGAATTCATGTCACAGAGTTACACCTTGATTTTCATGGAGTAGTTTGTTACCACTGTTTTTGCCTCATCTGAGAAGGAATATTTTGGATAGCTTTGAAGCATCTGATGACAAAGGAAATGTCTCAGATAAAAGCTAGAAAGAAGTTTTCTGAAAATCTGCTTTGTGATGTGTGAATTCATCTCACAGAGTTACAGTACTCTTTCATGCAGCAGTTTGCTAGCACTGTTTTTGTTGAATCTGAGAAGTGATATTTTGGATTGCATTGAAGACCATGGTGTAAAAGAACATATACTCAGATGAAAACTAGAAAGAGGCTTTCTGAGAAACTGCTTTGTGATGTGTCAATTAATTTCACAGAGGTACACCATTCTTTCCACGGAGCAGTTTGGTAACACTGCTTCTTTGATAGCTGAGAAGTGATATTTTGGATTGCATTGAAGCCCATGATGAAAAAGGAAAAATCCTCAGACAAAAACTATAAAGAACTTTTCTGAGAAACTGCTTTGTGATGTATGAATTCGCCTCCAAGAGTTACACCTTTCTTTACATGGAGCAGTTTGCTAACTCTGTTTTCATGGAATCCGTAATGGGATATTACAAAGACATTGAGTCCTATGGTGAGAAAGGAAATATCCTCAGATAAAAACTGGAGAGAAGCCTTCAGAGAAACTGCTTGTGATGTGTGAATACATGTCAGAGTGTTACACCATTCTTTCATTGAGATGTCTGCTAACACTCTTTTTGCAGTATCTACAATTTGACATTCCAGAGGGCATTGAGGTTTATGGTGGAAAAGGAAATATCCTAAGAATAAAAACTAGAAAGAAGCTTTCTGAGAAACTGCTTTGTGATGTGTGAATTCATCTCACAATCTTATGCAATTCTTTTCATGGAGCAGTTTGGCAGCACTGATTTTGTGCAACATGAGAAGGGATATTTTCTATTGAATTGAAGCCCATGGTGAAAAAGAAAATATCCTCTAATAAAAACTAGAAAGAAGCTTTCTGAGAAATTGCTTTATGGCATGTGAATTCATCTCACTGACGTACACCACTCTATCATAGAGTCGTTTGCTAGCACTGTTTTTGTGGAATCTGAGAGGGATATTTTTTATTGCTTTGAGTCTTTTGGGGAAAAAGGAAATATCCTAAGATAAAAAGTAGAAAGAAGCTTTCTGAGAAACTGCTTTGGGATGTGTGAATTCATCTCACAGAGTTACACGTTTCTTTTCATTGAGCAGTTTTCTAACAGTGTTTTCACAGAATCTGCAATGGGATATTAGGGAGTGGTGTGTAAATTCACAAAGAAGTTTCTCAGAAGGCTTCTCTCCAGTTTTTATCTGACGTTATTTCCTTTTTCACAAAAAGCCGAAATGTGCTCCCGAGTATCTCTTTGCAGATTCCACGAAAACAGTGTTAGAAAACACCTCAATGAAGAGAAAGGTGTAACTATGTGAGACGAATTCACACATCGCAAAGCACTTTCCCAGAAAGCTTCTTTCTGTTATTATCTCAGGTTATTTCCTTTGTTACCATAGGCTTTAAAGTGATCCACAGTATCCCTTCTCAGATTCCACAGAAACAGTGCTACCAAATTGCTCCATGTAGTGAATTGTATCTCTTCATGATGAATTCACACATCACAAAGCAGTTTCTCAGAAAGCTTCTTTTGAGTTTTTACTGAGGATATAGCCTTTGACACTATGGGACTCAATGCGCTCCAGAATATCCCATTGCAGATTCAATACAAATGGTGTTAGCAAACTGCTCAATGTAAAGAAAGTTGTAACTCTGTGACACGAATTCACACAACACAAAATAGTTTCTCAGCAAGCTTCTTTCTTGTTTTCATCTTAGAATATTTCCTTTTTCACCATAGTCCTCAAAGCACTGCCAAATATCCCATTGGAGATTCTGCGAAAACAGTGTTAGCAAACTTCTCAATGAAAAGAATAGTGTAACTTTGTGAGATGAATTCACACATTACAAAGTAGCTCCTCCGAAGATTCTTTCCAGTTTTTACGGGTATTTCATTTTTCACAATACTAATCAATGAGCTCAAAATATCCAATTGCAGATTCCTCTAAAACAGTGTTAGCAAACTGTTCCTTGAAAAGAATGGTGTAACTCTTTGAGGTGAATTCATCCATCACAAAGCAGATTCTCAGAAGGCTTCTCTCCAGTTTCTCAGAAAACTTCTTTCTAGTTTTTAGATGATGATATTTCCTTTTCCACCATGGGCTTCAAAGTGATCCAAAGTATTCCTTCTCAGATTCCACAAAAACAGTGCTGCCAAACTGCCTCCTGAAAGGAATGGTGGAACTGCGTGAGAAGAATTCACACATCACAAAGCAGTTTCTCAGAAAGCTTCTTTCAAGTATTTATCTGAGGATATTTCCTTTTTCACCATTGGCCTCAATGCCCTCCCGAATATCCCATTGCAGATACCACCAAAATAGTGATAGGAAACTGTTCAATGAAAGAATGGTGTATCTCTGTCAGATGAATTCACACATCACAAAGTAGTTACTGTGAAGGTTTCTCTCCAATTTGTATCTGAGGATATTTCTTATTTCACCATAGGAAATAGTGCATTCCCAATATACCATTGCAGATTAAAGGAAAACAATGGCAGTAAACTGCTCCAGGAAAAGAACGTAGCAACTTTGTTAGATGAATACACACATCCCAAAGCAGGTTCTCAGGAAGCTTCTTTCTAGCTTTTATATGAGGATATTTCCTTTGTCACCATAGGCTTCAAAGGGATCCAAAACATGCCTTCTCAGATTAAACAGAAACAGTGTTAGTAAACTGCTCCATGAAAAGGTAGTATAACTCTGTGAGATGAATTCAGCATCACAAAGCACTTTCTCAGGAAGATTCTTTCTAGTTTTTTCTGAGAATATTTCCTTTGTCATTATAGGCTTCAAAGCAATCAGAAATGTCCCTTCTCACATTCCACAAAAACAGTGCTAGCAAACGGCTCCATGAAAGATTCTTGTAATTCTGTGAGGCGAATTCACACATCACAAAGCAGTTTCTCAGAAAGCTTCTTTCAAGTTTTATCTGAGGACTTTCCTTTTTCACCATCGGGCTTAATGCACTTCAGTGTACACAATAGCATACTCCACGAGAACAGTGTTAGCAAACTGTTCAATGAAAGAATGGTGTAATTCTGTGAGATGAATACACACATCACAAAGCAGTTTCTCAAGAAGCACCCTTCTAGTTTTTATCTGATTATAGTTCCTTTTCACCGTATGCTTCAAAGGGATCCAAAATATCACTTTTCAGATGCCACAAAAACAGTGCTAGCAAACTGCTCCATGAAAGACTAGTGTAACTCTGTGAGATGAATTCACACATCACAAAGGTGTTTCTGAGAAAGCTTCTTTCCTCTTTTTATCCGAAGATATTTCCTTTTTCAACACGGGTCTCAATTCCCTCCCACATACCTCACTGCAGCTTCTGCCATAAAAGTGTGAGCAAGCTTCTCAATGAAAGCAATGGTGTAACTAAGCAGTTTCTGAGAAGGTTTCTCTTCAGTATTTATCTGAGAATATTTCATTTTTCACCATGGGATTCAGTGCTATTCACATCTGAGATCCCACAGAAACACTGTAAGACACCTCTTCCTTGAAAGAGTGGTGGAGCTCTGTGAGATGAATTTATATTTACCAAAGCATTTTTTCAGAAAACTTCTTTCTAGTTTCCATCTGAGTATATTCCCTTTCTCACCATAGGCTTCAAAGCGATCAAAAATATACCCTCTCAGATTCCATAAAAACAGCACTAGCAAACGGCTCCTTGAAAGATTGTGTAACATTGTGAGATGCATTCAAACATCACAAAGCAGTTTCTCAGAAAGCTTCTTTCTGATTTTTATCTGAGGATAATTCTTTTGTCACTTTAGGCTTCAAAATGATCAAAAATATCCCTTCGCAGATTCCACAAAAACAGGGCTAGCAACTGGCTCCATGAAAGAGTAGTGTAAATCTGTGTGATGAATTCTCACATCACAAAACAGTTCCTCAGAAAGCTTCTTTCCTCTTTTTATCTGAAGATATTTCCTTTTTAAACACAGGCCTCAATGCACTCCCGTATAGCTTTTTGCAGATTCTGCTAAAATAGTGTTAGCAAACTTCTCAATGAAAGCAATGGTGTAACTCTGTGACATGAATTCACGTACCACAAAGCAGTTTATGAGAAGGCATCTGTCCAGTTTTTATCTGAGGATATTTCTTTTCTCACCATAGGATTCTATGCTATCCAAAATATCAGTTCTGTGTTTCCACAGAAACAGTGCTAGCAAACATCTCCATGAAAGAGTAGTGTAACTCTGTGAGATGAATTCACACATCACAGAGTATTTTCTCAGAAAGCTACTTTCTAGTTTTTAATGAGGATATGCCCTTTGTTGACATAGGTGTCAAAGCAATCCAAAATATCACTTCTCGGATTCCACAAAAACAGTGCTAGCCAACGGCTCCACCAAAGAGTTGTGTAGCTCTATGAGATAAATTCACAGGTCAAAAAGCAGTTTATCAGAAAGCTTCTTCCTGGTTTTTATCTGAGGATATTTGCTTTGTCACCATAGGCTTCATAGCAGTCAAAAATATCCCTTCTCAGATTCCACAAAAACAGTGCTAGCAAATGGCTTCATGAAAGAGTAGTGTAATTCTGTGAGATGAATTCACATATCACAAAGCAGTTTCTCAGAATACTTCTTTCTAGTTTTTATCTGAGGATATTTCCTTTGTCAACATAGGCGTCAAAAAGATCAAAAATATCACTTCTCAGATTCCACAAAAAAGGTGCTAGCAAACGGCTCCGTGAAAGAGTGGTGTAACTCTGTGAAATGTATTCACATATCACAAAGCAGTTTTTCAGAAAGCTTCCTTCTAGTTTTTATCAGAGGATAATTCCTTTTTCACCCTGGGATTCAAAGCAATCCAAAATATCCCTTCTCACATTCCACAGAAGCAGTGCTCACAAACCGCTCCATGAGAAGAATGGTGTAACTCTGTGAAACGAATTCACATATCATAAAGCAGATTTTCAGAAAGCTTGTTTCCAGTTTTTATCTGAGGATATTTCCTTTGTCATGATAGGATGCAAAGCGATCAGAAATTACCTTTCTCAGATTCCACAAAAACAGTGCTAGCAAACAGCTCAATGAAAGATTGGTGTAATTCTGTGAGATGAATTCACACATCACAAAGCAGTTTCTCAGAAAGCTTCCTTCCTGTTATTATCTGAATATATGTCCTATTAAAACACAGACCTCCATGTGCTCCCATATATCTCTTTGCAGATTCGACAAAAACAATGTCAGCAAACTTCCGAAGGAAAATAATTGTGTAACTCTGCAAGAGAAATTCACACGTCACAATGCATTTCTCAGAAAGTTTCTGTCTAGTTTTTATCTGAGGAAATTTCCTTTATCTCTGTAGGCTTAAAAGCCATCAATATCCCTTCTCATATTCCACAAGAACAGTGCTAGCAAATAGCTCCATGAAAGACTGCTGTAACTCTGTGAGATGAATTCACACATCACAAAGCAGTTTCTCTGAAGGCTTCTCTCCAGTTTTTATCTGAGTATATTTCCCTTTTCAATATAGCACTCTATGTGCTCGCAATATCCCATTGTGGATTAAATGAAAACTGCTAGTAAATTTCTCCATGTAAAGAATGGTGTGACTTTGTGAGATGAATTCACACATCACAGAGCAGATTCTCAGAAACCTTCTTTCTAGCTTTTATCAGATGATATTTCGGTTTTCACCATAGTCCTCAATGCCCTCCCTATTATCACATTGCAGATTCCATGAAAATATTGTTTGCAAACTGCTCCATGAAAGTGTAGTGTAACTCTGTGAGATGAATTCACACATCACAAAGTAGTTTCTCAGAAAGCTTCTTTCTTGCTTTTATCTGAGGATATTTCAGGCTTCAATGTGCCCCTATGTGTCTCAATGCAGATACTGCGACAACAGTGTTAGTAAACTTCTCAATGAAACTAATGATGTAACTCTGTGAGATGAATTCACACACCACAAAGCAGTTTCTGAGAAGACTTCTCTCCAGTTTATATCTGAAGATATTTCATTTTTCCACCACGGATTTCAATGCTATCCAAAATATCATATCTGAGATTCCACAAAAACACTGCTAACAATCTCCTCCAGGAAAGAGTGGTGTAACTCTGTGAGATGAATTCACAACTCACAAAGCAGTTTCTCAGAAAGTTTCTTTCTAGTTTTTATCTGAGGATATTTCCTTTGTTACCAAGGGCATCAAAGTGATCCAAAATATCCCTTCTCAGATTCCACAAAAACAGTGCTAGCAAACTGCTCCATGAAAGAGTTGTGTAACACTGTGAGATGAATTCACACATCACAAAGTAGTTTGTCAGAAAGTTTCTTTCTGGAATTTATCTGAGGATATTTCCTTTGTCACCATAGGCTTCAAAGCGATAAAAAATATCCCTGTCAGATTCCACATAAACAGTGCTAGCAAACTCCTCCATGAAAGAGTGGTGGAACTCTGTGTGATGTATTCACACATCACAAAGCAGTTTCTCAGAAAGCTTCTTTCTTCTTTTTATCCGAGGATATTTCCTTTTTAAACACGGGCCTCAATGTGCTCCCGTACATCTCATTGCAGATCCTTTGAAAGCAGTATTAGCAAACCTCTCAATGAAAGCAATGCTGTAAATCTCTGAGATGAATTCACACACCAAAAAGCAGTTTATGAAAAGGCTTCTCTCCAGTTTATATCTGAGGATATTTCATTTTTCACCATGGGATTCAACGCTATCCAAAATATCACATCTGAGGTTCCACAAAAACACTGCTAGCAAACTCCTCCACTAAAGAGTGGTGTAACTCTGTGAGATGAATTCACAACTCACAAAGCAGTTTCTCAGACAGCTTCTTTCTAGTTTTTATCTGAGGATATTTCCTTTGTTACCATGGGCGTCAAAGTGATCCAAAATATCACCTCTCAGATTCCACAAAAACAGTGTTAGCCAACGGCTCCACGAAAGAGTGATGTAACTCGCAGATGAATTGAGAAATCACAAAGCAGGTTCCCATAAAGCTTCTTTCTTCTCTTTATCCAAAGACATTTCAATATAAACAGGAGCCTCAGTGCACTCCCATATATCTCATTGCAGATTCTGCAAAAACAGTGTTAGCAAACTTTCAATGAAAGCATTGGTGTAACTCTGTGACATGAATTCACACACCACAAAGCAGTTTCTGAGAAGACTTCTGTCCACTGTTTATGAGGATATTTCATTTCTCACCATAGGATTCTATGTGACCCAAAATATCACTTTTGTGATTCCAGAAAAACAGTGTTAGCAAATTCCTCCATGAAAGAGTGGTGTAACTTTGTGAGATGAATTCACACATCACAAAGCAGTTTCTCAGAAAGATTCTTTCTAGTTTTAATCTGAGGATATTGCCTTTGTCACCATAGGCTTCAAAGCAAACAAAAATATCCCTTCTCAGATTCCACAAAAACATTTCTACCAAACAGCTCCATGAAACAGTTGTATAAAACTGTGAGATGAATTCACAAATCACAAAGTAGTTTCTCAGAAAGCTTCTTTCTGGTTTTCATCTACATATATTTCCTTTGTCACGGTAGGCTTCAAAGCAATCCAAAATACCCCTTCTCACCTTCCACAAAAACCGTGCAAGCCAACGGCTCCATGAAAGAGTGGTGTAACTCTGTGAGACGATTTCACAAATCACAAAGTTGTTTCTCAGAAAGCTTCTTTCTGGTTTTTGTCTGAATATTTCCTTTGTCACCATAGGCTTCAAAGTGATCCAGAATATCCCTTCTCACATTCCACAAAGACAGTGCTAGCAAACGGCTCCATGAAAGAGTTGTATAACACTGTGAGAAGAATTCACAGATCACAAAGCAGTTTTTCAGAAAACATCATTCTGGATTTTATCTGAGGATATTTCCTTTGTCACCATAGGCTTCAAAGCGATCACAAATATCCCTTCTCAGACTCCACAAAAACAGTTCTAGCAAGTGGCTCCATGAAAAAGTAGTATACTTCTGTGAGATGAGCTCACACATCACATAGCAGTTTCTCAGAAAGTTTCTTTCTGGTTTTCTATCTGAGGATATTTCCTTTGTCACCATGGGCTTCAAAGCAATAAAAAATACCCCTTCTCAGATTCCACAAAAAGAGTGGTAGCAAAAGGATCCATGAAACAGTAGTGTAATTCTGTGTGATGAATTCTCACATCACAAAACAGTTCCTCAGAATGCTTCTTTCTTCTTCTAATCCGAAGATATATACTTTTTAAACAGAGGCCTCAATGTGCTCTCGTATATCTCATTGCATATGCTGCGACAACAGTGTTAGCAAACTTCTCAATGAAAGCAATTGTGTAACTTTGTGAGGTTAATTCACACACCACAAAGCAGTTTCTGAGATGGCTTCTGTTTAGTTTTTATCTGAGGATATTTCATCTCTCATCATAGGATTCAATGCTATCCAAAATATCGCTTCTGTGATTCCACAAAAACAGTACTAGCAAACTCCACCATGAAAGAGTGGTGAAACTCTGCGAGATGTATTCACACATCACAAAGCAGTTTGTCAGAAAACTTCTTTCTAATTTTTATCTGAGGATATTTCCTTTGTCACCACAGGCTTCAAAGCAATAAAAAATATCCCTTCTCAGATTCCATAAAAACAGTGCAGCAAACTGCTCCATGAATGACTTAGGTAACATTTTGAGATAAATTCACACATCACAAAACAGTTTCCCAGAATGTTTCTTTCTGATTTTTATCTGAGGATATCTCCTTTGTCACCATGGGCTTCAAAGTGATAAAAAATATCCCTTCTCAGAATCCACAAAAACAGTGGTAGCAAATGGATCCATGAAACAGTATTGTAACTCTGTGTCATGAATTCTCACATCACAAAACAGTTTCTCAGAAAGCTTCTTTATTCTTTTTATCCGAAAATATATACTTTTGAAACACAGACCTCAATGTGCTCTCGTATATCTCATTGCAGATTCTGCGACAATAGTGTTAGCAAACTTCTCAGTGAAAGCAATTGTGTAACTCTGTGAGATGAAATCACATACCACAAAACAGTTTCTGAGGCGGCTTCTGTCCAGTTTTTATCTGAGGATATTTCATTTCTCACTGTAGGATTCAATGCTATCCAAAATATCGCTTCTGAGATTCCTCAAAAAGAGTGCTAGCAAACTGCTCCATGAAAGACTGGTGTAACTCTGCGAGATGAATTCACACATCACAAAGCAATTTCTCAGAAAGCTTCTTTCTAATTTTTATCTGAGGATATTTTCTTTGTCATCATAGGCTTCAAAGGAATCAAAAATATCCCTTCTCAGATTCCATAAAAACAGTGCTAGCAAACAGCTTCATGAAAGAATTATGTAACATTTTGAGATGAATTCACACGTCACAAAGCAGTTTCTCAGAAAGCTTCTATCTGGTTTTTATCTGAGGATATTTCCTTTGTCAACATAGGCTTCAAAGCGATCCAAAATATCACTTCTCATCTTCCACAAAAACAATGTGAGTCAACGGCTCCAGGAAAGAGTGATGTAACTCTCTGTGAGGTAAAATCACAAATCACAAGTAGTTTCTCAGAAGCTTCTTTTGGGTTTTTATCTGAGGATATTTCCTTTGTTACCATAGGCTTCAAAGTGATCAAAAATATCCCTTCTCAGATTCCATAAAAACAGTGCTAGCAAATGCCTCCATGAAAGAGTTGTGTAACACTCTGAGATGAATTCACACACCATAAAACAGTTTTTCAGAAGGCTTCTTGCTTGTTTTTATCTGAGGATGTTTCAGACCTCGATACACTCCCATATATCTCATTGTAGATTCTGTGAAAATATTGTTAGGAAACTTCTCAAGGAATAGAGTGGTGTAACTCTGTGAGATGAATTCACACATCACAAAGCAGTTTCTCAGAAGGCTTCTCTCCAGTTTTTATCTAAGGATATTTAATTTTTCACCGTAGGACTCAATGCCCTCGGAATATCCCATGGCAGATTCCACGAAATCGGTGTTAGCAAACTGTTCAATGTAACGAAAAGTGTATCTCTGTGAGAGGAATACACTCATCACAAAGCAGTTTCTCATAAAGCTTTTTCTAGTTTTAACTGAGTATATTTCCTTTGTTACCATTTAGCTTCAGAGCGATCGAAACTATCCCTTCTCAGATTGAACAAATACAGTTCTAACAAACTGCTGTTTGAAAGAATAGTGTAACTCTGTGTGATGAATTCACAGATCACAGAGCCGTTTCTCAGAAAACTTCTTTCTTCTTTTTATCCAAGGATATTTCCTTTTTAAACACAGGCCTCAAGGCGCTCCTGTATATCACATTGCAGATTCTGCAAAAACAGTGTTAGCAAAACTCTCAATGAAAGCTATGGTGTAAATCTCAGAGATGAATTTGCCACTAACACACCACAAAGCAATTTCTAAGAAGGCTTCTCTCCAGTTTTTATCTGAGGATATTTCATTTCTCACCATAGGATTCTATGCTATCCAAGATATCACTCCTGAGATTCCACAAAAACAGTGCTAGCAAACTCCTCCATGAAAGAGTGGTGTGTAAGTCTGTGAGATGAATTCACACATCACAAAGCAGTTTCTCAGATGCAAAAACAGTATTAGCAAACATTTCAATGAATGCAATGGTGTAACTCTGTGAGATGAATTCACACACCAAAAAGCAGTTTATGAAAAGGCTTGTGTCCAGTTTTTATCTGAGGATATTTCATTTGTCACCCTAGGTTTCTATGCTATCCAAATTATCACTTCTGTGATTCCATAAAAACAGTGCAATCAAATTCCTCCATGAAAGAGTGGTGTAACTCTGTGAGATGAATTCACACATCACAAAGCAGTTTCTCAGAAGTCTTCTTTCTTGATTTTATCTGAGGATCTTACAGTCCTCAATGCGCTGCGGTATATCTCATTGCAGATCCACGAAAATATTGTTAGGAAACTTCCCAAGTAATAGAGTGGTGTAACTCTGTGAGATGAATTCACACATCACAAAGCAGTTTCTCAGAAGGCTTCTCTCCAGTTTTTATCTAAGGATGTTTAATTTTTCACCATAGCACTCAATGCCCTTGGAATATCAAATGGCTATTTCCATGAAAACAGTGTTAGCAAACTGTTCAATATGACGAAAAGTGTATCTCTGTGAGAGGAATACACTCATCACAAAGCAGTTTCAGAAAACCTTTTTTCTATTTTTATCTGAGGATATTTCCTTTTTTCTATTTTTATCTGAGGATAAAATTTTTTAAATATTTTTTAAATATTTTTAAAATATTTCCTTTTTTCTTAAATATTTAAATATTTTCTTAAATATTTAAATATTTTAAAGATATTTTTTAAATATTTCTTAAAAATTTAAATATTTTCTTAAATATTTAAATATTTTTAAAATATTTTTTTAAAATATTTTAAAAATATTTTTTAAATATTTCCTTTTTTCTATTTTTATCTGAGGATATCTGAGGATATTTCCTCTGAAGATATAGGCTTCAGAGTGATCCAAACTATCCCTTCTCAGATTGAACAAATACAGTTCTGGCAGACTGCTCCTTGAAAAAATAGTGTAACTCTGTGTGATAAATTCACAGATCAGAAAGCCATTTGTCAGAAACCTTTCTTCTTTTTATCCGATGATATTTCCTTTTTAAACATGGGCGCCCTCGGAATATCCCATGGCAGATTCCATGAAAACAGTGTTAGCAAACTGTTCAATGTAACGAAAAGTGTATCTCTGTGAGATGAATACAATAATCACAAAACAGTTTCTCCAAAACCTTTTTCTAGTTTTATCTGAGGATATTTCCTTTGTTATCATAGGTATCAAAGTGATCCAAAATGTCCCTTCTCAGATTTCACAAATACAATGCTAGAAAACTGTTCCATGAAAGAGTAGTGTAACAATGTGTGATGAATTTTCACATCACAAAACACTTTCTCAGAAATCTTTTTTCTTATTTTTATCCGAAAATATTTCCTTTTTAAACACGGTCCTCAATGCACTCCCATATATCTCATTGCAGATTCTGTGAAAACAGTGTTAGCAAACTTCTCAATGAAATCAATGGTGTAACTCAATAAGATGAATTCACACACCAAAAAGCAGTTTCTGAGAAGGCTTCTGTCCAGTTTTCATCTGAGGATATTTTGCTTGTCACCATAGGATTCTATGCTATCCAAAATATCACTTCTGTGATTCCACAACAAAACATCTAGCACATTCTTTGATGAAAGAGTGGTACAATTCTGTGAGATGCAGTCCCATATCACAAAACAGTTTCTCAGAAAGATTCTTTCTAGTCTTTATCTGAGGATATTTCCTTTATCACCATAGGCTTCAAAGCAATCAAAATTATAGCTTCTCAGATTCTACAAAAACAGTGCTAGCCAACGGCTCCATGAAAAAGGGGTGTAACTCTGTGAGATGAATTCACATGTCACAAAGCAATTTCTCAGAAAGCTTCTTTCTGTTTATTATCTGAGGATATTTCCTTTGTCACCATAGGCTCCAAAGCGATCATAAATATCCCTTGTCAGATTCCACAAAAAGAGTGCTAGCCAATGGCTCCATGAAAGAGTGGTGTAACTCTGTGAGACGATTTCACAAATCACAAAGATGTTTATCAGAAAGCTTCTTTCTGGTTTTTATCTTAGGATATGTCCTTTGTCACCATTGGCTTCATAGTGATCCAAAATATCCCTTCTCAGATTCCACAAAAAAAGTGCTAGCAAATGGCTCCCTGAAAGAGTTGTGTACAACTGTGAGATGAATTCACACATCACAAAACAGTTTCTCAGAAAGTTTCTGGTTTTTATCTGAGGACATTTCGTTTGTCACCATAGGCTTCAAAGTGATCAATGATTTCCATTCTGAGGTTCCACAAAAACAGTGCTAGCAAATGGCTCCATGAAAGAGTAGTTTAACTCTGAGATGAATTCATACATCACAAAACAGTTTCTCAGAAAGCTTCTTTCTAGTTTTTATCTGAGGATATTTCCTTGTCAACATAGGCTTCAAAGTGATCCAAAATATCACTTCACAGATTCCACAAAAACAGTGCTAGCCAAAGGCTCCACGAAAGAGTGGTGTAACTGTAAGATGGATTCACAAACCACAAAATTGTTTCTAAGAAAGCTTCTATCTGGTTTTTATCTGAGAATATTTCCTTTGTCACCATAGGCTTCAAAGTGATCCAAATAATCCCTTCTCAGATGCCACGAAAACAGAGCTAGCAAAGGGCTCCATGAAAGAGTTATGTAACACTGTGAGATGAATGCACACATCACAAAGCAGTTTCTCAGAAAGCTTCTTTCTGATTTTTATCTAAGGATATTTCCTTTGTCACCATTGGATTCAAAGCAATCCAAAATATCATTTCTTAGATTCCACGTAAAGAGTGCTAGCAAATGATTTCATGAAAGAGTAGTGTAACTCTCTGAGATGAATTCACACATCACAAAGCAGTTTCCCAGAAGGCTTCTCTACACTTTTTATCTAAGGATATTTAATTTTTCACTGTAGCACTCAATGCCCTCAGAATATGCAATGGCAGATTCCACGAAAACAATGTTAGCAAACTGCCCAATGTAACAAAAAGTGTTTTTCTGTGAGATGAATACACACATCACAAAGCAGTTTCTCATGATGCTTTTTCTAGTTTTAACAGAAGATATTTCCTTTGTTACCACAGGCTTCAAAGTGATCCTAAATGTTCCTTCTCAGATTACACAAATACAATGCTAGCAAACTGCTCCTTCAAAGAATAGTGTAACTCTGTGTAATGAATTCACAGATCACAAAGCTGTTTCTCAGAAAGCTTCTTTCTTCTTTTTATCCAAGGATATTTCCTTTTTATACACAGGCCTCAATGCACTCCCGTATATCTTATCCAGATTCTGGGAAAACTTCTTTATAGTTTTTATGTGAGGATATTTCCCTTGTCACCATAGGCTTCAATGCGATCCAAAACAACCATTCTCAGATTCCCTAAAAACAGTGCTATGAAACTTATCCATAAAAAGAATGGTGTAACACTGTGTGATGAATTCACAAATCACAAAGCAGTTTCTCAGAATGTTTCTTTCTAGTTTTTGTGTGAGGATATTTACTTTTTCACAATAAACTTCAATGGGCTCTGAAATATCCCATTGTAGATTGCAAGAATACCGACTTAGCAAACTGTCCAATGAAAAGAACAGTTTAAAAATGTGAGTTGAATTCACACATCACGGAGCAGTTTCTCAGAAAGCTTCTTTTTGTTTTTTCTATGGGGATATTTCTTTTGTCACCATAGTCTTCAATGCACTCCCAAATATCCTATTGCAGACTCCAGGAAAAAAGTGTTATAATATGTCTCAAAGAAAAGAACAGTGTAACTCTGTGAGAAAAATTAACTCATAACAAACCAGTTTCTCAGAAAGTTTCTTTGTGGTATTTATCTGAGGATGTTTCCTTTTTCACCATAGGCCTCAATGCGTTCCCAGGTATCTCTTTGCTGATTCCACGAAAACTGTTAACACACTGCTCCATGAAAACAAAGGTGTAACTCTGTGATATGAGTTCACACATCCCAAAAGCCTTTCTCAGAACGCTTCCTTCTAGTTGTAATCTGAGAATAATTTCTTTGTCACCCTAGGCTTCAATGCTATCCAAAATATCCCTACTCAGATACCCAAAAAACAGTGCTAAAAATTGATCAATGAAAAGAATCGTGTAACTCTGTGAGATGAATTAACACATCACAAAGCAGTTTCTCATAAAGCTTATTTCTAGTTTTTATATGAATGTGTTTCCTTTGTCAATGTAAGCTTCAAGTAGCTCCAAAGTATCCCATTGCAGATTCCTAGAAAACAGTGTTAGCAAACTGCTCAATGAAAACAACAGTGGAACTCTGTGAGATGAATACACTCATTACAAAGCAGTTTCTCAGAAAGCTCCTTTCTAGTTTTAATCTGAACATATTTCCTTTTTCACCTTAGGCTTCAATGCACTCCCAGATATACCTTTGCAGATTCCACAAAAACAGTGTTAACAAACTGGTCCATGAAAAAAAAAAGTGTAACTCTGTGAGATGAATGCACACACCACAAAGAAGTTTCCCTGAAAACTTCTTTCTAGTTTTAATCTGAGGATATTTCCTTTGACACCATAGGCTTCAAAACTATCCAAAGTATCCCTTCTCAGATTCCCCAAAAACATTGCTATCAAACAAATCCATTGAAAGGATCGTGTAACTCTGTGAGATGAATTCACAAATCACAAAGGAGTTTCTCAGAAAGTTTATTTCTAGTTTTTATCGGAAGATATTTAATTTTTAACAATAGGCTTCAATGCACTCCAAAATATGCCATTGCAGATTCCAAGAAAACAGTGTTAGCAAACTGTTTTAAAAAAAGAACAGTGTAATTCTGTGAGTTGAATTCACATATCACAAAAGAGTTTCTCAGAAAGCTTCTTTCTGATTTTTCTATGAGATTATTTCCTTTTTCAAAATAGGCCACAATATGCTCGAAAATATCCTTTTGCAGATTCCACGAAAACTGTGTTAGCAACTGCTCCATAAAAATAAAGGTGTAACTCTCTGAAATTAATTCACAAATCACAAAGAACTTTCTCAGAAAGCTTCATTCTATTTTTTTCTGAAGATATTTCCCTAGTCATCATTGGCTTCAAAGCAATCCAGAATATCTCTTCTCAGATTCCTAAAAAACCGTGCTACCAAACTTATCCATGAAAAGAATCATGTAACTCCATGAGAAGAATTAACACATCATAAAGCCATTTCTCATAAAGCTTCTTTCTAGTTTTTATATGAGGATATCTCCTTTGTCACCATAAGCTTCAATGTGCTCCGAAATATCCCATTGCAGATTCCAAGAAAACAGGGTTAGCAAAGTGCACAATGAAATAAACAGTGTAACTCTCTTAGATGAATTCACACATCACAAAGCAGTTTCTCAGAATGCTTCCAACTAGTTTTTATCTGAGGGCATTTCCTTTATCACCATAGGCCTCAATGCACTCCAATATATCCCTTTGCAGATTCCACAAAAACAGTGTTAGCAAACTGTTGCAGGAAAATAAACCTGCAAATCTGTGAGATGAATTCACACATCTCTAGGAACTTTCTCAGAAAGCTTCTTTCTAGTTTTTATCTGATGATATTTCCTTTTTCACCATAGACTTCAATGTGATCCAAAACAACCGTTTCAGATTCCCCAAAAACAGTGCTATCAAACTGATCTATGAAAATAATCTTGTAACTCTGTGAGATGAATTAATACATCATAAAGCAGTTTCTCCGAAAGTATCTTTCTAATTTTTGTCTGAGGATATTTCCTTATTCATAATAAATTTCAATGTGCTCTGAAATATCCCATTGCAGATTCCAAGAAAACAGTGTTAGCAAATTACTTAATGAAAAGAACGGTGTAACTCTGTGTGAAGAATTCCCACATCACAACGCAGTTTCTCAGGAAGCTTCTCTTTGGTTTGTATCTGAGGATATTTCCTCTGTCACCACAGGCTTCAATGCCCTCCCAAATATCTTATTGCAGATTCCACGTGAAAAGTATTATCAAACTGCTCATTGAAAAGAACGGCGTAGCTCTGTGTTCTGAATTCACAAATCACAATACAGTTTCTCAGAAAGTTTCTGTCTCATTTTTTTTCTGAGGATATTTCCTTTTTCACTATAGGCCTCAATGCCCTTCAAAATGTCCCTTTGCACATTCCATGAGAACAGTGTTAGCAAACTGACCCATAAAAAGAAAGGTGTAACTCTGTGAGATGTATTCACACATGATGAAGAAGTTTCTCAGAAAGCTTCTTTCCAGTTTTTATCTGAGGATATTTCCTTAGTCTCCGTAGGTTTCAATGCGATCCAAAATATCCCTTCTCAGATCCCCAAAAACCGTGCTGCCAAACTGATACATGAAATGTATCATGTAACACTGTGAGATGAATTAACACATCACAAAGCAGTTTCTCAGAAAGTTTCTTTCTAGTTTTTATCTGAGGATATTTTCTTTGTCACCATAAGCTTCCATGCACTCTGAAATATCCCATTGCAGATTCCAAGAAAACAGTGTTAGCAAACTGCTCAATGAAAAGAGCAGAGTAATACTGTGAGATGATTTCACACATCACAAAGGAGTTTCTCAGAAAGTTTCTTTCTAGTTTTTATCTGAGGATATTTCCTTTTTCACCATAGGCCTCAATGCACTCCCAAATATCCCTTTGCAGATTCCACGAAAACAGTGTTATCAAACTGCTCCATGAAAAGAAAGGTGTATCTCTGTGAGGTGAATTCACACATCCCAAAGGACTTTCCCAGAAAGCTTCTTTCTTGTTTTATTTAAGGATATTTCCGTAGTCACCACAGTATTCAAGGCAATCCAAAGTAGTCCTTGTCAAATTCCCTAAAAACAGTGCTGCCAAACTGATCCATGAAAGGAATTGTGTAACTGTGAGATGAATTAACACGTCATAAAGCAGTTTCTCAGAGGGCTTCTTTCTAGTTTTTACATGAGTATATTTCCTTTGTTACCATAAGTTTCAATATCCTCCGAAATATGCCATTGTAGATTCCAAGAAAACAGTGTGATCAAACTGTTTCACAAAAAGAACAGTGTAACTCTGTGCCTTGAATTCAAACATCACAAAACAGATTCTCAGAAAGCTTCTTTCTAGTTTTTCTATGAGGATATTTCACTCTAGGTCTCAATGCACTCCCAAATATCCCTTTGCAGATTGCACGAAAACCGTGTTAGCAAATTGATTCAGAAAACTTAGGTATAACTGTGTGAAATGAACTAACACATCACAAAGTACTTTCTCAGATAGCTTCTTTCTAGTTTTTATCTGAGGATGATTCCTTTTTCACCATAGGCATCAATGTGCTCCCAAATATCCCTTTGCAGAGTCAAAGAAAACAGTTTTAGCAAACTGCTCCATGAAAATCAAGGTGTAACTCTTTGAAGTGAATTCACACATCACAAGGAACTTTCACAGTAAACTTATTTCTAGTTTTTATCTGAGGACGTTACCTTTGTCACCATAGGCTTCAATGTGATCCATAATATCCTATTGCACATTCCAAGAAAACAGTGTTATCAAACTGCCCAATGAAAAGAATGATGTAGCTCTGTGAGATGAATTCACACATCAAAAGCAGTTTCTCAGAAAGCTTCTTTCCAGTTTTTATCTGAGGATATTTTCTCTGTCACCATAGGCCTCCGAGTTAACCAAAACATCCCTTCTCAGATTTCGCATAACAGGGCTACTAAACTGCTCCATGAAAAGAATCGTGTAACACTGTGAGATAAATTCATAAACCACAAAACAGTTTCTCAGAAAGTTTCTTTCTAGTTTTTATCTGAAGATATTTCCTTTTTCACTATATGCCTCAATGCACTCCCAAATATCTCTTTGCAGATTCCATGAAAACAGTGTTAGCAAACTGTTCCATGAAAAGTAAGATGTAACTCTGTGAGATGAATTCACATGTCACAAAGAACTTTATCAGGAAGTTTCTTTCTAGATTTCATCTGAGGATATTTCCTTTGTCACCACAGGCTTCAATGTGATCCAAAATATCCCTTCTAAGATTCCCCAACAACAGTATTACCAAACTGATCCATGAAAAGAATCGTGTAAATCTGGGAGATGAATTAAAACATCACAAAACAGCTTCTCAGAAATCTTCTTTCTAATTTTTATATGATGATGTTTCCTTTGTCACACTAAGATTCAAGGCACTCTGAAATATCCCATTGCAGATTCCAAGGAAACAGTGTTTGGAAACTGCTCACTGGAAAGAACAGTGTAACTCTGTGAGATGAACTCACACATCACAAAGCAGTTTCTCAGAAAGCTTCTTTCCAGTTTTTTCTGAGGATAATTCCTTTTTCACCTTAGGACTCAATGCACTCGTAAATATCCCTTTGCAAATCCCATGAAAACAGTGTTAGCAAACTGCTCCATGAAAAGAAAGGTGTAACTGTGTGAGATGAATTCACACATCATGAAGAAGTTTCTCAGAAAGCTTCTTTCTAGTTTTTATCTGAGGATATTTCCTTTGTCACCATAGGCTTTAAGGCAATCCAAAATATCCCTTCTCAGATCCCCCAAAAACAGTGCGACCAAACTGCTGCATGAAAAGTATCATATACCTCTGTGAGATGGATTCACACATCACAAAGCAGTTTCTCAACAAGCCTCTTTCTAGCTTTTTTCTGAGGATATTTCTTTTATCACCATAAGCCTCAATGTGCTCCAAAACATCCCATTGCAGGTTCCAAGAAAACAGTGTGAGCAAACTGCTCAATGAAAAGATCAGTGTAAGTCTGTGAAATGAGTTCACACATCACAAAGCAGTTTATTGGAAAGCTTCTTTTTGTTTTTTTATCTGATTATACTTTCTTTGCCACCATTGACTTCAATGTGCTCCCAAATATCCTATTGCAGATTCCACGAAAACAGTGTTAGTGAACTGCTCCATGAAAAGAATGGTGTAACTCTGTGAGATGAATTCACACGTCACAAAAAACTTTCTCAGAAAGTCTCTTTCTAGTTTTTATCTGAGTATGTTTCCTTTGTCAACATAGGCATCAATGTGATCCAAAATATACCTTCTCAGTTTCCCCTAAAACAGCACTACCAAAGTGATCCATTTAAAGAATCATGTATCTCTGTGAGAGGAATTAACACATCACAAAGCAGTTTCTCAGAAAGCTTCTTTCTAGTTTTTACATAAAGGTATTGCCTTGGTCACCATAAGCTTCAATGCACTGAGAAATATTCCATTGCAGATTCCAAGAAAACAGTGCCAGCAGACTGCTAAATGAAAAGAACATTGTAACTCTGTGAGATGAATTCACATATTACAAAGCAGTTTCTCAGGAACGTTCTTTCCAGTATTTATCCAAGGATATTTCCATATTCACCATAGGCCTCAACAAGCTCCCAAACATCCCTTTGCAGATTCCACGGAAACAGTGTTAGCAAACTGCTCCATGAAAAGAAAGGTGCAACACTGTGAGATGAATTCCAACATCACAAAGTGCTTCTCAGAAAGCTTCTTTATATTTTTTATCAGAGTATATTTCCTTTATCACCACAGGCTTTAATGCGATCCAAAATATCTCTTCTCACATTCCCCAAAAACAGTGATACCAAATTGCTCTTTGAAAAGAATCATGTAACTCTGTGAGATGAATTCCCAAATCACAAAGCAGTTTCTCAGAAAGCTTCTTTCCAATTTTTGTCTGAGATATTTCCTTTGTCACCATAAGCTTCAATGTGCTCTGAAATATCCCATTGCAGATTCCAAGAAAACAGTATTAGCACACTGCTCAATGAAAAGAACAGTGTAACTCTGTGAGATGAATTCACACATAACAAAGAAGTTTTTCAGAAAGCTTCTTTCTAGTTTTTATCTGAGGATAATTCCTTTTTCACCTTAGGCATCAATGCACTACAAAATGTCACTTTGCAGATTCCATGAAAACAGTGTTAGCAAACTGCTCCATGAAAATCAAGGTGTAACTCTTTGAGGTGAATTCACACATAACAAGGAACTTTCTCAGGAACCTTGTTTCTAGTTTTTATCTGAGGATAATACCTTTGTCACCATAGGCTTCAATGTGACGAATAATATCCTATTGCACATTCCAAGAAAACAGTGTTGTCAAACTGCTCAATGAAGAGAACAGTGTAGCTCTGTAAGGTGAATTCACACATCAAAAGCAGTTTCTCAGAAAGCTTCTTTCCAGTTTTTATCTGAGGATATTTCCTTTGTCACCCTAGGCTTCAATGTGATCCAAAACATCCATTCTCAGATTTCGCATAAACAGTGCTACCAAACTGCTCCATGAAAAGGGTCGTGTAACATTGTGAGATGAATTCATAAACCAAAAGCAGTTTCTCGAAACCTTCTTTCTCATTTTTATCTGAGGATATTTCCTTTGTCACCATAGGCTTCAAAGCGATAAAAAAAATCCTTTCTCAAATTCCCCAAAAAGAGTGCTAACAGACTGATTCATGAAAAGAATCGTGTAACACTGTCAGATGAATTAACTCATCTCAAAGAGGTTTGTTAGAGCCCTTCTTTCTAGGTTTTACCTGAGGATAATTCCTTTGTTACTATACACTTCAATTCGATCCATAATATCACATTGCAGATTCCAAGAAAACAGTGTTATCATACTGCTCAATGAAAAGAACAGTGCAATTCTGGGAGATGAATTCATACAACACAAACCAGTTTCTCAGAAAGCTTCTTTTTGTTTTTATCTGAGGATATTTCCTTTGTCACCATAGGCCTCAATGTGCTCCCAAATATTCTATTGCAGATTCCATGAAAACTGCGTTATCAACCTGCTCAATGAAAATAACTGTGTAGGCCGGGCGCGGTGGCTCAAGCCTGTAATCCCAGCACTTTGGGAGGCCGAGACGGGCGGATCACGAGGTCAGGAGATCGAGACCATCCTGGCTAACACGGTGAAACCCCGTCTCTACTAAAAAATACAAAAAAAAAAAAAAAAAAAGGGGGGCGGAGCAAGATGGCCGAATAGGAGCAGCTCCAGTCTCCAACTCCCAGCGCGAGCGACACAGAAGACCGGTGATTTCTGCATTTTCAACTGAGGTACTGGGTTCATCTCACTGGGGAGTGCCGGACGATCGGTGCTGGTCAGCTGCTGCAGCCCGACCAGCGAGAGCTGAAGCAGGGCGAGGCATTGCCTCACCTGGGAAGCGCAAGGGGGAAAGGAGTCCCTTTTCCTAGCCAGAGGAACTGAGACACACAACACCTGGAAAATCGGGTAACTCCCACCCCAATACTGCGCTTTAAGCAACAGGCACACCAGGAGATCATATCCCACACCTGGCCGGGAGGGTCCCACACCCACGGAGACTCCCTCATTGCTAGCGCAGCAGTCTGTGATCTACCGGCAAGGCAGCAGCGAGGCTGGGGGAGGGGCGCCCGCCATTGCTGAGGCTTAAGTAGGTAAACAAAGCTGCTGGGAAGCTCGAACTGGGTGGAGCTCACAGCAGCTCAAGGAAACCTGCCTATCTCTGTAGACTCCACCTCTGGGGACCGGGCACAGTAAACTAAACAAACGCAGCAGACACCTCTGCAGACGCAAAGAACTCTGTCTGACAGCTTTGAAGAGAGCAGTGGATCTCCCAGCACGGAGGTTGAGATCTGAGAAGGGACAGACTCCCTGCTCAAGTGGGTCCCTGACCCCTGAGTAGCCTAACTGGGAGACATCCCCCACTAGGGGCAGTCTGACACCCCACACCTCACAGGGAGGAGTACACCCCTGAGAGGAAGCTTCCAAAGCAAGAATCAGACAGGTACACTCGCTGTTCAGAAATATTCTATCTTCTGCAGCCTCTGCTGCTGATACCCAGGCAAACAGGGTCTGGAGTGGACCTCAAGCAATCTCCAACAGACCTACAGCTGAGGGTCCTGACTGTTAGAAGGAAAACTATCAAACAGGAAGGACACTTACACCAAAACCCCATCAGTACATCACCATCATCAAAGACCAGAGGCAGATAAAACCACAAAGATGGGGAAAAAGCAGGGCAGAAAAGCTGGAAATTCAAAAAATAAGAGCGCATCTCCCCCGGCAAAGGAGCGCAGCTCATCGCCAGCAACGGATCAAAGCTGGACGGAGAATGACTTTGACGAGATGAGAGAAGAAGGCTTCAGTCCATCAAATTTCTCAGAGCTAAAGGAGGAATTACGTACCCAGCGCAAAGAAACTAAAAATCTTGAAAAAAAAGTGGAAGAATTGATGGCTAGAGTAATTAATGCAGAGAAGGTCCTAAACGAAATGAAAGAGATGAAAACCATGACACGAGAAATACGTGACAAATGCACAAGCTTCAGTAACCGACTCGATCAACTGGAAGAAAGAGTATCAGCGATGGAGGATCAAATGAATGAAATGAAGCGAGAAGAGAAACCAAAAGAAAACAGAAGAAAAAGAAATGAACAAAGCCTGCAAGAAGTATGGGATTATGTAAAAAGACCAAATCTACGTCTGATTGGGGTGCCTGAAAGTGAGGGGGAAAATGGAACCAAGTTGGAAAACACTCTTCAGGATATCATCCAGGAGAACTTCCCCAACCTAGTAGGGCAGGCCAACATTCAAATCCAGGAAATACAGAGAACGCCACAAAGATACTCCTCGAGAAGAGCAACTCCAAGACACATAATTGCCAGATTCACCAAAGTTGAAATGAAGGAAAAAATCTTAAGGGCAGCCAGAGAGAAAGGTCGGGTTACCCACAAAGGGAAGCCCATCAGACTAACAGCAGATCTCTCGGCAGAAACTCTCCAAGCCAGAAGAGAGTGGGGGCCAATATTCAACATTCTTAAAGAAAAGAATTTTAAACCCAGAATTTCATATCCAGCCAAACTAAGTTTCATAAGTGAAGGAGAAATAAAATCCTTTACAGATAAGCAAATGCTTAGAGATTTTGTCACCACTAGGCCTGCCTTACAAGAGACCCTGAAGGAAGCACTCAACATGGAAAGGAACAACCGGTACCAGCCATTGCAAAAACATGCCAAAATGTAAAGACCATCGAGGCTAGGAAGAAACTGCATCAACTAACGAGCAAAATAACCAGTTAATATCATAATGGCAGGATCAAGTTCACACATAACAATCTTAACCTTAAATGTAAATGGACTAAATGCTCCAATTAAAAGACACAGACTGGCAAACTGGATAAAGAGTCAAGACCCATCAGTCTGCTGTATTCAGGAGACCCATCTCACACGCAGAGACATACATAGGCTCAAAATAAAGGGATGGAGGAAGATTTACCAAGCAAATGGAGAACAAAAAAAAGCAGGGGTTGCAATACTAGTCTCTGATAAAACAGACTTTCAACCATCAAAGATCAAAAGAGACAAAGAAGGCCATTACATAATGGTAAAGGGATCAACTCAACAGGAAGAGCTAACTATCCTAAATATATATGCACCCAATACAGGAGCACCCAGATTCATAAAGCAAGTCCTTAGAGACTTACAAAGAGACTTAGACTCCCATACAATAATAATGGGAGACTTCAACACTCCACTGTCAACATTAGACAGATCAACGAGACAGAAAGTTAACAAGGATATCCAGGAATTGAACTCATCTCTGCAGCAAGCAGACCTAATAGACATCTATAGAACTCTCCACCCCAAATCAACAGAATATACATTCTTCTCAGCACCACATCATACTTACTCCAAAATTGACCACGTAATTGGAAGTAAAGCACTCCTCAGCAAATGTACAAGAACAGAAATTATAACAAACTGTCTCTCAGACCACAGTGCAATCAAACTAGAACTCAGGACTAAGAAACTCAATCAAAACCGCTCAACTACATGGAAACTGAACAACCTGCTCCTGAATGACTACTGGGTACATAACGAAATGAAGGCAGAAATAAAGATGTTCTTTGAAACCAATGAGTACAAAGATACAACATACCAGAATCTCTGGGACACATTTAAAGCAGTGTGTAGAGGGAAATTTATAGCACTAAATGCCCACAAGAGAAAGCAGGAAAGATCTAAAATTGACACTCTAACATCGCAATTAAAAGAACTAGAGAAGCAAGAGCAAACACATTCGAAAGCTAGCAGAAGGCAAGAAATAACTAAGATCAGAGCAGAACTGAAGGAGATAGAGACACAAAAAACCCTCCAAAAAATCAATGAATCCAGGAGTTGGTTTTTTGAAAAGATCAACAAAATTGACAGACCACTAGCCAGACTAATAAAGAAGAAAAGAGAGAAGAATCAAATCGACGCAATTAAAAATGATAAAGGGGATATCACCACCGACCCCACAGAAATACAAACTACCATCAGAGAATACTATAAACACCTCTATGCAAATAAACTGGAAAATCTAGAAGAAATGGATAATTTCCTGGACACTTACACTCTTCCAAGACTAAACCAGGAAGAAGTTGAATCCCTGAATAGACCAATAGCAGGCTCTGAAATTGAGGCAACAATTAATAGTCTACCAACCAAAAAAAGTCCAGGACCAGATGGATTCACAGCTGAATTCTACCAGAGGTACAAGGAGGAGTTGGTACCATTCCTTCTGAAACTATTCCAATCAATAGAAAAAGAGGGAATCCTCCCTAACTCATTTTATGAGGCCAACATCATCCTGATACCAAAGCCTGGCAGAGACACAACAAAAAAAGAGAATTTTAGACCAATATCCCTGATGAACATCGATGCAAAAATCCTCAATAAAATACTGGCAAACCGGATTCAGCAACACATCAAAAAGCTTATCCACCATGATCAAGTGGGCTTCATCCCTGGGATGCAAGGCTGGTTCAACATTCGCAAATCAATAAACATCATCCAGCATATAAACAGAACCAAAGACAAGAACCACATGATTATCTCAATTGATGCAGAAAAGGCTTTTGACAAAATTCAACAGCCCTTCATGCTAAAAACGCTCAATAAATTCGGTATTGATGGAACGTACCTCAAAATAATAAGAGCTATTTATGACAAACCCACAGCCAATATCATACTGAATGGGCAAAAACTGGAAAAATTCCCTTTGAAAACTGGCACAAGACAGGGATGCCCTCTCTCACCACTCCTATTCAACATAGTGTTGGAAGTTCTGGCTAGGGCAATCAGGCAAGAGAAAGAAATCAAGGGTATTCAGTTAGGAAAAGAAGAAGTCAAATTGTCCCTGTTTGCAGATGACATGATTGTATATTTAGAAAACCCCATCATCTCAGCCCAAAATCTCCTTAAGCTGATAAGCAACTTCAGCAAAGTCTCAGGATACAAAATTAATGTGCAAAAATCACAAGCATTCTTATACACCAGTAACAGACAAACAGAGAGCCAAATCAGGAATGAACTTCCATTCACAATTGCTTCAAAGAGAATCAAATACCTAGGAATCCAACTGACAAGGGATGTAAAGGACCTCTTCAAGGAGAACTACAAACCACTGCTCAGTGAAATCAAAGAGGACACAAACAAATGGAAGAACATACCATGCTCATGGATAGGAAGAATCAATATCGTGAAAATGGCCATACTGCCCAAAGTAATTTATAGATTCAATGCCATCCCCATCAAGCTACCAATGAGTTTCTTCACAGAATTGGAAAAAACTGCTTTAAAGTTCATATGGAACCAAAAAAGAGCCCGCATCTCCAAGACAATCCTAAGTCAAAAGAACAAAGCTGGAGGCATCACGCTACCTGACTTCAAACTATACTACAAGGCTACAGTAACCAAAACAGCATGGTACTGGTACCAAAACAGAGATATAGACCAATGGAACAGAACAGAGTCCTCAGAAATAATACCACACATCTACAGCCATTTGATCTTTGACAAACCTGAGAGAAACAAGAAATGGGGAAAGGATTCCCTATTTAATAAATGGTGCTGGGAAAATTGGCTAGCCATAAGTAGAAAGCTGAAACTGGATCCTTTCCTTACTCCTTATACGAAAATTAATTCAAGATGGATTAGAGACTTAAATGTTAGACCTAATACCATAAAAATCCTAGAGGAAAACCTAGGTAGTACCATTCAGGACATAGGCATGGGCAAAGACTTCATGTCTAAAACACCAAAAGCAACGGCAGCAAAAGCCAAAATTGACAAATGGGATCTAATTAAACTAAAGAGCTTCTGCACAGCAAAAGAAACTACCATCAGAGTGAACAGGCAACCTACAGAATGGGAGAAAATTTTTGCAATCTACTCATCTGACAAAGGGCTAATATCCAGAACCTACAAAGAACTCAATCAAATTTACAAGAAAAAAACAAACAACCCCATCAAAAAGTGGGCAAAGGATATGAACAGACATTTCTCAAAAGAAGACATTCATACAGCCAACAGACACATGAAAAAATGCTCATCATCACTGGCCATCAGAGAAATGCAAATCAAAACCACAATGAGATACCATCTCACACCAGTTAGAATGGCAATCATTAAAAAGTCAGGAAACAACAGGTGCTGGAGAGGATGTGGAGAAATAGGAACACTTTTACACTGTTGGTGGGATTGTCAACTAGTTCAACCATTATGGAAAACAGTATGGCGATTCCTCAAGGATCTAGAACTAGATGTACCATATGACCCAGCCATCCCATTACTGGGTATATACCCAAAGGATTATAAATTATGCTGCTATAAAGACACATGCACACGTATGTTTATTGCGGCACTATTCACAATAGCAAAGACTTGGAATCAACCCAAATGTCCATCAGTGACAGATTGGATTAAGAAAATGTGGCACATATACACCATGGAATACTATGCAGCCATAAAAAAGGACGAGTTTGAGTCCTTTGTAGGGACTTGGATGCAGCTGGAATCCATCATTCTTAGCAAACTATCACAAGAACAGAAAACCAAACACCGCATGTTCTCACTCATAGGTGGGAACTGAACAATGAGATCACTCGGACTCAGGAAGGGGAACATCACACACCGGGGCCTATCATGGGGAGGGGGGAGGGGGGAGGGGGGAGGGGGGAGGGATTGCACTGGGAGTTATACCTGATGTAAATGACGAGTTGATGGGTGCAGCACAGCAACATGGCACAAGTATACATATGTAACAAATCTGCACGTTATGCACATGTACCCTCCAACTTAAAGTATAATAATAATAAATAAATTTAAAAAAAAAAAAAAAAAAAAAAAAAAAAAAAAAACTAGCCGGGCGAGGTGGTGGGCGCCTGTAGTCCCAGCTACTCGGGAGGCTGAGGCAGGAGAATGGTCTAAACCCGGGAGGCGGAGCTTGCAGTGAGCTGAGATCCGGCCACTGCACCCCAGCCTGGGTGACAGAGCAAGACTCTGTCTCAAAAAAAAAAAAAAAAAAAAAAAAGAAAATAACTGTGTAGCTCTGTGAGATAAATTCACATACCACAAAGCATTTTCTCACAAAGCTTCTTTCTAGTTTTTATATGATGATATTTCCTTTGTCACCATAAGCTTCAATGCACTCAGATATATCCCTTTGCTGATTTCAAGACAACAGTGTTAGCACACTACTAAATGAAGAGAACAGTGTAACACTGTGAGATGAATTCACACATCACAAAGCCGTTTCTCAGAAAGCTTCTTTCTAGTTTTTATCTGAGGATATATAGTTTTTCACCACAGGCCTCAATTTGCTCCCAAATATCCCTTTGCAGATTCCACGAAAACAGTGTTAACATACTGCTCCATGAAACGAAAGGGGTAACACTGTGAGATGAATTTCCACATCACAAAGAAGTTTCTCAGAAAACTTCTTTATAATTTTTATCTGAGGATAATTCTTTGTCTCCATAGGCTTCAATGCGATCCAAAGTATCCAATCGCAGATCCCTGAAAAACAGTGCTACCAAACTGTTCCATGAAACGAATCATGTAACTCTGTGATATGAATTCAGAAATCACAAAGTAGTTTCTCAGAAAGCTTCCTTCTAGTTTTTGTTTGAGGATATTTTCTTTGTCACCTAAGCTTCAATGCGCTCCAAAATATACCATTTCAGATTCCAAGAAAACACTGTAAGCAGACTTCTAAATGAAAAGAATAGTGTAACTCTGTTAAATGAGTTCACACATCACAAAACAGTTTCTCAGAAAGCTTCTTTCCAGTTTTTATCTGAGGATATTTCCCATTTTCACCAAGGGCTCAATGGGCTCCAAAATATCCCTTTGCAGATTACACGAAAACAGTGTCAGCAAACTGCTCCATGAGAGAAAGGGGTAACATTGTGAGATGAATTCCCACATCATGAACAAGTTTCTCAGAAAGCTTCTTTATAATTTTCATCTGTGGATATTTCCACTGTCACCATAGGCTTCAAGGTGATCCAAAATATCCCTTCTCAGATTCCCCCCAAAAATTGCTACCAAACGGCTCCATGAAAGGAAAACTCTGTGAGATGAATTCAGAAATCTCAAAGTAGTTTCTCAGAAAGCTTTTTTCTAGTTTTTTTCTGAGGATATTCACTTTGTCACCACAAGCTTCAATGCAATCCAAAATATCCTTTTGCAGATTCCAAGAAAACAGTGTGAGCAAACTGCTCAATGAAAAGAAGAGTGTAACTCTGTGAGCTGAACTGACACAACACAAAGCAGTTTCTCAGAAAGCTTCCTTTTAGTTTTTATCTGAGGATATTTCCTTTGTCACCACAAGCTTCATTGCACTCCCAAATATCTTATGCAAATTCCACAAGAAAAGTGTTATCAAACTGCTCATTGAAAAGAATGGTGTACCTCTGTGAGGTGAATCCACATCATGAAGCAAGTTTTCAGAAAACTTCATTCTCTTTTTTGTCTGAGGATATTTCCTTTTCCACTATAGGCTTCAAAGCACTCCAAAATGTCCCTTTGCAGATTTCACGAAAACAGTGTTAGAAGCTGCCTTATAAAAAGTAAGGTGTACCTCTGTGAGATGCATTCACACATCACAAAGAATTTTGTCATAATGCTTCTTACCAGTTTTTATCTGAGGACAGATTCTTAGTCACTGTAGGCTTTAATGGGATCCAAACTATCCCTTCTCAGATTCTCCAAAAACAGTGCAAAAGAACTGACCCACAAAAAGTATTGTGTAACACAGTGAGATGAATTAACACATCACAAAGTGGTTTCTCCCAAAGCTTATTTCTAGTTTTTATATTAGGATATTTCCTTTGTCACCAAAAGCTTCAATGCGCTCCAAAATATCCCATTGCAGATTGCAAGAAAATAGTGTTAGCAAACTGCTCAATTAAAAGAGCAGTGTAATCCTGTGAGATGAATTCACACATCACAAAGCAGTTTCTCAGAAAGCTTCTTTTTGGTTTCCATCTGAGAATGTTTCCTTTGTCACCATAGGCTTCAATGTGCTCCCAATTATCCTATTGCAGATTCCACGAAAACAGTGTTATCAAACTGCTCAATGAAAAGAATGGTGTAACTCTGTAAGATGAATTCACACATCACAAAGAAGTTTCTCAGATAGCCTCTTTCTAGTTTTTGTCTGAGGATATTTCCTTTATCACCAGAGACATCAATGCACTCCCAAATATCCATTTGCTGATTCCATGAAAACAGTGCTAACAAACTGCTTCATGAAAAGGACCGTGTAATTCTGTGACATTAATTCACAAATCACAAAGCACTGTCTATGAAAGCTTCTTTCTATTTTTTGTCTGAGGATATTTTGTTTTTCACCATAAACCTCAATGTGTTCATGAATATCCCATCGCAGATTACACGCAAAAAGTGTTAAGAAACTTTTCAAGAAAAGAACAGTGTAAGTCTGTGAGATTAATTCACCCATCACAAAGCAGTTTCACAGAAATCTTCTTTTTGGTTTTTATCCGAGGGTATTTCATTTATCACCATAATCCTCCATGCACTCCCAAATATCCCTTTGCATATTCCATGAAAACAATGTTAGCAAACAACTCCATGAAAAGAAAGGTGTAACACTGTGACATGAATTCACACAACACAAAGTACTTTCTCAGAAAGATCCTTTCTACTTTTTATCTGAGGATATATTCTTTTTCTCCATATTCCTCAATGAGTTCTGGAATATCACATTGCAGATTACACGAAAAAGTGATAGCAAACGTCTCAATGAAGAGACCACTGTAACTCTGTGATATGAATTGACACATCACAAAGCAGTTTCACAGAAAGCTTCTTTCTAGTATTTGTATGAGTATATTTCCTTTTTCAAGATATTCCTCAATGCACTCGTGAATATCCCTTTTCAGATTCCACAAAAATAGCATTAGCAAACTCCTCTATGAAAGAAAAAGTGTAAATCTGTGAGATGAATTCACACATCACAAAGCAGTTTCTCAGAAAGATTCTTTTTGGTTTTTCTCTTAGGATATTTCGGCAGTCACCATAGACTTCAATGCGTTCCCAGATATCCTATTGCAGATTCCATGAAAACAGTGTTAGCAAACTGCTCCATGAAAAGAAACGTGTAACTCTGTGAGATGAATTGACACAACACAAAGCAGTTTCTTAGAAAGCTTCTTTTTGGTTTTTAACTTAGGATATTTCCTTTGTCACCATAGGCTTCAATGCGCTTTCAAATATCCTGTTGCAGACTCCACAAAAACAGTGTTATCACACTACTCAATGAAAAGAATGCTATGTCTCTGTAAGATGAATTCACTCATCACAAAGCAGTTTCTCAGAAATCTTCCTTCTAGTTTTCATCTGAGTATATTTCCTTTCTCACTATAGGCCTCAATGTGCTCCCAAATATCCCTTCGCAGATTCAAAGACAACAGTGTTAGCAAAAGGCTTCATGAATAGAAAGTTGTAAATTTGTGACATGAATTCAGTCATTACAAAGAACTTTCTCAGAATGATTCTTTCTAGTTTTTATCTGAGGATATCTCCTTTGTCACCATAGGCTTCAATGTGATCCAAAATATCCCTTCTCAGAGTCCCCAAAAACTGATGCATGAAAAGAATCATGTAACTCTGTGAGATGAATTAACACACCACACAGCAGTTTCTCAGAAAGATCCTTTCTAGTTTTCATATGAGGATATTTCCTTTGTCACCATAAGTTTTATGGTGCTCCAAAATATCCCAATGTACACTCCAGGACAACAGTGTTAGCAAACGGCTCAATGAAATGAACAGTGTAAATCTGTAACATGATTTCACACATCACAAAGCAGTTTCTCAGAAAGCTTCTTTCTACTTTTTCTCTGAGGATATTTCCTTTTTCACCATAGGCCTCAATGTGCTCCCAAACATCCCTTCGCAGATTCCACGAAAACTGTGTTAGCAATCTGCTCCATGAACAGAAAGGTGATAGTTGTGAGGCGAATACACACATCACAAAGAAGTTTCTGAGAAATCATCTTTCTAGTTTTTATCTGAAGATATTTCCTTTGTCACCCAAGGCTTCAATGTGATCCAAAATATCCCTTCACAGGTTCCCCAAAAACAGTGCTGCCAAACTGCTCCATGAAAAGAATGGTGTAACTATGTGAGATGAATTCACACATCACAAAGCTGTTTCTCAGACAGCTTCTTTCTAGTATTTATCTCAGGATATTTGTTTTTCTCCATATTCCTCAATGTGCTCCGGAATATTGCATTGCAGTTTCCACGAAAAAAAGTGATAGCAAACTTCTCAATAAAGAGAATGGTGTAACTCTGGGATATGAATTGACACATCACAAAGCAGTTTCACAGAAAGCTTCTTTCTAGTATTTTTATATTTCCTTTTTCAACGTATTCCTCAATGCACTCATGAATATCACCTTTCAGAGTCCACAAAAATAGTATTAACAAACTGCTCCATGAAAGAAAAAGTATAAATTGGTGAGATGAATTCACACATCACAAGGCAGTTTCTCAGATTCTTTCTCCTATTTTCTGAGGATATTTCCTTAGTCACCATAGGCTTCAATACACTCCCAAATATTCCATTGCAGATTCTGTGAAAACAGTGTTAGCAAACTTCTCCATGAAAAGAAAGGTGTAATTCCGTGAAATCACACGTCACAAAGAACTTTCTCAGAAAGCTTCTTTCAATTTTTTATCTTAGGATGTTTCTTTTGTCATCATACACTTCAATGTGTTCCAAAATGTCCCTTCTGAGATTCCCCAAAAACAGTGTTACTAAACAGCTTCATGAAAATAATCATGTAACTCTGTCGGATGAGTTCACAAATCACAAAGCCGTTTCCCAGAAAGCTTCTTTCTAGTTTTTGTCTGAGGATATTTCCTTTGTCACCATAACCTTCAATGTGCTCCAAATTATCCCTTTGCCGATTCCATGAAAACAGTGTTAGCAAACTGCTCAATGAAAAGTATAATGTAACTCTGTGACATGAATTCATATATCACAAAGCGTTTTCTCAGAAAGCTTTTTTCTAGTTTTTATCTGAGGATATTTCCTTTTTCAACATAGGGCTTAATGTGCTCCCAAATATCCTTTTGCAGATTGCACGAAGAGTGTTAGCAAACCACTCAATGAAAAGAACAGTGAACTCTAATATTAATTCACATATCACAAAGCAGTTTCTCATAAAGTTCCTTTCTAGTTTTTATCTTAGGATATTTCCTTAGTCACCATAGGCGTCAAAGTGATCCAAAATATGCCTTCTCAGATTCCCCAAAAACAGTGCTACCAAACTGTTCCATAAAAAGAATCGTGTAACTCTGTGAGATGAATTCACATATCACAAAACAGTTTCTCAGAAAGCTTATTTCTAGTTTTTTTTTTGGAGGATATTTCCTTTGTTACCGAAAGCTTCAATGGGCTCCAAAGTATGCCTTGCGGATTCCATGAAAACAGTGTTTACAAACTGCTCAATGGAAAGAATGGTGTAACTCTGTGAGATGAATTCACAAATCACAAAGCAGTTTCTCAGAAAACTTCTTTCTAGTTTTTGTCTGAGGATATTTCCTGGTCACCAAAAGCTTCAAAGCACTTCTAAATATTCCATTGCACATTCCAAGAAAACAGTGTTAGCAAACTACTCAAGACAAAGTAAAGTGTAATTCTGTGAGATGAATTCACACATCACAAAACAGATTCTCAGAAAGCTTCTTTCTAGTTTTTATATAATGGTATATCCTTTGTCACCATAAGTTTCAATGAGCTCACAAATATACCTTTGCAGATTCCAAGAAAAGAGTGTTAGCAAGCTGCCGCATTACAGAAAGAAAGGTGTAGCTCTGTGAGATGAACTCACACATTAAAAAGAACTTTCTTGGAAATCTTATTTCTATTTTTTATCTGAGGATATTTCCTTTGTCACCATAGGCTTCAATGTGATCCAAAAAATCTCCTCTCAGATTCCCCAAAACAGTGCTACCAAACTGATCCAGAAAAGAATCATTTACTCAGTGGGAAGAATTAACATATCAAAAAACGGTTTCTCACAAAGCTTCATTTAGTTTTGTATGAGGGTATTTCCTTTGTCACCTTAAGCTTCAATGCACTCTCAAATATACCTTTGCAGATTCCATGAAAACAGTGTTAGCAACCTACTCAATGAAAAGAACAGTGTCACTCAGCGAGATGAATTCACACATCACAAAGCAGTTTCTCAGAAAGTTTCTTTCTAGTTTTTATCCGAGGAGAGTTCCTTTTTCACCGTAGGCCTCCATGCACTCCCAAATATCCCTTTGCAGTTTCCATGAAAACAGTGTTAGCCAATTGCTCCCTGGAAAGAATGGTGTAACTCTGTGAGATGAACTCACACATCACAATGCAGATTTTTCAGAAAGCTTCTTTGTAGTTTTTATCTGAGGATATTTATTTTGTCACCATAGGCTTCA
Organism: Macaca nemestrina; assembly: GCF_043159975.1. Taxonomy (NCBI): domain Eukaryota; kingdom Metazoa; phylum Chordata; class Mammalia; order Primates; family Cercopithecidae; genus Macaca; species Macaca nemestrina. The sequence continues at coordinate 35,483,065 of NC_092144.1, forward strand.
ATGAGATCCAAAATATCCCTCCTCTGATACCCCAAAAACAGTGCTACCATAATGATTCATGAAAAGAATTTTGTATCTCTGTGAGATGAATTCACACGTTTCAAAGTAATTTCTCAGGAAGTTACTTTCTCTTTTTTATCTGAGGATGTTTCATTTTTCAGCATAGGCCTCAATGCACTCCCAAATATCCCTTTGCAGATTCCACGAAAACAGTGTTATCAACAACTACATGCAAAGAGAGAAAGAAAGGTGTAACCCTGTGAGTTGAATTCAGACATCACAAAACAGTTTCTCATAAAGTTCTTTCTAATTTTTATCTGAGGAAATTTCCTTTGTCACCATAGGTTTCAAAGCGATCCAAAATACCCCTTTTCAGAATCCCCAAAAACAGCACTGCCAAAGTGATCCATGAAAAGAATCGTGTAACTCTGTGAGATGAATTAACACCTCACAAAGTGGTTTCTCATAAAGATTCTTCCTATGTTTTCTATGAGGATGTTTCCTATGTCACCAAAATTTTCAATGCACTCCAAAATATCCCTTTTAAGATACCAAGGAAACAGAGTTAGCAAACTGCTCAATATAAACAACAGTGTAACACTGTGAGAGGAATTCACACAACACAAAGCAATTTCTCAGATAGCTTCCTTTTCCTTTGTCTATGAGGATATTTGCTTTGTCACCATAGGCTCCAGTGCACTCCCAAATATCCTATAGCAGATTCCATGATAACAGTGTTATCAAACTACTAAATGAACAGGACGGTGTAACTCTGTGAGATGAATTCACACATTACAAAGCACTTTCTCAGAAAACTTCTTTTTGTTTCATCTATGAGTGCATTTCCTTTGTCACCATAAAGTTCAATGTGCTAAGAAATATCAGAGTGTAGATTCCAAGAAAACAGTGTAAGAAAACTGCTCAATGCAAAGTACAGTGTAACTCTGTGAGTTGAATTCACACCTCACATAGAAGTTTCTCAGAAAGCTTCCTTCTAGTTTTAATCTGAGGATATTTCATTTCTCACAGTAGGCCTGAATGTACTCCCAAATATCACTTTGCAGATTCCACAAAAACAGTGTTAGCAAACTGCTCCATGAAAATAGAAGTGTAGCTCTGTGAGGTGAATTCACACATCACAAAGTAGTTTCTCACACAGCTTCTTTTTGGTGTTTGTCTGAGGATAATACCTTTGTCACCATAGGCTTCAATGTGCTCCCAAATATCCTATTGAAGATTCCACGAAAACAGTATTAGCAAACTGCCCCATGGAAATAGAGGTATAACTCTGTGAGATGAATTCACACATCACAAATATCTTTCTCAGAAAGCTTCTTTCTAATTTTTTTCTGAGGATACTCCCTTTGCCACGATAGGCTTCACTGCGATCCAAAATATCCCTTCTCAGATTCCCTAAAAACAGTGCTACCAAACTGATACATGAAAAGAATCTTGTAACTCTGTGAGATGAATTAACACATCACAAAGCAGTTTTCTCAGAAAGCTACTTTCTGATTCTCATATGAGGATATTTCCTTTCTCACCATAAGCTTCAATGCACTCTGAAATATCAAATTGCAGATTCCAAGAAAATAATGTTACAAAACTGCTCAATGAAAAGGACAGGGTAACTCTGTGAGATGAAATCACACATCAAAAAGGAGTTTCTCAGAAAGATGGTTTCTAGATTTTAACTCAGCATATTTCCTTTTTCACTGTAGGCCTCAATGCACTATCCTATTGCAGATTAAACGAAAACAGTGTTATCAAATTACTCAGTGAAAAGAACCATGTAATTCTCTGAGTTGAATTCACACATCACAAAGCAGTTTCTCCGAAAGCTTCTTTCTAGTTTTTATCTTAGTGTATTTCCTTTTTCACAATAGGCCTCAATGCACTCCCAAATATCCCATTGCAGATTCAAGGAAAACAATATTAGTAAACTGCTCCATGAAAAGAAAGGTGTAATGCTGTGAAATGAATTCACACATCACAATGTCCTTTCTCAGAAAACTTCTTACTACTTTTTTCTGAGGATATTTCCTTTGTCACCATGGTCTTCAATGTGATCCAAAATATCCCTTCTTAGATTCCCAAAAACAATGCTACCAAACTGCTCCAAGAGAAGAATCATGTAACTCTGCCAGATGAATTAACACAACATGAAGTGGTTTCTCAGAAAGCTTCATTCTAGTTTACATCTGAGGATATTTAATTTATCACCATTGACCTCAAAGTGCTCCCATGTATCCCTTTGTAGACACCAAGAAAAGAGTGTTAGCAAACTGTTCAATGAAAACAACAGTGTAACTCTGTGACATGAATTCACACATCACAAAACAGTTTCTCAGGAAGTGTCTTTCTAGTTTTTATCTGAGGATATTTCCTATTTCACCATAGGCCTCAAGGTGCTCCCAAATATCGCTTTGCAGATTCCACGTAAACAGTGTTAGTAAACTCCTCCATGGAAAGAATGGTGTAACTCCTTGAGATGAATTCACAAATTACAAAGCAGTTTCTCACAAAGCTTCGTTCTATATTTTGTCTGAGGATATTTTGTTTGTCACCCTAAGCTTCAAAGTGCTCGAAAATATCCCATTGCAGATTCCAAGAAAACAGTGTTAGCAAACTGCTCAATGAAAAGGACAGTGTAACTCTGTTAGATCAATTCACACTTCACACAGAAATTTCTCAGAATGTTTCTTTCTAGTTTTTATCTGAGAGCATTTCCAGTGTCACCATAGGCTTCCATGCAATCCAAAATATCCCTTCTCAGATTCCCCTAAAAGAGTGCTACAAAACTGATATATGAAAAGAATCATGTAACTCTGTGAGATGAATTAATGCATCACAAAGCAGTTTCTCAGAAAGATTCTTTCTCATTTTTATCTGAGGATATTTAATTTTTCACTATAACCCTCAATGCGCTCCCAAATATCCTTTTGCCGATTCCATGAAAACGGTGGTAGGAAACTATTCCTTGAAAAGAAAGGTGTAACTCTGTGAGATGAATTCACATATCACAAAGAACTTTCTCAGAAATCTTTTTTCTAGTTTTTATCTGAGGATATTTTCTTTGTCACCATAGGCTTCAAAGTGAACCAATATATCGCTTCTCAGATTCCCCAAATTGAGATACCAAACTGATCTATGAAAATAATCATTTAACTCTGTCAGATGAATTAGCATATCTTAAAGTGGTTTCTCAGAAAGCTTCTTTCTGGTTTTTATATGAGGGTATTTCCTTTGTCACCATAGGCTTCAATGCAATCCAAAGTATCCCTTCTCACATTCCCCAAAAACAGTGCTGCCAAACTGATCCATGAAAATAATCATGTAACTCCATGGGAAGAATTCACACATCACAAAGCAGTTTCTCAGAAATCTTCTTTCACGTTTTTACCTGAGGATATTTAGTTTTTCACCATAGGCGTCAATGCCCTCCCAAATATCCATTTACAGATTCCACAACAACAGTGTTAGCAAATGATTCCATGAAAAGAAAAGTGTAACTCTGTGAGATGAATTCACACATCACAAAGAACTTTCTGAGAAAAATAATTTATAGTTTTCATCTGAGGATATTTCCTTTGTCACCATAGGCTTCAATGGGCACCAATATATCCTTTCTCAGATTTCCCAAAAACAGTGATGCCAAACTGATCCATGAAAAGAATTGTGTAACTCTGTGAGATGAATTCACACATCACAAATCAGTTTCTCAGAAAGCGTCTTTCTACTTTTTCTACGAGGATATTTCAGTATCACCATAGGCTTCAAGGTGCTCCGAAATACTCCATTTCAGATTCCAAGAAAACAGTGTTAGCAAACTACTCAATGAAAAGAACAGTGTAACACTGTGAGATGAATTCACACATCACAAAGCAGTTTCTCTGAAAGTTTCTTTTTGGTTTATCAAGGAGATTATTTCCTGTGCCACCATAGGCTTCAATGCACTCCCAAATATCCTACTGCAGATTCCATGAAAACAGTTTTATAAAACTACTCAATGAAAAGAATGGTGTAACTACGTGAGATGCATTCACACATCACAAAGCAGTTTCTCAGAAAGCATCTCTTTTGTTTATCTATGAGGATATTTCCTTTGTCACAATAAGCTTAAATGTGCTCCAAAATATCCTGTTGTAGACTCCAGAAAAACAGTTAGCAAGTGGCTCAATGAAATGAACAGTGTAAATCTGTAAGGTGAATTCACATATCACAAAGCAGTTTCTCAGAAAGCTTCTTTCTACTTTTCCTCTGAGGATATTTCCTTTTTCACCATAGGCCTCAATGTGCTCCTAAATATCCCTTTGCAGATTCCACAAAAATTGTTTTAGAAATCTACTCCATGAACAGAAAGGTGATACTCTGTGAAGTGAATACACACATCACAAAGAAGTTTCTGAGAAAGATTATTTCTAGTTTTTATCTGAAGATATTTCCTTTGTCACCCAAAGCTTCAATGTGATCCAAAATATCCCTTCTCAGATTCACCAAAAACAGTGCAGCCAAACTGCTCCATGAAAAGAATGGTGGAACTATGTGAGAAGAATTCACACATCACAAAGCTGTGTCTCAGACAGCTTCTTTCCAGTATTTATCTGAGGATATTTCCTTTTTCTCCATATTCCTCAATGCGCTCCAGAATATCCCATTGCAGATTCCACGACAAAAGTGATAGCAAACTTCTCAATGAAGAGAACGGTGTAACTCTGTGATATGAATAGACACATCACAAAGCAGTTTCACAGACAGCTTCGTTCTTGAATTTGTATGAGTATATATCCTTTTTTAACATATACCTCAATGTACTCACGAATATTCCTTTTCAGATTCCATGAAAATAGTATTAGCAAACTGCTCCATGAAAGAAAAAGTGTAAATCTGTAAGGTGAATTCACACATCACAAAGCGGTTTCTCAGAAAGATTCTTTTTGGTTTTTCTCTGAGGATATTTCCTCAGTCACCATAGGCTTCAATGTGCTCCCAAATATTCTATTGCAGATTCCGTGAAAACAGTTTTAGCAAACTTCTCCATGAAAATAAAGGTGTAACTCTGTGAGCTGAAATCACATATCACAAAGAACTTTCTCAGAAAGTTTCTTTCAATTTTTTATCTTAGGATGTTTCTTTTGTCACTATACGCTTCAATATGTTCCAAAATGTCCCTTCTGAGATTCCTCAAAAACAGTGCTACCAAACAGCTTCATAAAAATGATCGTGTAATTCTGTGAGATGAGTTCACAAATCACAAAGCCATTTCCCAGAAAGCTTCTTTCTAGTTTTTGTCTGAGGATATTTCCTTTGTCACCAAAACCTTCAATGTGCTCCAAATTATTCCTTGCCAATTCCATGAAAACAGTGTTAGCAAACTGCTCAATGAAAAGAATGGTGTAACTCTGTGAAATGAATTCACGCATCTCAAAGCGGTTTCTCAGAAAGCTTTTTTCTAGTTTTTATCTGAGGATATTACCTTTTTCGACATAGACCTCAATGCGCTCTCAAATATCCTTTTGCAGATTGCACAAAAACAGTTTTAGCAAAGTGTTCAATGAAAAGAATGGTGTATTCTGTGAGATTAATTGACACATTATAAAGCAGTTTCTCACAAAGCCTCTTTCTATTTTTTATCTTAGGATATTTCCTTAGTCACCATAGGCTTCAATGTGATCCAAAATATCCCTTCTCAGATGCCCCAAATACAGTGCTACCAAAATGTTCCATGAAAAGAATCGTGTAACTCTGTGAGATGAATTCACATATCACAAAGCAGTTTCTCAGAAAGCTTCTTTCTAGTTTTTATATAAGGGTATATCCTTTGTCACCATATGCTTCAATGAGCTAAAAAATATCCCTTTGCAGATTTCAAGAAAACAGTGATAGCAAACCGCCACATGAAAGGAAAGGTGTAACTCTGTGAGAAGCATTCACACATTACAGAAAACTTTCTTGGAAAGCTTATTTCTATTTTATATCTGAGGACATTTCCTTTGTCACCATAGGCTTCAATGCGATCCAAAATATCTCTTCTCAGATTCCCCAAAACAGTGCTACCGAACTATCCAGAGAAGAATCATTTAATTCAGTGAGAATAATTAACACATCACAAAGTGGTTTCTCAGAAAGTTTGTTTTTAGTTTTTCTATGAGGGTAATCCCTTTGTCACTTTAAGCTTCAATGCACTCTGATATATAACTTTGCAGATTCCATGTAAACAGTGTTAGCAATCTACTCAATGAAAAGAACAGTGTCACTCAGCAAGAAGAATTCACACATCACAAAAGAATTTCTCAGAAAGTTTCTTTCTAGTTTTTATCCGAAGATAGTTCCTTTTGCACCGTAGGCCTCCATGCACTCCCAAGTATCCCTTTGCAGATTCCATGAAAACAGTGTTAGCAAACTGCTCCGTGGAAAGAACAGTGTAACTCTGTGAGATGAATTCACAAATCACAAAGCAGATTCTCAGAAAGCTTCTTTCTAGTTTTTAACTGGGGATATTTATTTTGTCACCACAGGCTTCAATGAGATCCAAAATATCCCTCCTCTGATTCCCCAAAAACAGTGCTACCATAATTATTCATGAAAATAATTGTATATCTCTGTGAGATGAATTCACACATTACAAAGTAGTTTCTCAGAAACCTGCTTTCTCTTTTTCACCTGAGGATATTTCGTTTTTCACCATACACCTCAATGTGCTCTCAGATATCCCTTTGCAGATTCCATGAGAACAGTGTTACCAACAGCTCCATACAAAGAAAGAAATGTGTAATTCTGTGAGATGAATTCAGACATCACAAAACAGTTTCTCATAAAACTTCTTTCTAATTTTTGTCTGAGGATATTTCCTTTATCACCATAGGCTTAAATGTGATCCAAAATATCCCTTTTCAGAATCCCCAAAAACAGTGCTGCCAAAGTGATCCATGAAAAGAATCATAACACTGTGAGATGAATTAACACATCATAAAGCAGTTTCTCAGAAAGCTTCTGTCTACCTTTTCTATGAGGACATTTCCTTTGTCACCAAAATTTTCCATGCACTCCAAAATATCCCTTTTAAGATTCCAAGAAAACAGAGTTCAGAAACTTTTCAATGAAAACAACAGTGTAACACTGTGAGAGGAATTCACACAACACAAAGCAGTTTTTCAGAAAGTTTCATGTTCCTTTATCTATGAGGATATATGCTTTGTCACCATAGGCTTCAATGCACTCCCAAATATCCTATAGCAGATTCCATGATAACAGTGTTATCAAACTGCTAAATGAAAAGAACGGTGTAACTCTGTAAGACGAATTCACATATCACAAAGCACTTTCTCAGAAAGCTTCTTTTTGTTTCATCTATGAGTACCTTTCCTTTGTTACCATAAAATTCAATGTGCTAAGAAATATCAGAGTACAGATTCCAAGGAAACAGCGTAAGAAAACTGCTCAATGCAAAGTACAGTGTAACTCTGTGAGTTGAGTTCACATGTCACAAAGCAGTTTCTCAGAAAGCTTCCTTCTAGTTTTAATCTGAGGATATTTCATTTCTCACAGTAGGCCTGAATGTACTCCCAAATATCACTTTGCAGATTCCACAAAAACAGTATTAGCAAACTACTCCATGAAAATAGAGGTGTAACTCTGTGAGATGAATTCACACATCACAAAGTAGTTTCTCAAACTTCTTTTTGGTGTTTGTCTGAGGATAATTCCTTTGTAACCATAGGCTTCAATTCGCTCCCAAATATCTTATTGAAGATTACATGAAAACAGTATTAGCAAACTGCTCCATGAAAAGAAAAGTGTACCTTTGTGAGACGAATTCACACATCACAAAGAACTTTCTCAGAAAGCTCCTTTATAGTTTTTTTCTGAGGATATTTCCTTAGTCACCATAGACTTCAATGATATCCAAAGTATCCCTCCTCAGATTCCCCAAAAGCAGTGCTTTCAAACTGATCCATGAAAAGAAACGTGTAACTCAGTGAGATGAATTCACAAATCACAAAGCAGTTTCTCAGAAAATGTCTTTCTAGTTTTTGTCTGATTATATTTCCTTTTTCACAAAAAATTTCAATGCACTCTGAAATATCTCATTGCAGATTCTGAGAAATCAGTGTTAACAAACTTCTCAATGAAAGAAAGAGTGTAACTCTGTGAATTGAATTCACACATCACAAAGCAGTTTCTCAGAAAGCTTCCTTTTGGTTTTCCTATGAGAATATTTCCTTTTTCACTATAGGCCTCAATACGTTCCCAAATATACCTTTGCTGATTCCACGAGAACTGTGTTAGCAAACTCCCCCATGAAACAAAACGTGTAACTCTGTGAGATGGATTCATACATCACAACGAACTTTCTCAGATAGACTCTTTCTAGTTTTTATCCGAGGATATGTCCTTAGTCACCATAGGCTTCAAAGCGATCCAAAATGTCCCTTCTTAGAGTTGCCAACAACAGTGCTACCAAACGGATCCATGGAAACAATCTTGCAACTCTGTCAAATGAATTAACACACCCCAAAGTGATTTCTCAGAAAATTATTTCTAGTTTTTATATGAGGATATTTCCTTTGTCAAAATAAGCTTCAATGTGCTTTGAAATATCCCATTGCAGATTCCAAGAAAACAGTGTTAGCAAGCTGCTCAATGAAAAGAACAGGGTAATTCTCTGACATAAATTCACACATTACAAAGCAGTTTCTCTGAAAATTTCTTTGTAGTTTTTGTCTGAGGATATATCCTTTTTTACACTAAGTTTCAATGCGCTCAGAAATATGCCATTGCAGATTCCAAGAAAACAGTGCTAGCAAACTACTCTATGAAAACAACAGTGAAACTCTATGCATTGAACTCAGATATCACAAAGCTGATTCTCAGAAAGATTCTTTCTAGTTTTTATCTGAGGATATTTCCTTTTTCACTATTGGCCTCAATGCGCTCCCAAATATCCATTTGCAGACTCCACGAAAACAGTGTTACCAAACTTCTCCATGAAAAGAAAGGTGTAGCTATGTGAGATGAATTCACACATCACAAAGAACTTTCTCAGAATGCTTCTTTATAGTTTTTATATGAGGATATTTCCTTTGTCACCATAGGCTTCAATGTGATCCAAAATACCCCTTCTCAGCTTCCCCAAAAACAATGCTATCAAACTGATCCATGAGGAGAATCGTGTAACACTGCCCGATGAATTCACAAATCACAAAACAGTTTCTTAGATTGTTTCTATCTAGTTTTTGTCTGAGGATATTTGCTAATTCACAATAAGCGTCAATGTGCTCTGAAATATCCCATTATAGATTTCAAGAAAACAGTGTTAGCAAACTGCTCAATGACTAGAACAGTGTAACTCTGTGAGTTGAATTCACACATCACAGAGCAGTTTCTCAGAAAGTTTCTTTTTGGTTTCTCTATGGGGATATTTCCTTTGTCACCATAGGTTTCAATGCACTCTCAAATATCCTATTGCAGACTCCAGGAAAACAGTGTTATCATAGAGTTCAAAGAAAAAGAGTGGTGTAACTCTGTGAGAAGAATTCATCTATAACAAACCAGTTTCTCAGAAAGCTTCTTTGTAGTTTTGTAGTTTTTATATGAGGATATTTCCTTTTTTACCATAGGCCTCAGTGCACTCCCAGATAACCCTTTGCAGATTCCACGAAAACAGTGTTAGCACACTGCTCCATGAAAACAAAGGTGTAACTCTGTGAGCTGAATTCACACATCCCAAAAGCCTTTCTCAGAAAGCTTTATTCTAGTTATTATCTGAGGAAAATTTCTTTGTCACCCTAGGCTTCAATGCTATCCAAAATATCCCTACTCAGATACCTGAATAACAATGCTAAGAAATTGATCCATGAAAGAATTGTGGAGCTCTGTGAGATTAATTAACACATCACACAGTGGTTTCTCAGAAAGCTTCTTTATAATATTTATATGAATGTATTTCCTTTGTCAATGTACGCTTCAATACACTTCGAAATATCCCATTGCAGATTCCACAAAAACAGTGTTAGCAAACTGCTCCATGAAAATAAAGGTGTAAATCTGTGAGATGAATTCACACATCTCTAAGAACTTTCTCAGAAATCTTCTTTCTAGTTATAATCTGAGCATATTCCCTTTTTCACTGTAGGCTTCACTGTGATCCAAAACAACCGTTCTCAGATTCCCCAAAAACAGTGCTATCAAAACGATCCATGAAAAGAATTGTGTAACTCTGTGAGAAAAATTAACACGTCATAAAGCAGTTCCTCAGAAAGTACCTTTCTAATTTTTGTCTGAGGATATTTTCTTATTCACAATAAATTTCAATGCACTCCAAAATATCCCATTGCAGACTCCAAGGAAACAGTGTTAGCAAATTACTCAATGAAAAGAACAGTGTAACTCTGTGAGATGAATTTCCACATCACAAAGCCATTTCTCAGAAAGCTTCTTTTTGGTCTTTATCTGAGGATATTTTCTTTGTCACCATAGGCTTCAAAGCACTCCCAAATATCCTTTTGCAGATTCCACGAATGCAGTGTTATCAAACTGCTCAATGAAAAAAATGGTGTAACTCTGTGAGATGAATTCACACATCAAAAAGCAGTTTGTCAGAAAGCTTCTTTCTAATTTTGATCTGAGGATATTTCCTTTTTCAATATAGGCCTCAATGCATCCCAAGTATCCCTTTGCAGATTCCATGAAAACAGTGTTAGTGAGCTGCTCCATGAAAGGAAAGGTGTAACTCTGTGAGATGAATTCACACATCACAAAGAACTTTATCAGAAAGCTTCTTTCCAGTTATTATCTGAGGATGTTTCCCTTGTCACCATAGGCTTCAATGTGATCTGAAATATCACTTCTCAGTTCCCCCAAAACAGTGTTACCAAAAAGATCCATGAAGTGGATCGTATAACTCTGGGAGATGAATTAACATCAAAAGAACACTATAATTCTGTGAGATGATTTCACACATCACAAAGCAGTTTCTCCAAAAGCTTCTTGGTTTTCATCTGAGGATATTTTCAAATATCCCTTTGCAGATGGCACTAAAACGGTGTTAGCAAACTTCTCCATGATAAGAATGGTTTAAACCGGTCACAGGAATTCACACAACACAAGGAACTTTCTCAGGAAATTCTTTCTAGTTTTTATCAGAGGATATTTCCTTTGTCACTGTAGGCATCAATGTGATCCAAAATATCCCTTCTCAGATCCCCCAAAAACACTGCAACCAAACTGCTCCATGAAATGAACACTATATCTCCTTGAGATGAATTCACATCACAAAGCAGTTTCTCAAAAAGTTTCTTTATAGTTTTTATCTGAGAATAATTCTTTTTTCACTATAGGCCTCAATAAATGGATATTTCAGAGTGCATTGAGGCCTATGTTGATAAATGAAGTATCCTCAGATAAACACTCGAAAGACAGTTTCAGAGAAACTGTTTTGTGATGTTTGAATTCATCTCACAGAGTGACAATGATCCTTTCATTGAGCAGTTTGCTAACACTGTTTTCTTGGAATCTGCAATGGTATATTTCAGAGTGCATTTTAGCTTGTGGTAACAAACGAAATATCACCATAAAAAAACTAGAAAGAAGCTTTCTGAGAAACTGTTTTTGGATGTGTTAAGTCATCTCACAGAGTTACATGATTCTTTTCATGGATCGGTTTGCTATCACCATTTGTGGGGAATCTGAGAGGGGATATGTTGGATGGCATTGAAGCCTATGGTTACTAAGGAAATATCCTCAGATAAAAAGTAACAAGAAGCTTTTTGAGACATTATTTGTGATGTGTGAAATTGTCTCACAGTGTTACACCTTTCTTTTCATAGGGCAGTTTGCTAACAGAGTTTTCGTGGCATCTGCAAAGGGATATTTGGGATCGAATTGAGGCCTATGGTGAAAAAGGAAATATCCTCAGATAAAAACTAGAAAGATGCTTTCTAAGAAACTGCTATATGAGTTTTGAATTCAACTCACAGAGTTACAACGTTCCTTTCATTGAGCAGTTTGATAACACTGTTTTCTTGAAATCTGCAATGGGATATGTCAGAGCACGTTGAAGCTTATGGTGACAAAGGAAATATCCTCATATAAAAACTAGAAAGAAGCTTTCAGAGAAACTGGTTTGTGATGTTTTAATTCATATCACAGATTTACACGATTCTTTTCATGGATCAGCTTGGTAGCAGTGTTTTTGGGGAATCTGAGAAGGAACACTTTGAATCACATTGAAGCCCATGGTGACAAAGGAAATATTCTCATATAAAAATTAGATAGAATCTTTCCGAGAAACCACGTTGTGATGTGTTAATTCATCTCACAGAGTTACACCTTTCTTTTCATGGAGCAGTTTGCTAACAGTGTTTTCCTGGAATCTGCACAGGGATATTTGGGAGCAAATTGAGGCCTATGGTGATAAAGGAAATATCCTCAGATAAGAACTGTAACGAAGGTTTCTGAGAAACTTTTTTGTGATGTGTGAGTTTATCTCAGGGAGTTACACCTTTCTTTTCTCAGAGTGCTTTGCTCTCTGTGCTTTGAGGCCTATAGTGAAAAAACAAATATCCTCAGGAAAAAAACTAGAAAGAAGCTTTCTGAGAAACTGCTTTGTGATGTGTGAATTCAACTCACACAGTTACACTGTTCTTTTCATTCAGCAGTATGCCAGCACTGTTTTATTGGAATCTACATTGGGATATTTCAGAGCACTTTGAAGCTTATTTTAACAAAAACTTATCCTCAGAAAAAAATGGAAAAAATCTTTCTGAGTATCTGCTTTATGATTTGTGAATTCACCTCTCAGGGTTGGTAGCACTCTTTTGGGGAATCTGAGAAGGGATATTTTGGATCGCATTGAAGTCTATGGTGACAAAGGAAATATCCTCTGATAAAAAGTAGAAAGAACCTTTCTGAGAAAGTTCTTTGTGATATGTGAATTCATCACAGAGTTACAACTGTTGTTTCATGGAACAGTTTGCTAACACTGTTTTCGTAGAATCTGCAAAGGGATATTTGGGTGCACATTGAGGCCTATGGTGAAAAAGGAAATATCCTCAGATAAAAACTAGAAAGAAGCTTTCTGAGAAACTGCTTTGTGATGTGTGAATTCATCTCACATAGTTACACTGTTCTTTTTATTCAGTAGTTTGCCTATACTGTTTTCTTAGAATCTGCAAAGGAATATTTGGGAGCACATTGATGCTTATGGTGAAAAAGGAAATATCCTCAGGAAAAAAAATTGAAAGAAACTTTCTGAGAAACTGCTTTGTGAGTTTTGAATTCAGCTCATAGAATTACACCATTCTTTTTATTGCACAGATTACTAACACTGTTTTCTTGCTATCAGCAAAGGAATATTTCAGAGCACATAGAAGCTTATGGTGACAAAGGAAATAGCCTCAGACAAAAACTATAAAGAAACTTTCTGAGAAAGAAGTTTGTGATTTGTGAATTCATCTCACAGAGTTACACGATTCTTCTCATGGAGCAGTTTGATAGCACTATCTCTCGGGAATCTGAGAAGGGATACTTCGGATTTCATTGAATCCCAAGGTCAGAAAGAAAACATCCTCATTTAAAAACTAAAAATAAGCTTTCTGAGAAACTGCGTTGGATCTGTTAGTTCATCTCACACCATTACACAATTCATTCCATAGTGCAATTTGTTAGCTCTGTGTTTGGGCAATCTGAAAAGGAATAATTTGGATTGCATTGAAGCCTATGGTGACAAAGGAAATATCCTCAGATTACAGCTATAAAGAAGCTTTCTGAGTAACTTCTTTGTGAGGTGGGAATTCATCTCACAGTGTTACACCTATCTTTTCATGCAGAAGTTTACTACCATTGTTTTCATGGAATCTGCAAGGGGATATTTGGGAGCACATTGTGGCCTATAGTGAAAAAGGAAATATTCTCAGATAAAAACTAGAAAGAAGCTTTCTGAAAAACTGCTTCGTGATGTGCAAGTTCATCTCACAGAGCTATACCATTCGTTTCATTGAGCAATTTGATTACACTTTTTACATTCAATCTGCAATAGGATATTTCAGAGTGCTTTGAAGCCTATGGTGAAAAAGGAAATATCCTCAGACAAAAACTAGAAAGAAGATTTCTGAGAAACGGCTTTGTGATGCCTTAGTTCATCTCACAGAATTACACAATTCTTTTCATGTATCAGTTTGGTATCTCTGTTTTTGGGGAATCTGAGAAGGGATATTTTGGATTGCTTTAAAGCCTTTGGTGACAAAGGAAATATCCTGAGATAAAAACTGTAAAGAAGATTTTTGAGGAACTTCCTTGTGATGTAGGAATTCATCTCACAGAGTTACATCATTGTTTTCATGAAGCAGTTTGCTAACTGAGTTTTCATGGAATCTGCAAAGGGATATTTGGGAGCATATTGAGGCTTATGGCAAAAAAGAAAATTTCTTCAGATGAAAATTAGAAAACTAGAAAGAAGTTGTCTGAGAAACTGCTTTGTGATGTGTGAATTCAACTCAAATATTTACACTACTTTTATCATTGAGCAGTTTGTGAAAACTGTTTCCTTGGAATCAGCAATGGCGTATTTTGGAGCGCAGTGAAGTGTATTGTGAAAAAGGAAATATCCTCAGACAAAAACTAGAAAGAAACTTTCTGAGAAACTGCTTTGTGATGTGTAAATTCATGTGAGAGTGTTGCACTGTTGTTTTCATTGAGCAGTTTGCTAACACTGTTTTCTTGCAATCTGCAATGGGATATTTAGGAGTGTATTGAAGCTTATTATGAAAAAGGAAATACCCTCAGACAAAAACTAGAAAGAAGCTTTCTGAGAAACTGCTGTATGATTTGTGAATTTATCTCACAGAGTTATAAGATTGAGGCCTAAGGCAAAAAAGGAAATACTTCAGAAAATAACTAGAAAGAACCTTTCTGAGAAACTGTTTTGTGATTATTTAATTCATCTCACAGAGTTACACTATTCTTTTCATGGATCAGTTTGGTAGCACTGTTTTTGGGGAATATCAGAAGGCATGTTTTGGATGACATTGAAGCCTATGGTGACTAAGGAAATATCCTCAGATAAAAACTAGAAAGAAGCTTTCTGAAAAAGTTCCTTGGGATGTGCAAATTCCTCTCACAGAGTTACACCATTATTTTCATGGAGCAATTTGCTAACAGAGTTTTCACGGAAACTACAAAGGGATATTTGGGAGCACATTGAGGCCTACAGTGAAAGAGTAAATATCCTCTGATGAAAACTAGAAAGAGGATTTCTGAGAAAGTTCTTTGTGATATGTGAATTCATCACACAGAGTTACAACTTTCTTTCCATGGTGCAGTTTGATAACACTGTTTTTGTGGAGTCTGCAATAGGATATTTGGGAGTGCCTTGAACCCCATAGTGACAAAAGAAATATCCTCATAGAAAAAACAAAAAGATGCCTTCTGAGAAATGACTCTTTGATGTGTGAATTCAACTCACAGAATTACATTGTTCTTTTCATTGAGCAGTTTACTAACACTGTTTTCTTAGAATCAGCAATGGGATATTTTGGAGTTCATTGAAGATTATTGTGAAAAAAGAAATATCCTTAGACAAAAACTTCTAGTTTCTTTCTAAGAAACTTTTGGAGAAACTGCTTTGTGATTTGTGAATTCATCTCACAGAGTTACATGATTCTTTTCACGGATCAGTTTGATAGCACCGTTTTGGGGAAATTGAGAAGTGTTATTTTAGATCGCATTGAAGCTTATGGTGAGAAACGAAATATCCTCATATAAAAACTAGAAAGAAGCTTTCTGATACCTGCTTTTGTGATGTGTTAATTCATCTCACACAGTTACACGATTCTTTTCTTTTATCAATTTGGTAGCACTGTTTTTGGGGAAACTGAGAAGGGATATTTTGGATCACATTGAAGCCTATGGTGACTAAGGAAATATCCTCAGATTAAAAACTAGAAAGAAGACTTCAGATAAAGTTCTTTGTGATGTGTGAATTCATTTCTCAGAGTTACACCTTTCTTTTCATGGAGCAGTTTGCAAACACTGTTTTCATGGAATCTGCAAACGAACATTTTTGAATGCATTGTGGCCTATAGTGAAAATGGAAATATTCTCGGATAAATGCTAGAAAGAAGCTTTCTGAGAAACTGCTTTGTGATGTGTGAATTTATCTCACAGAGCTATAGCATTCTTTTCATTGAGCAGTTTGATAACTTTTTGTGTGCAATCTGCTATGGGTTATTTGGAAGTGCATTGAAGCCTACGGTGACAAAGGAAATATCCACAGATAAATCTGAAAAAGAAGCTTTCTGAGAATCTGCTTTTTGTTTTGTCAAATTATCTCATGGAGTTACATTGATCTTTTCACTGAGCAGTTTGCTAACACTGGTTTCTTGGAATCTGCAATTGCTTATTTCAGAGTGCATTGAAGCTTATTGTGAAAAGGAAATATCCTCAGACAAAAAGTAAAAAGAAACATTCTGAGAAACTGCTTTGTGATGTGTGAATTCATGTCAGAGAATTACACAGTTCTTTTCATTGAGCAGTTTGCTAACACTGTTTACTTGGAATCTGCAATGGGATATTTCAGAGTGCATTGAAGCTTATGGTAACAAAGGATCCTCATGTAATAACTAGAAAGTAATTCTCTGAGAAACCGTTTTGTGAATTCATCTCACAGAGTTACAGGATTCTTTTCAAGGAACAGTTTGGTAGCACAGTTTTTGGGGAATCTGAGAAGGGATATTTTGGGTCGCATTGAAGCCTATGGTGTCTAAGGAAATATCCTCGGATAAAAACTGAAAAGAAACTTTCTGAGAGAGTTCTTTGTGATATGTGAATTTATCTCACTGAGAGAGACATTTCCTTTCATGGAGCAGTTTGATAACACTGTTTTCATGGAATGTGCAAAGGGATATTGGGGAGTGCATTGATGCCTATGGTGACAAAGGAAATATCTTCATGGAAAAACCAAAAAGAAACTTTCTGAGAATCTGCTTTCTGACGTGTGAATTTAACTCAGAGAATTACACTGTTTCATTCATCTAACAGAGTTACACAGTTCTTTTCAATGAGCAGTTTGCTAACACTACTTTCTTGGAATCTGCAATGGTATATTTCAGAGCCCATATCACAAGAACAGAAAACAAACACCACATGTTCTCACTCATAGGTGGGAACTGAAAATGAGATCACTTGGACTCAGGAAGGGGAACATCACACACCAAGGCCTATGATGGGGAGGGGGCAGAGGGGAGGGATTGCATTGGGAGTTATACCTGATGTAAATGACGAGTAGATGGGTGCTGATGAGTTGATGGGTGCAGCACACCAACATGGCACAAGTATACATATGTAACAAACCTGCACGTTATGCACATGTACCCTAGAATAATAAAAAAAAGAAAAAGGAAATATCCTCTGACAGTAACTAGAATGGAGCTTTCTGAGAAAATCCTTTGTCATTTGTGAATTCATCTCAGAGTTGCATGATTCTTTTCATGGAGCAGTTTGATAGCACTGTTTTTGGAGAATCTGAGAAGGGATATTTTGGATCATATTGAAGCCTATGGTGACAAAGAAAATATACTCATATAAAAACCAGAAAAAAGATTTCTAAGAAACCGCTATGAGATGTGTTAATTCATCTCACAGTGTAACACGATTCTTTTTAGGGATCAATCTGTTAGCACTGTTTTTGGGGAATCTGAGAAAGGATATATTTTAACGTCTTGAAGCCTATGGTGACAAAGGAAATATCCCCAGGTAAAAACTAGAAAGAACGTTTCTCTCAAAGTTCTTTGTGTTGCATGAATTTACCTCACAGAGTTATACCTTACTTTTCATGGAGCAGTTTGCTAATACAGTTTTTGTGGAATCTGCAAAGGGATTCTTGGGAGTGCTTTGAGGCCTATAGTGAAAAAGGAGATACCCTCAAAGAAAAACTGGAAAGGAACTTTCTGAGAAACTGCTTTGTGGGGTTTGATTTCAACACAGAGAGTTTCACTGCTCTTTTCATGAGGTATTTTGCTAAAACTGTTTTCTTGGAATCTAACATGGCATATTTTGGAGCACAATGAAGTTTAATGTGGCAAAGGAAATATCCTCACACAAAAACTATAAAAAACATTTCTGTGAAACTGCTTTGTGATGTGTGAATTCATGTCAGAGAGATACGCTGTTCTTTTCATTGAGCACTTTGCTAAAACATTGTTTTCTTGGAATCTGCAACAGGATATTTTGGAGCACATTGAAGTCTATGGTGACAAAGGACATATCCTCAGATAAAAACTAGAAAAAAGCAATCTGAGAAAGTTCTTGGAGATGTGTGCATTCATCGCACATAGTTACACGTTTCCTTTCATGGGGCAGTTTGCTAACACAGTTTTCGTGGAATCTACAAAGGGATATAAGGGAGTGCATTGAGTCCTATTTTGAAAAAGGAAATATCTTCATGGAAAAACCAAAATGAATCTTTCTGAGAAACTGCTTTGTGATGTGTGAATTCATCTCACAGAGTTACACCTTTCTTTTCATTGAGCAGATTGATAACACTGTTTTCATGTAATCTACAATAAGATATTTGGGAGCACAATGAAGCCTATGTTGACAAAGGAAATATTCTCATAGAAAAACCAAAAAGGAGCATTCTGAGAGACCGCTTTGTGATGTGTGAATTCAATTCACAGAGTTACACTGTTCTTTTCATTGAGCAGTTTGTTAACACTATTTTCTTTGAAACTGCAATGGGATATTTCAGAGTGCATTGAAACTTACTGTAGAAATGCAATTATCCTCAGACAAAAACTAGACACTTTCTGAGAAACTGCTTTGTGATTTGTGAATTCATCTCACAGAGTTACATGATTCTTTTCTTGGATCTGTTTCATTGCACTGTTTTTGGGAAATCTGAGAAGGGGTGTTTTGGATTGCTTTGAAGCCTATGATGAAAAAGGAAATATCCTCAGATAAAAACTAGAAAAAAGCTTTCTGAGAAAGTTCTTTGTGATGTGCGAATTCACATCACAGAGTTTCACCTTTCTTTTCATTGAGCAGTTTGCTAACACTGTTTTCTTGGAATCTGAAATGGGTTATTTCGGAGTGCATTAAAGCTTAGGGTGACAAAAGAAATATCATCATATAAAAACTAGAAAGATGTTTTATGAGAAACCGCTTTGTGATTTGTTAATTCATCTCCCAGATTTACATGATTCTTTTCATGGATCAATTTGGTAGCACGGTTTTTGGGGAAACTTACAAGAGATATTTTGGATCACATTGAAGCCTATGGTGACTAAGAAAATATCCTCAGATAAAAACTAGAAACTTTCTGAGAAAGTTCTTTGTGATGTGTGAATTCATCTCAAAGAGTTACTCCTTTCTTTTCATGAAACAGTTTGCTAACATTGTTTTCATGGAATCTACAAAGGGATTTTTGGGAGTGCATTGAGACATATAGAGAAAAAGGAAATACCCTCAGATAAAAACTAGACAGAAGCTTTCTGAGAAACTGCTTTGTGGTTTATGAAATCATCTGACAGTGTTACAAGATTGTATTTATGGAGCAGTTTGGTAGCACTTTTTCTGTAGAATCTGAGAAGGGATGTTTTGGATCGTATTGAAGCCTATGGTTACAAAGGAAATATCATCAGATAAAAACCAGAGAGAAGCTTTCTGAGAAACTGCTTTGTGATGTGTGAATTCACCTCCCAGATTTACACGTTTCTTTTCATGGAGCAGTTTGTTAATACTGTTTTCGTGAAATCTGCAAAGGGATATTTTGGAGCACATTGAGGTCTATAGTGAAAAAGGAAATATCCTCATAGAAAAAGTAGTAAGAAGATTTCTGAGAATCTGCTTTGGATGATTGAATTAAGGGCACAGAGTTACACTGTCCTTTTCATGGAGCAGTTTTCTAACACTGTTTTCTTGAATCTACAATGGCATATTTCAGAGCGTATTGAAACTTACGGTAACCAAGGAAATATTCTCATATAAAAACTAGAAAGAAGCCCTCTGAGAAACTGCTTTATGATGTCTTAATTCATCTCACAAAGGTACACAATCCCTTCCATGGATCAGTTTGGTAGCCCTGTTTTTGGGGAATCTGAGAAGGGATATTTTGGATCACCGTGAAGCCTATGTGACTAAGGGAATATCCACAGATAAACACTAGAAAGAAGCTTTCTGAGAAAGTTCGTTGGAATGTGTGAATTCATCTCACAGAGATACACCTTTCTTTTCATGGAACAGTTTGCACTCACTGTTTTCGTGGAATCTGCAAAGGGATATTTGGGACCACATTGAGGCCTATGGTGACTAAGGAAATATCCTCAGATAAAAACTAGAGAGAAGCTTTCAGAGAAACTGCTTTGTGATGAATGAATTCATCTCACAGAGCTATGCCATGCTTTTCTTTGAGCCTTTTGATGTCACTGTTTTTGTGGAGTCTGCCATAGGATATTTGGGAGTGCAATGAAGAATATGGTGACAAACGAAATATCCTCATAGAAAAACTAAAAAGAAACTTTCTGAGAAACCACTTGGTGATGTGATAATTTATCTCACAGAGTTACATGATTATTTTCATGGATCAGTTTGGTAGCACCGTTTTTGGGGAACTTAAGAAGGGATATTTTGGATCTCATTGAAGCCTGTGGTGACTAAGGAAATATCCTCAGATAAAAACTAGAAAGGAGATTTCTGAGAAAATTCTTTGTGATATGTGAATTCATCTCACAGAATTAACCTTTCTTTTCATGGAACAGTTCACTAACACTGTTTTCGTGGAATATTGCAAAAGGATATTTGGGAGCGCGTTGAGGACTATAGTGAAAAAGGAAATATCATCAGATAAAAACTAGAAAGAAGGTTTCTGAGAAACTGCTTTGTGATGTGTGAGTTCATCTTACAGAGCTACATCGTGCTTTTTTTGAGCCATTTGATAACACTATTTTTGTGGAATCTGCAGTAGGGTATTTTTGAGTGCATTGAAGTCTATGGTTGCAAAGGAAATATCCTCAGAAGAAAACTAGAAAGAAGCTTTCTGAGAAACTGCCTTTTGGTGTGTGAATTCATCTCACAGTGTTACACTGTTCTGTTCATTGATCAGTTTGCTAACACTGTTTGCTTGGATTCTGCAATGGGATATTTCAGAGTGTATTGAAGTTTACAGTGACAAAGGAAATATCCTGAGATAAAAACTAGAAAGAAGCTTTCTGTTCCATGAGAACAGAGTTAGCGAACTGCTCCATGAAAAGTACAGTATAACTCTGTGGGATGAATTCACACATCACAAAGAATGTTGTCCAAAAGCTTCTTTCTTCTTTTTATATGGGGATATTTCTGTTTTCACCAGAGGACTCAGTGTGCTCCCAAATATCCCCTTGCAGATTTCACGATAGCAGTGTTAGCAAATCGCTTCATGAAAAGAAAGGTGTAACACTGTGAGATAAATTCATGCATCACAAAGAGCTTTCTCAGAAAGTTTCTTTCTAGTTTTAATCTCAGGATATTTCCTTTGTCACCATATGCTTCAATGTGATCCTAATATCTCTACTAAGATTTCCCAAAAACAGTGCTACCAAACTGCTCCATGAAAAGAATAGTGTATATCTGTGAAATGAATTCACACAACATAAAAAAGTTTCTCAGAAAGTGTCTTTATGGTTTTTATCTGTGGATATTTCGTTTGTCACCATAGGCTTCAATACACTCCCAAATACCCTATTGCAGATTCCATGAAAACAGTGTTATCAATCTGCTCAATGAAAAGAACATTGTATCTCTGTTAGATGAAGTCACATCACAAATAGTTTCTCAGAATATTTCTTTCTAGCTTTTATCTAATGATATTTCCTTTTTCACTATAGGCCTCAATGCGTTCCCCAATATCCCTGTGCAGATTCCACAGTAACAGTTAGCAATCTGCTCTATGAAAAGACAGGTGTAACTCAGTGAGATGAATTAACACATCACAAAGCAGTTTCTCATAATTCTTCTTTCCAGTTTTAATATGATTATATTTACTTTGTCAACATAGGCTTCAATGCGATCCAAAATATTCTTTCTCAGATTCCCTGAAAACATTGCTAACAGATTGATCCACGAAAATAATTGTGTAGCTCTGTGAGGTGAATTAAGACATCACAAAGTCGTTTCTAAGAAGGCTTATTTCTTGTTTTTATATGAGGATATTTCCTTTTTCACCATAAGCTTCAATGCACTCTGAAATATACCATTGCAGATTTCAAGAAAACAGTGTTAGCAAACTGCTCAATGAAAAGAACAGTGTAACTCTGTGAGATGAATTCACAAATCACAAAGCAGTTTCTCAGAAAGCTTCTTTCTACTTTTTATCTGAGGATATTACGTTTATCACCATAGGCCTCAAAACGCTCCCAAAAATCCCTTTTCAGATTCCAAGAAAACGCTGTTAGCACACTTCTCCATGTAACTCTGAGGGTATTTCCTCTATCACCATAGGCTTATATGTGATCCAACATATACCTCCTCAGATTCCCCCAAAACAGTGCTACCAAACATCTCCATTAAAAGAATCGTGTAAGTCTGTGAAATGAATTCACAAAACTCAAAGCAGTTTCTCACAAAGTTCCTTCTCCTTTTTGTCTGAGTATATTTCCTTTGTCACCATAAGCTACAACGTGCTCCAAATTATTCCACTGCAGATTCCAAGAAAACAGTATTAGCAAGCCACTCAAAGAAAAGAACAGTGCAACTCTGTTAGATGAATTCACACATCAAAAAGCAGTTTCTAAGAAACGTTCTTTTTCATTTGTATCTGAGGATATTTCCTTTGTCATGATAGGCTTCAATGCGCTCCCAAATATCCTACTGCAGATTCCATGAAAAATGTGTTAGCAAATTGCACAATGAAAGGAACGGCATAGCTCTGTGAGATGAATTCACACGTCACAAAACAGTTTCTCAGACAGCTTCTTTTCAATTTTTAATCTGAGGATGTTTTTTTTTTCACTATAGTCCTCAATGTGCTCCCAAATATCCCTTTGCAGATTCCATGAAAACAGTGTTAGCAAACTGCCCCACGAAAAGAAAAGTGTAACTCTGTGAGATGAATTCACACATCAGAAATAACTTTCTCAGAAACCTCGTTTCTACTTCTTATCTGAGAATATTTCATTTGTCAGCTTAGGCTTCAATGTGATCCAAAATATTCTTTAACAGGTTCCCCAAAAATTGTACTACCAAACTAATCCATGTAAAGAATCATGTAACTCTGTGAGATGAATTAACACATCAAAAAGTGGTTTCTTAGAAAGCTTCTTTCTAGTTTTTATATGATAACATTTCCTTTATCACCATAAACTTCAATAGACTTAGAAATATCTCATTGCAGATTCCAAGAAAAGAATGTCAGCAAACTGCTCAATGAAAAGAACAGTGTAACTCTGTGAGGTGAATTCAGCCATCACAAAGCATTTTCTTAGAAAGCTTTTTTCTAATTTTTATCTGATGATATTTCCTTTTCCACAATAGGCCTCAATGGGCTCCCAAATATCCCTTTGCAGGTTCTACGAAAACTGTCCTAGCAAACTGCTCAGTGAAAAGTACAGTGTAACACTGTGAGATGAATTCACACATCACAAAGAACATTCTCAGAAAGATTCTTTCCTGTTTTTATCTGAGGATATTTCCTTTGTCACCACAGGCTTCAATGCCATTCAAAATATACCATCTCAGATTGCCCAAAAACAGTGCCACCAAACTGTTCCATGGAAAGAATCATGTAACTCTGTGAGATGAATTCACACATCACAAAGCAGTTTCTCAGAAAACTTTGTGCTTTTTCTGTAAGGATATTTCTTTTGTCACCATAGACTTTAATGCACTCCTTTATATCCTATTGCAGATTCCATGAAAACAGTGCCACCAAACTGGGCAAGGAAAAGAACATTGTACCACTGTGAGGTGAATTCACATATCACAAAGCAGGATCACAGAAAGCTTCTTTCTAGTTTTTGTCTGAGGATATTTCCTTTTTCACTATAGGCAACATTGCGCTACCAAATATCCCTGTGTAAATTCCTTGAAAACATTTTTACCAAACTGCTCCATGAAAAGAAAGTTTTAACTCAGTGAGATGATTTAACACATCATTAAGAAGTTTCTCAGAAAGCTTGTTCGCAGTTTTTACATGAGTATATTTCCTTTGTCACCATAGTCTTCAATGCGATCCAAAATATCCCTTCTCAGATTCCCCAAAACACTGCTACCAAAATGATTCATGAAAAGAATCTTATAGCTCTGTGAAGTGAATTAACACATCACAAAGCAGTTTCTCAGAAAGTGTCTTTCTTGTTTTTAAATGAGGATATTTCCTTTGTCACCATAAGCTTCAATGCGCTCTGAAATATTCCACTGCAGATGGCAAGAAAACAGTTTTCACAAACTGCTCAATGAAAAGAACAGTGTAACTCTGTGAGATGAATTCACAAATCACAAATCAGTTACTCGGAAGGCTTCCTTCTAGTTTTTATCTGAGAATATTTCCTTTATTACCACAGGCCTCAAATCGCTCCCAAATATCCCTTTGCAGATTGCACGAAAACAGTGTTGGCACATTGGTCCATGAAAAAAAAAGTGTAACTCTGTGAGATGAATTGACACATCACAAAGAACTTTCTCAGAAAGCTTCTTTCTAGTTTTTATCTGAGGATATTTCCTTTGTCACAATAGACTTCAATGTGATCCAAAATATCCCTTTTCAGATTCCCCCAAAACAGTGCTACCAAACTGATCCATGAAAAGAATCGTGTCACTCTGTAAGATGAATTAACTCTTCACAAAGCGGTTTCTCAGAAAGCTTTTTTCTAGTTTTTATCTGAGGATATTTCCCTTGTCACCATAGGCTTCAATTCAATCCAAAATATCCCTTCTCAGATTCCCCAAAAGCAGTGTTACCAAACTGCTCCATGAAAAGAATCATGTAACACTGTGAGATGAATTCACAATTCACAAAGCTGTTTCTCAGAAAGCTTCTTTCCGGTTTTTGTCTGAGGATAGTTCCTTTTTTACCACAGGCCTCAATGCACTCGCGAATATCCCTTTTCAGATTCCATGAAAACAGTGTTAGCAAACTGCTCCATGAAAAGAAAGTTGTAACTCTGTGAGGTGAATTCACACTTCAGAAAACAGTTTCTCATAAGCTTCTTTCTGGTTTTTGTCTGAGGATATTTCCTTTGTCACCATATTCTTCAATGTGCTCCCATATATCACTTAGCAGATTTGACAAAAACAGGGTTTGAAAACTCCTCCATGAAAAGAAAGCTGTATCTCCGTGAGATGAATTCACATATCATATAGCAGTTTCTCAGAAACCTTCTTTCTAGTATTTATGTGAGTTTACATTTTTTTCCACTATAGGCCTCAATGCACTGCCAAATATCCCTTTGCAGTTTCCAAAAAACAGTGTTAGCTAACTGCTCTATGAAAAGAAAGGTGTAACTCTATTGGACGAATTCACACATCACAATGAACTTTGTCAGAAAGTTTCTTTCTAGTTCTTATCTGAGACTATTTCATTTGTCACCATATTCCTCAAAGCAATCCAAAATATCCCTTCTCAGATTCCCGAAACAGTGTTACCAAACTGATCCATGAAAATAATCCTTTAACTCTGTGAGATGAATTAACACATCACAAAATGGTTTCTCAGAAAGCTTCTTTCTAGTTTTTATATGAGGATCTTTCCTTTTTCACCCTAAGCTTCAATGCGCCCCAAAATATCAGATTGCAGATACCAAGAAAACAGTGGTAGCACACTGCTCAATGAAAAGAATAGTTTAACTCTGTGAGATGTATTCACACATCACAAAGAGGTTTCTCAGTAAGCTTCTTTTTGGTTTTTGTCTGAGGATATTTCCTTTTTTGCGATTGGCCTCAACTTGCTCCCAAATATCCCTTTGAAGATTCCACAAAAACAGTGTTAGCAAAGTGCTCCATGAAAAGAAAGTTGTAACTCTGTGAGATGAATTCACACATCACAGATAACTTTTTCAGAAAGCTTCTTTCTAGTTTTTATCTGAGGACATCTCCTCTTTCACCATAGGCATCAATGCAGTCCAAATATCCCTTTTCAGATTCCCCAAAAACAGTGCTACCAATCTTCTCCATGAGAAGTACAGTGTAACCCCGTGAGATGAATTCAAACATCACACAGTTGTTTCTCATAAATCTTCTTTCTAGTTTTTGATGAGGATATTTCCTTTTTCACTGTTTCCCTCAATGCACTCGCAAATATCACTTTGCAGATTCCACGACAATAGTGTTTGCAAACTGCCCCAGGAAAAGAAAGGTGTAACTCTGTGAACTGAATTCACACATCACAAAGAAGTTTCTCAGAAAGCTTCTTTTTGTTTTTTTTTCTTAGGATATTTCCTTTGTCACCATAGGCTTCAATTCGCTCCTAAATATCCTATTGCAAATTCCACAAAAACAGTGTTATCATACTACTCAATGAAAACAACAGTGTATCTCTGTGAGATGAATTCACACATCCAAAATTGCTTCTCAGAAAGCTTCTTTCTAGGCTTTATCTGAGGATATTTACTTCTTGACATAGGCCTCAATGCAATCTGGAATGTCCCATTGCAGATTCCACGAAAAAAATGGTAGCACACTTCTCAATGAAAAGAATCGTGTAACTCTGTGAGGTTAATTCACATATTGCAAAGAGGTTTCTCAGAAAGTTTCTAGATTTTATCTGAGGATATTTCCTTTGTCACCAGAGGCTTCAATGCAATCCAAAATATCCCTTCTCAGATTCCCCAAAAAGAGTGCTACCAAACTACTTCATGAAGAGGATCGTGTAACTCAGTGAGATGAATTCACACATCACAAAGCTGTTTCTCAGAAAGCTTCTTTCTAGTTTTTATCAGAGAATATTTCATTTTTCACCATAATACTCAATGCACTCTGAAATATCCCATTGCAAATTCCAAGAAATCAGTGGTAGCAAACTGCTCAATGAAAAGAACAGTGTAACTCTGTGAGATGAATTCACACATCCAAAATCATTTTCTCAGAAAGCTTCTTTCTATTCTTTATCTGAGGATATTTCCTTTTTCACTCTAGGCCTCAATGTGTTCTTACATGGTACAGATAATTTTCTCAGAATGCTTCTTTCTAATTTTTAACTGAGAATATTTCTTTTGTCACAATAGGCTTCAATGCGATCCAAAGTATCTCCTTTCACATTCCCCAAAAACAGTGCTACCAATCAGATCCATGAAAAGAATCGTGTATCTCTGTGAGATGAAATAACACACACAAATTGGTTACTCAGAAAGCTTCTTTCTAGTTTTTATATGAGGATATTTCCTTTGTCACCATTGGCTTTAATGCAATCCAAAATATCCCTTCTCAGATTCCCCCAAAACAGTGCTACCAAATTGCTGCAAGAAAAAAATCGTATAACTCTGTGAGATGACTTCACAAATCACAAAACTGGTTCCCAGAAAGCTTCTTTCTAGTTTTTGTCTGAGGATATTTCTTTGTCACCATAAGCTTCAATGCACTGTGAAATATCCCATTGCAGACTCCAAGAAAACAGTGTTAGCAAACTGCTCAATGAAAAGTACAGTGTAACCCTATGAAGTGAATTCACATATCACAAAGCAGTTTCTCAGATAGCTTCTTTTTGCTTTTAATCTGAGGATATTTCCTATGTAACCATAGGCTTCAATGCACTCCCAAATATGCTATTGCAGATTCCATGAAAACAGTGTTATCAAACTGATCAATGAAAAGAATGGTGTAACTCTGTGAGATGAATTCACACAACACAGAGAACTTTCTCAGAAAGTTTCTTTATGGTTTTTTTCTGAGGGTATTTTCTTTGTCAACACAGGTTTCAATGCGATCTAAAATATGCCTTCTCAGAATCCCCCAAAACATTGCTATCAAATGGTCCATGAAAAGTATAATGTAACACTCTTACATGAATTAACACATCACAAAGCAGTGTCTCAGAATGCTTCTTTCTCTTTTTTATCTGAGGATATTTCCTTTATCACCGTAGGTCACAATGCGCTCAAAATATCCCTTTGCAGATTCCACGAGAACAGTGTTAGAAAACTGCTCCATGAACAGAAAGTTGTAACTCTGTGAGATGAATTCACACATCACAAGGAGCTTTCTCAGAAAAGTTCTTTCGAGTTTTTGGATGAGGATATTTCCTTTGTCACCATAGGCTTCAATGCAATTCAAATGATCCCTTCTCAGATTCCCCAAAAACAGTGCTACCAAACTGCTCCATGAGAAGTATGCTGTAACTCTGAGAGATGAATTCACAAATGAAAAAGCAGTTTCTCAGGAAGCTTCTTTCTATTTTTTGTATGAGAATATTTTCTTTGTCAACATAAGCTTCAATGTGCTCAGAAATATCCCACTGCAGATTCCAAGAAAACAGTGTTAGCAAACTGCTCCATGGAAAGAACAGTGTAACTCTGTGAGATGAATTCACACATCACAAAACAGTTTCTCAGAAAGTTTCCTTCTAGTTTTGGCTGAGGATATTTCCTTTCTCACCATAGGCCTCAATGCACTCTCAAATATCTCTTTGCAGATTTCACTAAAACAGTGTAAGCAAACTTCCATGAAAATTGAGGTGTAACTCTATGACATGATTTTACACAAAGCCAAGTCCTTTCTCAGAAAGCTTCTCTCTACCTTTTGTCTGAGGATATTTCTTTTATCACCATAGGCTTCAATGCAATACAAAATATCCCTTCTCAGATTCCCCAAAACAGTGCTACCAAACTGCTCCATGAAAACAATAGTATAACGCTGTGAGATGAATTAACACATCACAAAACGGTTTCTCAGAGAGTTTACTTCTAGTTTTTATCTGAGGATATTTCGTTTTTACCATAGGCCTCAATGCACTCCCATATATCCTTTTGCAGATACCTCAAAAACAGTGTTAGCCAACTGCTCAATGAAAAGAACACTGTAACTCTGTGAGATGAACTCATACATCACAAAGCAGTTTCTCAGAAAACTACTTTCTCATTTTTATCTGAGGATATTTCCTATTTCACCATATGCCTCAAGGTGCTCCGGTGTATCCGTATGCAGATTTCACGAAATCAGTGTTAGTAAAGTGCCCCAGGAAAATAAGGTGTAACTCCATGGGATGAATTCGCAAATCAGAAAGCAGTTTCTCAGGAAGCTTCTTTCCAGTTTTTGTGTGAGGATATTTCCTATGTCACCATAAACTTCAATGAGCCCTGAAATATCCGATTGCAGATTTCAAGAAAATAGTGTTAGCAAACTGCTCAATGAAAAGAACAATGTAAATCTGTGAGACGAATTCACACATCACAAAGCAGATTCTCAGAATGTTTCTTTTTGTTTTTATCTTTGGATATTTCCATTTTCACTATAGGCTTCAATGCGCTCCAAAATATCCTATTTCAGATTCCACGAAAACAGTGTTTTCAAACTGCTCCATGAAAAGGAAGATGTAACTCTGTGAGATGAATTCACACATCACAAAGAACTTTCTCAGAAAGCTTCTTTCTAGTTTTTATCTGAGGATATTTCCTTTGTCAAAATAGGCTTCAGTGCAATCCTAAATATCCCTTCTCAGATTTCCCAAAAACAGTGCTACCAAACTGATCCATGAAAGGAACCATGTAACTCCATGATTTGAATTAACACATCACAAAGTGGTTTCTCAGAAAGCTTCTTTCTACTTTTTATATGAGGATATTTCCTTTGTCGCCAGAAGATTCAAAACACTCCAAAACATCCTATTGCAGACACCAAAAAAAAAAGAGTTAGCAAACTGCTCATTGAAGAACAGTGTAACTCTGTGACATGAATTCACACATCACAAAGCAGTTCATCAGAAAGCTTCTTTCTAATTTTTATCTGAGGATATGTCCTTTTGCACCATGGCACTCAAAGCACTCCCAAATATCCCTTTTCGGATTCCACAAAAAGAGTGTTAGGAAACTTCTCCATGAATAGAAAGGTGTAACTCTGTGAGATGAAATAACACATCACAAAGAACTTTCTCAGAAAACTTCTTTCTAGTTTTTATGTGAGGATATTTCCTTTGTCACCTGAGGCTTCAATGTGATTCAAAATATTCCTTCTCAGATTGTCAAAATGAGTGCTACCAAACTGATCCTTGAAAAGAATCATGTAACTCTGTGTTATGAATTAACACACGACAAAGCAGTTTCTCAGAAAGATTCTTTCTTGATTTTATATAAAGCTATTTCCTTTGTCAAAATAAGCTTTAATACCCTCAGAAATATCCCATTGCAGATAGATTCCAAGAAAACAGTGTTAGCAAACTGCAAACTGTAAAGTACAGTGTAACTCAATGAGATGAATTCACACATCACAAAGCAGTTTCTCAGAGAGCTTCTTTTTAGTTTTTATCTGAGGATATGTCCTTTCTCACCATAGACCTCAATGCACTCCCAAATATCCCTTGCAGATATCACGAAAACAGTGTCAGCAAACTGCTCCATGAAAACAACAGTGTAACTCTGTGACATGAATTCAAAAATCACAAAGGTGTTTCTCAGAAAGATTCTTTCCAGTTTTTATATGAGGCTATTTCCTCTTTCACCATAACCTTCAATGCGATCCAAAATGTCGCTTCTCGGATTCTCAAAAAACCCTACCCCCAAACTGATCCAGGAAGAGAATGCTGTGACTCTGTGAGATGAACTCACACATCACAAAGCCGTTTCTCAGAAAGTTTCTTCGTTGTTTTTATGAGGATATTTCCTTTGTCACCATAGACTTCAATGTGCTCCCTAATATCCTACTGCAGTTTCCCCAAAAACCGAGTTATCAATCTGCTCAATGAAAAGGATGGTGTAACTCGGTATAATGAATTCACACATCACAAAGCAGTTTCTCAGAAATCTTCCTTTCAGTTTTTATCTGAGGATATTTCCTTTGTCACCATAGGTTTCAATGCAATCCAAAGTATCCCTTCTCAGATTCCCCAAAAACAGTGCTACCAAACTGCTCCTTGAAAATAATCGTGTAACTCTGTGAGATCAAATCACCCATCACAAAGAACTTTAGCATAATGTTTTTGTCTAGTTTTTATCTGAGGACATTTCCTTTGTTACCATAGTCTTCAATGCGATTAAAAATATCCCTTTCCAGATTCCCCCAAAACAGCACTAGCAAACTGATCCATGAAGAGATTTGTGTAACTCTGTGAGATGAATCAACATACCACAAAGTGGTTTCACAGAAAGCTTCTTTCTTATTTTTACATGAGGATATGTCCTTTGTCACCATAAGCTTCAATGAGCTCCGAAATATCCCATTGCAGATTGCAAGAAAACACGACTAGCAAACTGCTCAATGAAAAGAACAGTGTAACTCTGTGAGATGAATTCACACATCACAAAGCAGTTTCTTAGAAAGATTCTTTCTAGTTTTATCTGAGGATATTTCCTTTGTCACCATAGGCTTCAATGTGATCCAACATATCCCTTCTCAGATTTCCCAAAATCACTGTTACCAAACTAAACCATGAAAAAAATCATATAACTCTACGTGATGAATTAACACATGACAATGTAGTTTCTCA
Source organism: Macaca nemestrina (assembly GCF_043159975.1). Lineage (NCBI taxonomy): Eukaryota > Metazoa > Chordata > Mammalia > Primates > Cercopithecidae > Macaca > Macaca nemestrina. Next base: position 35,514,662 of record NC_092144.1, read on the forward strand.
GAAAGCTTCTTTCTTGCTTTTATATGAAGATATTTCCTTTGTCACCATAAGCTTCAATGTGTTCCCAAATAACAGGCTGCAGATTCCCCAAAAACAGTGTTATCAATCTGCTCAATGAAAATAACGGTTGAACTCTGTGAGGTGAATTCACACACCACAAAACAGTTTATCAGAGAGCTTCCTTCTACTTTTTTTCTGAGGATATTTCCTTTTTCACTATAGTCCTCAATGCGCTCCCATAAATCCCTTTGCAAATTCCATGAAAACAGTGTTAGCAAACTGCTCTTTAAAAAGAGCAGTGTATCCCTGTGAGACGAAGTCACACATCACAAAGCAGTTTCTCAGAAGGCTTCTTTTTGGTTTCCATCTAAGGATATCTACTTTGTCACCATAGGCTTCATTGCACTCCCAAATATCACTTTGCAGATTCCACGAAAACAGTGCTAGCAAACTGCTCCTTGAAAAGAAAGCTGTAACTGTGTGAGATGAATTCACACATCAGCAAGAAACTTTCTGACAAAGTTTCTTTCTAGATTTTATGTGAGGATATTTCATTTGTCACAATAGGTTTCAATGTGATCCAAAATATCCCTTTTCATATTCCGCAAAAACACTGCTACCAAACTGATCCAGTAAGACAATCGTGAAACTCTGTGAGATGAATTCACACACCACAAAGTCGTTTCTCTGAAAACTTATTTATAGTTTTTATATGAGGATGTTTCCTTTGTCACCATAAGCTTCAAAGCACAACAAAACATCCCAATGCAGATTCCAAGAACACAGTGTTAGCAAACTGCTCAAGGAAAAGAATATTGTAGCTATGTGAGATGAATTCCCACATCACAAAGAAGTTTCTTAGAAAGCGTCTTTCTAATTTTTATCTGAGTATATTTCCTTTTTCACCATAGGCCTCAATGCACTCCCAAATATCTCAGTGCAGATTCCACAAAACAGTTTTGGCAAACTAATCTGTGAAAATAAAGGTGTAACACTATGAAATGAATTCACACATCACAAAGACCTTTCTCAGAAAGCTCCTTCTAGTTTTATTGTAGGATATTTTCTTTGTCACCATAGGCTTCAATGCGATCCAAAATATCTCTTCTCAGATTCCCCATTGCAATGTTACCAAACTGATCCATGAAAGGAATTTTGTAAGTCTGTGAGTTGAATTATCACATCACAAAGTGGTTTCTCAGAGAGCTTCTTTCTAGTTTTTAATATGAGAATATTTCCTTCGTGAACATAAGTTTCAGTGAGCTCTGAAGTATCCCATTGCAGATTCCAAGAAAACATGTTAGCAAACTGCTCAGTGAAAAGAACAGTGTAAATCTGTGAGATGAATTCACACATCAGAACACCGTTTCCAAGAAACTTTTTTTCTAGTTTTTATCTGAGGATATTTCCTTTGTCACCACAAGCTTCAATGTGATCCAAAATATGCCTTCTCAGGTTCGCCAAAATCAGTGCTACCAAGCTGATTCATGGAAAGAATCACATAATTCTGTGGGGTTAATTAACACTTGACAAATCTGTTTGTCAGGAAGCTTCTTGCTAGTTTTTATGTGAGGATATTTCCTTTGTCACAATTAGCTTCAATGCACTCCAATATGTCCCATTGTAGATTCCAAGACAACTGTGTTAGCAAACTGCTTCATGAAGAGAAAGGGGTAACTCATTGAGATGAATTCACACATCACAAATAAGTTTCTCAAAGCTTCTTTTTGCTGTTTATCTCAGGATATTTCCTTTGTCACTATAGACTTCAACGTGCTCCCAAATATGCTATTGCAGATTCCATGAAAACAGTGTTAGCAAACTGCTCCATGAAAAGAAAGGTGTAACTCTATGAGAAGAATTCACACATGACAGAGAACTCTCTCAGAAAGCTTGTTTCTAGTTTTTAGCTGAAGATATTTCCTTTGTCACCATAGGCTTCAATGTGATTTCGAATATCCTTTCCTAGATTCCCCAAAAACAGTGCTACCAAATTGATTCATGATAAGAATCATGTAACTCTGCGAGATGAATTAACATATCTCCAAGCCATTTCTCAGAAAGCCTCTTTCTAGTGTTTTTATGAGGATATTTCCTTTGTTACCATAGGTTTCAATGAGATCCAAATTATCCCTTCACAGATTCCCCAAAAGCATTGCTCCCAAACTGCTCCATGAAAAGGATGATGTAATTCTGTGAGATGAATTCACACATCACAAAGAAGTTTCTCAGAAATCTTCTCTCTAATTTTTATCTGAGAATATTTACTTTTCCACCATATGCCTCAATGAGCTCAGAAATATCCCCTTGCAGATTCCACGAAAACAATGTTAACAAACTGCTCCATGAAAAGAACGGTGTAACTCTGTGAGATGAATTCACACATGACAGAGAACTCTCTCAGAAAGCTTCTTTCTAGTTTTTAGCTGAAGACATTTCCTTTGTCACCATAGGCTTCACTGCAATCCAAAATATTCCTTCTCAGATTCTCAAAAAACAGTGCTACCAAATTACACCATAAAAAATGTCGTGTAACTCTGTGAGATGAATTCACAAATAGCAAAGCAGTTTCTCAGAAAGCTTCTTTCTAGTTGACCTCTGAGGATTTATTTGAAAGTATTTCCTTTGTCATCATAGGCTTCAATGCACTCCCAAATATACTATTGCAGATTCCATGAAAAGAGTGTTATCACACTGCTCAATGAAAAGAACCGTGTAACTCTGTGAGATAAATTGTCACATCACATAGTAGTTTCTGAGAGAACTTCCTTCTAGTTTTTATCTGAGGATATTTCCTTTTTCACTATAGTCCTCAATGCGCTCCTAAATATCCCTTTGCAGATTCCACGAAAACAGTGTTTGCAAACTGCTGCATAAAAATAAAGGTGGAACTCTGTGAGATGAAATCACATATTACCAGGAACTTTCTCAGAAAGCTTCCATTTTGTTTTTATAGGATTATGTTTCCTTTGTCACCATAATTTTCACTGCATTCTGAAATATCCCATTGCAGATTCCAAGAAAACAGTGTTTGCAAACTGCTCCATGAAAAGAAAGGTGTAACTCTATGATATGAATTCACACATCACAAAGAACTTTCTCAGAAAGCTTCTTTCTAGTTTTTACCTGTGGATATTTCCTTTGCCACCAGAGGCTTAAATGCAATTCAAAATATCCCTTCTGATTCCTCAAAAACATTGCTACCAAACTGGCATATGAAAAGAATCGTGTAATTCTGTGAGATGAATTAACACATCACAAAGCAGTTTCTCAGAAAGTTTCTTTCTGGTATTTATATGAGGATATTTCATTTGTCACCAAAAGGTTCAATGCACTCCAAAATATTCCATTGTAGATTCCAAGAAAACAGTGTTAGCAAATTGCTCAATGAAAAGAACATTGTAACACTTTGAGATAAATCAGACATCACAAAGCAGTTTCTCAGAAAGCTTCTTTCGGTTTTTAAGGTAGGATAATTCCTTTGTCACCATAAGCCTCAACTCACTAACAAATATCCATTCATAGGTTCCACAAAAACAGTGTTAGCAAACTGCTCCATGAAAAGAATGGTATTACTTTGTAAAATGCATACACACAAAACAAAGAATTTTCTCAGAAAGCTTCTTTCTAGTTTTTATCTGAGGATATTTCCCTTGTCACCATAGGCTTCCTTGTGATGCAAAATATCCCTTTTCAGATTTCCCAAGAAGAGTGCTACCAAACTGCTCCCTGAAAAGAAAGGTGTAACTCCATGAGATGAATTCACAAATCAGTAAGAAGTTTCTCAGAAAGCTTTTTCTAGATTTTGTGTGAGGATATTTCCTTTTTCACCAAAAGGTTCAATGCACTCCGAAATTTCCCATTGCATGTATCAAGAAAACTGTGTTAGCAAACTGTTCCATGAAAAGAACAGTGTTACCCTGAGAGATGAATTCACACATCACACAGCAGATACACAGAAAGTTCCTTTTTGTTTTTATCTGAGGATATTTCCTTTGCCACCATAGGCTTCAACGTGATCCAAAATATCCCTTCTCAGATTTCCCAAAAAGAGTGCTACAAATCTGATCCATGAAAAGAATCATGTAACTCAGTGGTATGAATTAACACATGACAAAATGGTTTCTCTGAAAGCTTCTTTTTAGTTTTTATATGAAGGTGTTTCCGTTGCCACCATAAGCTTAAAATGCACTCCAAAATATCCCATTGCAGATTTCAAGAAAACAGGGTTAGCAAACTGCTCAGTGTAAAGAACAGTGTAAATGTGTGAGATGAATTTACACAACAAAAATCAGTTTCTCAGAATGTTCTTTCTGGTTTTTATCTGAGGATATATCCTTAGTCGGCATAGCCTTCAATGCGCTCCCAAATATTCTGTTGCAGATTCCACGAAAACAGTGTTATCAAACTGGTCAATGAAAACAACAGTGTATCACTGTGAGTTGAATTCACCCATCCTAAATTAATTTCTAGGAACGATTCTTTCCAGTTTTATCTGAAGATATTTCCTTTTTACACCATAGGCCTCAATGCACTCCCATACAGCACTTTCCAGATTCCCCGAAAAGAGTGTTTGCAAACTGCTCCATGAAAAGTAAGGTAAAACTCTGTGAGATGAATTCACACATCACAAATAACTTTCTCAGAAGGGTTCTTTCATGTTTTTATCAGAAGATATGTATTTTGTCACGATAGGCTTCATTGCAATCCAAAATATCCCTTCTCAGATTCCCCAAAAACAGTGCTACAAAACTGCGTCATGAAAAGAATGGTGTAACTCTGTGAGTTGAATTCACACATCACAAAGCAGTTTCTCCAAAAGCTTCTTTCTAGTTTTTATCTGAGGATATTTCCTTTTTCACCATTAGCCTCAATGTGCTCCATAATATCCCATAGCAGATTCCATGAAAAAAGTGTTAGCAAACTTCTCAATGAAAAGAATGGTATAACTATGTGAGATGAATTCCCACATTACAAGAAAGTGTCTCAGAAAGTTTCTAGATTTTATCTGATGATATATCCTCTTGTCACCATGGTCTTCAATGCGATTAAAATTATCCCTGCATTCACAAATCACAAAGCAGTTTGTCAGAAACCTTCCTTCTACTTTTTGTCTAAGGATATTTCCTTTTTCACCATTTGCCTCAATGCACTTGTGAATATCCCTTTGCAGATTCAATGAAAATAGTGTTAGCAAACTGCTCCATGGAAAGCAAGGTGTAAATCTGTGAGAAGAATTAAAACATCAGAAAGCAGTTTCTCAGAAAGCTTCTTGTTGGTGGTTGTCTGAGGATATTTCATTTGCCACCATAGGCTTCAATGCACTCTCAGATATCCTTTCTTAGACAACACAAATAGTGTGATGCCAAAGTGCTCCCTCAACAGAAACGTTTTGCTCTATGAGGCGAATGCACACCTCACAAAGGAGTTTCTCTGAAAGCCACTTTCGAGTTTTTATCTGATGTTATTTCCTTTTCCACCATATTCCTCAATGTTCTCCCAAATATCCCACTGCAGGTTAAACGAAAAAAAGTGTTAGCAAACTTCTCAATGAAAAGAACAGTGTTACTCGGTGAGGTGAGTTCACACATCACAAAGCAGTTTCACAGAAAGCTTCTTTTTGGTTTTTATCTGAAGATATTTCCTTTGCCATCAAAGATTTCAATATGCTCCCAAATATGCTATTGCAGATTCCATGAAAATAGTGTTATCAAACTACTCCATGAAAAGAAAAGTGTAACTCTTTGAGATGATTTCACACATCACAAAGCAGTTTCTCAACAACTTTCTTTCTAATTTTTACCTGATGATATTTCCTTTGTCACCTTAGGCTTCAATGCGGTCCAAAATATCCCTTCTCAGATTTCCCAAAAAACAGTGCTATCAAACTGCTCCATGAAAAGGATGGTGTAACTCTGGGAGATGAATTCACAAATCACAAAGTAGTTTCTCAGAAAGCTTCTTTCTAGATTTTATCTGAGGACATTTCCTTATTAATCATATTCCTCATGTGCTCCAGAATATCACATCCCAGATTCCATGAAAAAAGTGTTAGCAAACTTCTCAATGAAAGAATGGTGAAACACTGTGAGATGAATTCACACATCACAAATAAGTTACTTGGAAACTTTTTTTCTAGATTTTATCTGAGGATATTTCCTTTGTCACCACAGGCTTCAATGTGATCCAAGTATGCCGCCTCAGATTCCCCATAAACATGTCTACCATCTCCTCCATGAAAGGAATCATGTAACTCTGTGAAATGAATTCACAAATCACAAAGCAACTTCTCAGAAAGCTTCTTTCTAGTTTTTCTGTGAGGATATTTCCTTTTTCACCATTTGCCACAGTGTGCTTGCAAACAGTCCTTTGCAGATTCCACAAAAATAGTGTTAGCAAAATGCTCCATTAAAAGAAATGTGTAAATCTGTGAGATGAATTCACACCTCACAAAGCAGTTTCGCAGAAAGCACCTTTTTGGCTTTTGTCTGAGGATATGTAATTTGCCAACATAGACTTCAAAGCACTCTCAAATCTCCTATTACAGATTCCAGGAAAATAATGTTATCACACTGGTCAGTGAAAACAGCAGTGTAACTCTGTGAGATAAATTCACAGAAAGATTATCTCTCAGAATGCTTCTTTTTTGTTTTTATCTGAGGATATTTCCTAGGCCTCAATGTGCTCCCATATATGCCTTTCCAGATTCCACAAAAACAGTATTACCAAACTCCTCCATGAAAAGACAGCTGTATTTCTGTGAGATGAATTCACACATCACAAAGAAATTTCTCAGAGGGTTTCTTTCTAGTTTTAATCTGAGGATATTTCCTTTCTCACCATGAGTTTCAATGTGCTCCCAAATAAACTGCTCAATGAAAAGAACACTGTAACTCTGTGAGATGAAATCACACATCACAGAGCAGTTTCTCAGACAACTTTTTTTTCTAATTTTTATCTGAGGATAATTCATTTTTCACCTGAATAGGCCTCAATGTGTTCACGAAAATACCTCCGCAGAATCCACACAAAAAGTGTTAGCAAACTGCTCAACAAACAGAAAGGTGTAACTGTGGGAAATGAATACACACATGACAAAGCAGTTTCCCAGAAAGCTTCTTTTTGGTTTTTAGCTGATCATATTTCCTTTGTCACCATAGGCTTCAATGTGCACCCAAATATCCTACTCCAGATTCCACAAAAACGGTGTTAGGAAACTTCAACATGAAAAGAAATGTATTACTCTGTGAGATGAATTCACACATGACAAAGAAGTTTCCCCAAAAGTTTCTTGTTTTTAACTGAGGATATTTCCTTTGTCAAAATATGCTTCAAAGCGCTCCCATATATGCCATTACAGATCCCAAGAAAACAGTGTTAGCAAACTGCTCAGCAAAAAGAACAATGTATCTTTGTGAGATGAATCCACACATCACGAAGCAGTTTCTAAGAAAGCTTCTGTCTAGTTGTTATCTGAGGATATGTCCTTTGTCACCATAGGCTTCAAAGTGCGCCCAAATGTCCTATTGCAGATTCAATGAAAACAGTGTTAGAAAACTGCTATTTGAAAAGAAATGTTTAACTCTGTGAGATGAATTTACACAGCACAAACACGTTTCTCAGAAAACTTCTTTCTTGTTTTTAACTGAGGATATTTCCTTTGACACCATAGGGCTCAATGTGCTCGCATACATACCTTTGCAGATTCCAAGAAAATAGTGTTAGCAAACTGCCCAATGAAAAGAAAGTTGTACATATGTGAGATAAATTCACACATGAGAAATCTCTTTCTCAGAAAGTTTCTTTCGAGGTTTATCTGAGAATATTTCCTTTTTCAAAATAGGCCTCAAAGCGATACCGAATATCCCCTTGCAGATTCCAAGAAAAACGTGTTAACAAACTGCTCAGTGAAAAGAATGGTGTAACTGTGTGAGATGAATTCACACATTACAAAGCAGTTTCTCAGAAAGCTTCTTTCTCGTTTTTATCTGAGGATATTTCCTTTGTCATCATAAGCCTCAATGCACTCTCAAATATCCCTTTGCAGATTCCATGAAAACCACGTAAGTAAACTGCTCCATGAGTAGGAACGTGTAACTCTGTGAGATAATTTCACATATCACAAAGAACTTTCTCAGAAAGATTCCTTCCAATTTTTCTCAGAGGATATTTCCTTTGTCACCATAGGCTTCATTGTGATCCAAAATATCCCTTCTCAGATTCCCCAAAAGCAATGCTACCAAACTGTTCCATGAAGAGAATCTTGCAACTCTGTGAGATGAATTCACACACCACAAAGCGGTTTCTCAGACAGTTTCTTTCTAGCTTTTTTCTGAGGATACTACCTTTGTCACCATAGGCTTCAATGTGCTCCCAATATCCTACTGCTGATTCCAGGAAAAGAGTGTTAGCAAACTGTTCCATTAAAATAATGGTGTAACTATTTGAGATGCATTCACACACCACAAAGCAGTTTCTCAGAAAGCTTCTTTCTAGTTATCATCATAGGAAATTTCCCTTTTCACAATAGACGTAATACGCTCCCAAATTTCCTCTTGCAGATTCCACGAAAACAGTGTTAGCAAACTGCTCCATGTAAAGACACGTGTATCTCTGTGAGATGAATTCACACATTTCAAAGAAGTTTCTCAGAGGACTTCTTTCTAGTTTTTATCTGCATATACTTCCTTTGTTACCATATGCTTCAATGTGCTGTCAAATATCCCATTGCAGATTCCAAGAAAACAGTGTTAGCAAACTGCTCAATGCAAAGAACAGTGTAACTCTGTGAGATGAATTCACACATCACAAAGCAATTTCTCAGAAAGCCTCTTTTTGATTTTTATTTGAGGTTAATTCCCTTGTCATTGTAGGCTTCCAGGCGCTCCCATAGATCCTGTTGCAGATACCACGAGAAGGTTGTCAGCAAGCCACTCCATGGAAAGAAATGTGTGACTCTGTGAGATGAATTCACACATAACAAACCAATTTCTCAGAAAGCTTCTTTCTAGTTTTTATATGAGGATATTTCCTTTGTCCTGTGAGTTTCAATGTGCTCCAAAATATCCCATTGCAGATCTCAAGAAAACAGTGTTAGGTAACTGCTGAATGAAAAGATCAGTGTAACTCTGTGACATGAATTCACATATCATAAAGCAGTTTCTAAGACAGCTTCTTTCTAGTTTTTATCTGAAGATAGTTTCATTTTTCACCTGAATAGACCTTAATGCGCTCGTGAATATAAATTCGCAGATTCCACAAAAGTAGTGTTAGCAAACTGCTCAATGAAAAGAAAGGTGTAACTCTGTGAGATGAATTCACACATCACAAAGCAGTTTCCCAGAAAGCTTCTTTCTGGTTTTTACCTGATCAAATTTCCCTTGTCACCATAGACGTCAATGTACACCCAAACATCCTATTGCAGATTCCACGAAAACGGTGTTACGAAACTTCAACACAAAAAGAAATGTGTAACTCTGTGAGATGAATTCACACAGTACAAACTGGTTTCTCAGAAAGCTTATTGCTTGTTTTTAACTCAGGATATTTCCTTTGTCACCATACGCTTCAATGCACTCCCACATACTCCATTTCAGATCCCAAGAAATCAGTGTTAGCAAACTGCTCAGTGAAAAGAACAATGTAACTTGTGAGATGAATTCACACATCATGAAATAGTTTATCAGAATGCTTCTCTCTAGTTTTTGTGGGAGGATATTTCCTTTGTCACCATAGTCTTAAATGCGATCCTAAATATCCCTTCTCAGATTCCCCAAAAAGAGTGCTATCAAACTGCTCCCTGACAGGAATCATGAAACTCAGTGAGATGAATTCACACATCACAAAGCTATTTCTCAGAAAGCTTCATTCTAGTTTTTATCAGAGAATATTTCCTTTTACACCGTAGGCCTCAAAGCAATCCTGAATTTCCCATTGCAGAATCAAAGAAAAACGTGCTAACAAACTTCTCAATGAAAAGGACGGTGTAACTGTGTGAGATGAATTCACACACCACAAATCAGTTTCTCAGAAAGCTTCCTTCTCGTTTTTATCTGAGGATATTTCCTTTGTCATCATAGGCCTCAGTGCACTCTCAAATATCCCTTTGCAGATTCCACGAAAACAATGTTACAAAACTGTTCAATGAATAGAAAAGTGTAACTCTGTGAAACGAAATCACACATCACAAAGAAGTTTCTCAGAGGGATCCTTCTAGTTTTTATCAGAGGATATTTCCTTTGTCACCGTAGGCTTCATTGGGATCCAAAATATCCCTTCTCAGATTCCCCAAAAGCAGTGCAATCAAACTGCTCCATGAAGAGAATTTTGTAACTCTGTGAGATGAATTCACACATCACAAAGCAGTTTCTCAGAAAGCTTCTTTCTAGTTGTTGTCTGAGGATATTTCCTTTGTTACCATAGGCTTCAATGCGCTCCGAATATCATTCTGCCATTTCCAGGAAAACAGTCTTAGCAAACTGCTCCATGAAAATAATGGTGTACCTATTTGAGATGCATTCACACCTCACTAAGCAGTTTCTCAGAAAGCTTATTTCTAGTTTTCATTGGAGGATATTTCCTTTTTCACCATAGGCATAATATGCTCCCAGATTTCTTCTTACAGATTCCACGAAAACAGTGTTAGCAAACTGCTCCATGAAAATACAGGTGTATTTCTGTGAAATGAATTCACACATTACAAAGAAGTGTCTCAGAGGGCTTCTTTCTAGTTTTTATCTGAGGATATTTACTTTGTCACCATAGGCTTCAAAGTGCTCCCGAATATCGTCTTGCAGATACAACGAAAACGGTGTTAGCAAACTGCTTCATGAAAAGAAATGTGTAACTCTGTGAGATGAATTAACACAGCACAAACTGGCTTCTCAGAAAACTTCTTTCTGGTTTTTAACTGAGGATATTTCCTTTTTCACCATAGGACTCAAGGTGCTTGTGAACATACCTTTGCAGATTCCAAGAAAATAGTGTTAGCAAACTGCTCAATTAAAAGAATGGGGTACAGGTGTGAGATTAATTCACACATCAAAAAGCTGTTTCTCAGAGAGCTTCTTTCTGGGTTTACCTGAGAATATTTCCTGTTTCATCACAGGCCTCAAAGTGATCCCGAATATCCCATTGCAGATTCCAAGAAAAATGTGTTAACAAACTACTCAATAAAAAAATGGTGTAACTCTGTGAGATGTATTCACACATCACAAAGCAGTTTCTCAGAAAGCTTCTTTCTAGTTTTTATGGGAGGATTTCCTTTGTCACCATAGTCTTCAATGTGATCCAAAATATCCCTTCATGGATTCCCTAAAAAGAGTGCTACCAAACTCCTCCAGGAAAAGTATCATGTAACTCAGTGAGATGAATTCACACATCACAAAGCTGTTTCTCAGAAAGCTTCTTTCTAGTTTTTATCAGAGAATATTTCCCTTTTCACCATAGGCCTCAAAGTGATCCTGAATATGCCATTGCAGATACCAAGAAAAACGTGTGAAAAAACTGCTCAATGAAAAGAATGTTGTAGCTTTGTGAGATGAATTCATACATGACAAAGCAGTTTCTCAGAAAACTTCTTTCTAGTTTTTATCTGAGGATATTTCCTTTATCACCATAGGCCTCAATACACTCCCAAGTATCCCTTTACAGATTCCACAAAAACAATGTTAACACACTGCTCCATGAATAGAAACGTGTAACTGTGAGATGATTTCACACATCACAAAGAAGTTTCTCAGAAAGCTTCTTTCTAGTTGTTATCTGAGGATATTTCCTTTGTCACCATAGGCTTCAATGTGCTCCCAATATCCTACTGCTAATTCCATGAAAACAGTGTTAGCAAACTACTTCGCAAAAATGATGATGTAACTCTTTGAGATGCATTCACACATCACAATGCAGTTTCTCAGAAAGCTTCTTTCTAGGTTTCTTCAGAGGATATTTCCTTTTTCACAATAGGCATAATACGCCATATTTTTCATTGAGCAGTTTGTTAACAGGTTTTTCTTGTAATCTGCAATGGGATATTCGGGATCGCTTTGAGACCTATGGTGAAAAAGGAAATATTTTCTGATAAAAACTAGAAAGAAGCTTTCTGAGAAACAACTTTGTGATGTGTGAATTCATCTCACTGAGCTACAAGATCCTTTTCATGTAACTGTTTGGTAGCACTCTTTTGAGGGAATCTGAGAAGGCATATTTTGGATGGCATTGAAAACTATGGTGGCAAAGGAAATATCCTGCCATAAAAACTAGAAACTTTCTGAGAAACGGCTTATTGATATGTGAATTCATCTCACAAAGTTACATTGTTCCTGTTATAGAGCAGTTTGCTAACACTGATTTTTGGGGATCTGTTGTGGAATATTTGGGAGCGCTTTGAAGCATATGGTGACAAAGGAAATATCCACAGTTAAAAACAAGAAAGAAGCTTTCTGAGAAACGTCTTTGTCATGTGTGAATTCATCTCACAGAGTTACACATTTCTTTTTGTGTTGAAGTTTCCTAACACCGTTTTCGTGGAATCTGCAATAGGATACTTGGGTGAGCATTGAAGCCTACGGTGATAAGGGAAAGATGCTCAGGTAAAAACCAGAAAGAAGCTTTCTGGGAAACTGCTTTGTAATGTGTGAATTCATCTCCCACAGTTACATCTTTCTTTTCATTGAGCTGTTTGCTAACACTTTTTTTGTGGAATCTGCAAATTTATATTTGTGAGTGTGTTGAGGCTTATTCAGATGACAAAGGAATTATCCTCAGATAAAAACTAGAAAGAAGCTGTCTGACAAACTGCTTTGTGATGTGTGAATTCATGCCACAGAGTTACACTGTTCTTTTCATTGAGCAGTCTCCTAACACTGTTTTCTTGGGATCTGCAATGGGATATTTGGGAGCGCATTAAAGCTCATGGTGACAAAGGAAATATCCTCATATAAAAGCAACAAAGAAGCTTTCTGAGAAACTGGTTTGTGATGTGTGAATTCACCTCCCAGAGTTACACATTTGTTTTCATGGAGTAATTTGCTAAAAACGGTCTCGAGGAATCTGCACAAGATTAGGAGTGCCTTGAAGCCTATGATGACAAGGGAAATATCCTCAGATAAAAATCGAACAGAAGCTTTCTGAGAAATTGCTTTGTGATGTGTGAATTCATCTCACAGAGTTACAGTGTTCTTTTTACTGAGGAGTTTGCTAACACTGTTTTCTTGGAATCTACAAGGATATTTATCAGTGCATTGAAGCCTCTGGTGACAAAGGATATATCCTCAGATAAAAACTAGAATGAAGCCCTCTGAGAAGATTATTTGTAATGTCTGAATTCCTCTCAGAGACATACACCCGTCAGTTTGGTAACACTGTTTTTGTGGAATCTGTAAGAGGAAATTTGGGAGCGTATTATGCCCTTTGTGAAAATGGAAATATCCTCTGATGAAAACTAGAAAGAAGCCTTCTGAGAAACTACTTTGTGATGTGTGAATTCAGGTCACAGAGTTGCACTGTTCTTTTCATTGAATTGTTTCCTAAGACTGTTTTCTTGGGTTCTGCAATGGGCTATTTGAGAGTGCATTGAAGCTCACTGTGACAAAGGAAATATCCTCAGACAAAAACTAGAAAGAATCTTTTTGATAAACTGATTTGTGATGTGTGAATACATCTCACACAGTTACACCAGTCTTTTCCTTGAGAAGTTTGCTAACACGTTTTTCCTGGAATCTGCAATGGGATATTCAGGATCACTTTGAGTCCTATGGTGAAAAAGGTAATATTCTCTGATAAAAACTAGAAAGAGTCTTTCTGAGAAACAGCTTTGTGATTTGTGAATGCATCTCAAAGAGTTACACCATTATTTTCATGGAGCAGTTTGGTAGCACTCTTTTTTGGGGAATTTGTGAAGGGATATTTTGGATTGCATTGAAGACTATGGTGACAAAGGAAATACCCTCCAAAAAAAACTAGAAAGAAGTTTTCTGAGAAACTACTTTGTGGTGTGTGAATTCATCTCACAAAGTTGCATTGTTCTTTTCATTGAGCAGTTTGTTAACACTGTTTTCTTGGGACATGCAATGGAATATTTGGGAGTGCATTGAAGCGCATGATGACACAGGAAATATCCTCAGTTAAAAACAAGAAATACGAATTCTGAGAAACCAGTTTGTGCTGTGTTAATTCATCTCACAGAGTTACACATTTCTTTTCTTGTTGAAGTTTCCTAACACCGTTTTCGTGGAATCTGCAAGAGGATATTTAAGAGCACATTAAAGCTCATGGTGACAAAGGAAATATCCTCATACAAAAAACAGAAAGAAGCTTTCTGAGAAACTAGTTTGTGATGTATGAATTCATTTGTCAGAGATATACTTTTCTTTTCATGGCGTAGTTTGCTAACAATGATCTCCTGGAATCTGCAACAGGATCTATGGGTGCTCCTTGAAGCCTATGGTGACAAAGGAGATATCCTTAGATAAAAACCTAAAACAGGCTTTATCAGAAATTGCTTTGTGATGTGTGATTTCATCACACAGAGTTACACTGTTCTTTTCACTGAGCAGTTTGCTAACACTGTTTTCTTGGAATCCGCAATGGGATATTTGGGAGCACACTGAAGCCTATGGTGACAAAGGAAATATCCTCAGATAAAAACTAGACAGAAACCCTCTGAGAAACATCTTTGTAATGTGTGAATTCATCTCACAGAAATACACCTGTCTTTTCATTTAGCAGTTTGCTAACACTGTTTTCGTGGCATCTGCAAGAGGATATTTATGAGTGTATTACGCCTATTGTGAAAAAGAAAATATCCTCCGATGAAAACTAGAAAGAAGCTTTCTGAGAAACTGCTTTGTGATGTGTGAATGTATCTCAAAGAGATACACCATTATTTTCATGGAGCAGTTTGCTAACACTGATTTCCTGGAATTAGCAGTAGGATATTGGGAGCGCATTGAAGACTATGGTGACAAAGGAAATACCCTCAGATAACAACTAGAAAGAAGCTTTCTGAGAAACTGCTTTGTGATGTGTGAATCCATCTCACAGAGTTGCAGGACTCTCTTCATGGAGCAGTTTGGTTGCACTGCTTTTGGGGAATCTGAGAAGGGATATTTTGGATTGCAATGAAGCCTACGGTGACAAAGGAAATATCCTCTGATAAAAACTAGAAAGAAGCTTTCTGAGAAACTGATTTGTGATGTATGAATTCATCTCTCAGCGTTACATATTTCTTTTCATGGAGTAGATTGCTAAAAACGTTCTCGTGGAGACTGCAACAGGATCTGTGGCAGCACCTTGAAGCCTATGATGACATAGGAAATATTCTCAGACAAAAACCAAAAAGGATTTCTGAGAAATTGCTTTGTGATGTGTAAATTTATCTCACAGAGATACACCTGTCTTTTCATGGAGCAGTTTGCTAACATTGTTTTCGTGGAAGCTGCAAGAGAAAATTTGGGAGCGTATTACTCCTATTGTGAAAAAGGAAATATCCTCCGATGAAAACTAGAAAAAAGCTTTATGAGAAACTACTTTGTGATGTGAGAATGTATCTCAAAGAGTTACACCATTATTTTCATGGAGCAGTTTGCTAACACTGTTTTTGTGGAATCTGCAGTAGGATATTTGTGAGCGCATTGAAGTCAATGGTGACAAAGGAAATATCCTCCAGTAAAAAGTAGAAAGAAGCTTTCTGAGAAACTTTTTTGTGATGTGTGAAATCATTTCACAGAGTTACACGTTTCTATTCATGGAGCAGTTTGCTAACATTATTTTCGTGGAATCCGCAAACAGATATTTGAGAGTGCATTGAAGCCTATGGTGACAAAGGAAATATCCTGAGATAAAAACTAGAAAGAAGCTTTCTGAGAAACTGCTTTGTGATGTGTGAATTCATCTCACACAGTTACACCATTCTTTTCATTGAGCAGTTTTTTCACATATTTTTCTTGGAATCTGCAGTGGGATATTTGGCATCGCTTTAAGGCCTATGGTGAAAAAGGAAATATTCTCTAATAAAAACTGAAAAGAAGCTTTCTGAGAAACAGTTTTGTAATGTGTGAATTCTTCTCACTGAGTTATGCGATTCCTTTTATGGAGCAGTTTTGTAGGACTGTTTTTCAGGAATCTGAGAAGGGATACTTTGGATCATATAATGAGACTATGGTGACAAACGAAATATCCTCCCATAAAAAGTGCAAAGAAGTTTTCTGAGAAACTGCTTCGTGATGTGTGAATTTGTCTCACAAAGTTACATTGTTTTTTTCATTGAGCAGTTTACTAACACTGTTTTCTTGGGATCTGCAATGTAATATTTGGGCACACTTGATGCGTATGGTGACAAAGGAAATTTCCTCAGTTAAAAACAAGAAAGAAGCTTCCTGAGAAAATTCTTTATCATGAATGAATTCATCTCACAGAGTTACACATTTCTTTTCGTGTTGAAGTTTCCTAACACCGTTTTCCTGGAATCCGTAATAGGATATTTCGGTGCACATAGAAGCCTATGGTGATAAAGGAAATATGTTCAGGTAAAAACCAAAAAGAAGCTTTCTGGGAAACTGCTTTGTGATGTGTGAATTCATCTCCCACAGTTATACCTTTCTTTTCATTGAGCAGTTTTCTCACACTATTTTTGTGGAATCTGCGAAGGTATATTCACCAGCACATTAAGGCCTATTCAGGTTAAAAAGGAGCTATTCTCAGATAAAAACTAGAAAGAAGTTGTCTGAGAAACTGCTTTGTGATGTGTGAATTTGTGTCACAGACTTCCACTGTTCTTTTTATTGAACAATCTCCTAACACTGTTTTCTTGTTATCTGCAATAGGATATTTGGGAGCACATTGAAGCTCATGGTGACAAAGGAAATATCCTCATATAAAAACTAGAAAGAAGCTTTCTGAGAAACTGGTTTGTGATGTATGAATGTATCTCACAGAGTTAAACATTTCTATTCATGGAGTAGTTTGCTAACAACGTTCTCATGGAATCTGCAACAGGATCTACGGGAGTGCTGTGAAGCCTATGATGACAAGGGAAATATCCTCAGATAAAAATCAAAAAGAGGTTTTCTGAGAAATTGCTTTGTGATGTGTGAATTCATCTCACAGAGTTAGACTATTCTTTTTACTGAGAAATTTGCTAACACTGTTTTCTTGGAATCGGAAATGGGATATTTGGGAGCCCATTGAAGCTCATGGTGGCAAAGGAAATATCCTTATATAAATACTAGAAAGAAGCTTTCTGAGAAACTGGTTTGTGATGCATGAATTCATCTCACATAGTTACACATTTTTTTTTCATGGAGTAATTTCCTAACAACGTTCTCGTGGAATCTGCAACAGGATCTATGGGAGCGCCTTGAAGTCTATGATGACAAGGGAAAATCCTCAGATAAAAACAAAAAAGAGGCTATCTGAGAAACTGCTTTGTGATGCGTGAATTCATCTCACAGAGTTACACTGTTCTTTTCATTGATCAGTTTGCTAATACTGTTTTCTTGGAATCTGCAATGGGATATTTTGGAGCTAATTGAAGCATATGGTGACAAAGGAAATATCCTCAGAGAAAAACTAGAAGAAGCCCTCTGACAACCTTCTGTGTAATGTGTGAATTCACCTCACAGAGATACACCTGTCTTTTCATGAAGCAGTTTGCTAACACTGTTTCACGGAATCTGCAAGAGGAAATATTGGAGCATATTATGCCTATTGTGAAAAAGGAAATATCTTCCAATGGAAACTAGAAAGAAGTTTTCCGAGAAACTGCTTTGTGAGGTGTGAATGCATCTCAAGGAGTTACACCACTATTTTCATGGAGCAGTTTGTTAACACTGCTTTCCTGGAAATGGCAGTAGGATATTGGCAGCATATTGATGCCTATGGTGACAAAGGAATTATCCTCTGATAAAAACTAGAAAGAAGCTTTCTGAGAAACTGCTTTGTGATGTGTGAATTCATCTCACAGAGTTACAGTATTCTCTTCATGGAACAGTTTGGTAGCACGGCTTTTGGGGAATCTGAGAATGGATATTGTGGATCGCAATGAAGCCTATGATGACAAGGGAAATATCCTCCGAAAAAAACTAGAAAGAACTTTTCTGAGAAACTCCTTTTTTTTTCTTTTTTTATACTTTAAGTTCTAGGGTACATGTGCACAACGTGCAGGTTTGTTACATATGTATACTTGTGCCATGTTGGTGTATTGCACCCATCAACTCGTCAGCACCAATCAACTCGTCGTTTACATCAGGTGTAACTCCCAATGCCATCCCTCCCCCTTCCACCCTCCCCATAATAGGCCCCAGTGTGTGATATTCACCTTCCAGAGTCCAAATAATCTCATTGTTCATTTCCCACCTATGAGTGAGAACATGCGGGGTTTGGTTTTCTGTTCTTGCGATAGTTTGCTGAGAATGATGGTTTCCAGCTGCATCCATGTCCCTACAAACGACACGAACTCATTCTTTTTATGGCTGCATAGTACTCTATGGTGTATATGTGCCACATTTTCTTAATCCAGTCTGTCTCTGATGGACATTTGGGTTGATTCCATGTATTTGCTATTGTGACTAGGGCCACAATAAACATATGTGTGCATGTGTCTTTATAGCAGCATGATTTATAATCCTTTGGGTATATACCCTGTAATGGGATGGCTGGGTCATATGCTATTTCTAGTCTAGATCCTTGAGGAATTACCATACTGTTTTCTACAATGGTTGAACCAGTTTACAGTCCCACCAACAGTGTAAAAGTGTTCCTATTTCTCCACGTCCTCTCCAGCACCTGTTTTTTCCTGACTTCTGAATGATTGCCATTCTAACTGGTGTGAGATGGTATCTCATTGTGGTTTTGATTTGCATTTCTCTGATGGCCAGTGATGACGAGCATTTTTCCATGTGTCTATTGGCTGTATACATGTCTTCTTTTGAGATATGTCTGTTCATATCATTTGCTCACTTTTTGATGGGGTTGTTTGTTTTTTTCTGGTAAATTTGTTCAAGTTCTTTGTAGGTTCTGGATATTAGCCCTTTGTCAGATGAGTAGTTTGCAAAAATTTTCTCCAATTCTGTAGGTTGCCTGTTCACTCTGATGGTGGTTTCTTTTGCTGTACAGAAGCTCTTTAGTTTAACTAGATCCCATTTGTCAATTTTGGCTTTTGTTGCTGTTGCTTTTGGTGTTTAGACATGATGTCCTTGCCCATGCCTACGTCCTGAATGGTATTACCTAGGTTTTCTTCTCGGGTTTTCATGGTATTAGATCTAACATTTAAGTCTCCAATCCATCTTAAATTAATTTTTGTATAAGGAGTAAGGAAAGGATCCAGTTTCAGCTTTCTACTTATGGCTAGCCAATTTTCCTACCACCATTTATTAAATAGGGAATCCTTTTCCCATTTCTTGTGTTTCTCAGTTTTGTCAAAGATCAGATGGCTGTAGATGTGTGGTATTATTTCTGAGGACTCTGTTCTGTTCCATTAGTCTATATCTCTGTTTTGGTACCAGTATCACGCTGTTTTTGTTACTGTAGCCTTGCCATATAGTTTGAAGTCAGGTAGCTTAATGCCTCCAGCTTTGTTCTTTTGACTTAGTATTTTCTTGGCAATGTGGGCTCCTTTTTCGTTCCATATGAACTTTAAAGCAGTTTTTTCCAATTCTATGAAGAAAGTCATTGGTAGTTTGATGGGAATGGCATTGAATCAATAAATTACCTTGGGTAAAATGGCCATTTTCAAAGTATTAATTCTTCCTATCCATGAGCATGATATGTTCTTCCATTTGTTTGTGTCCTCCTTTATTTCACTGACCAGTGGTTTGTAGTTCTCCTTGAAGAGGTCCTTTACATCCCTTGTAAGTTGGATTCCTAGGTATTTTATTCTCTTTGAAGCAATTGTGAATGGAAGTTCAGTCATGATTTGGCTCTCTGTCTGTTACTGGTGTATAAGAATGCTTGTGATTTTTGCCCATTAATTTTTTATCCTGAGACTTTGCTGAAGTTGCTTATCAGCTTAAGGAGATTTTGGGCTGAGTCAATGGGGTTTTCTAAATATACAATCAGGTCATCTCTAAACAGGGACAATTTGACTTCTTCTTTTCCTAACTGAATACCCTTTATTTCTTTCTCTTGCCTAGTTGCCCCACGCAGAACTTCCAACACTATGTTGAATAGGAGTGGTGAGAGAGGGCATCCCTGTCTTGTGCCAGTTTTCAAAGGGAATGTTTCCAGTTTTTTCCCATTCAGTATGATACTGGCTGTGGATTTGTCATAAAAAGCTCTTATTATTTGAGATAAGTTCCATCAATATCAAATTTATTGAGAGTTTTTAGCATGAAGGGCTGTTGAATTTTGTCAAAGGCCTTTTCTGTATCTCATGAGATAACCATGTGGTTTTTGTCTTTAGTTCTGTTTATATGCTGGATAACGTTTATTGATTTGCATATGTTGAACCAGCCTTGCATCCCAGGGATGAAGCCCACTTGATCATGGTGGATAATCTTTCTGATGTGCTGCTGGATTCGGTTTGCCAGTATTTTATTGAGGATTTTTGCGTCAATGTTCATCAGGGATATTAGTCTAAAATTCTCTTTTTTTGTTGTGTCTCTGCCAGGCTTTGGTATCAGGATGATGTTGGCCTCATAAAATGAGTTAGGGAGGATTGCCTCTTTTTATATTGATTGGAATAATTTCAGAAGGAATGGTACCAGCTCCTCCTTGTACCTCCACCAGAATTCGGCTCTGAATCCGTCTGGTCCTGGACTTTTTTTCGTTAGTAGGCTATTAATTATTGCCTCAATTTCAGAGCCTGCTATTGGTCTATTCAAGGATTCAATTTTTTCCTGGTTTAGTCTTGGGATAGTGTAAGTGTCCAGGAAATTATCCCTTTCTTTTAGGTTTTCTAGTTTATTTGTGTAGGGATGTTTACAGTATTCTCTGAGGGTAGTTTGTATTTCTGTGGGGTTGGTGGTGATATTTCCTTTATCATTTTTTATTGCGTCCATTTGATTCTTCTCTCTTTTCTTCTTTATTGGTCTTGCTAGTGGTCCATCAATTTTGCTGATCTTTTCAAAAAACCAACTCCTGGATTCATTGATTTTTTGGAGGTTTTTTTGTGTCTCTATCTCCTTCAGTTGTGCTCTGATCTTAGTTATTTCTTGCCTTCTGCTAGCTTTTGAATGTGTTTGCTCTTGCTTCTCTAGTTCTTTTAATTGTGATGTTAGGGTGTCAATTTTAGATCTTTCCAGCTTTCTCTTGTGGGCATTTAGTGCTATAAATTTCCCTCTACACACTGCTTTAAATGTGTCCCAGAGATTCTGGTATGTTGTATCTTTGTTCGCATTGGTTTCAAAGAACATCTTTATTTCTGTCTTCATTTCCTTATGTACCCAATAGTCATTCAGGAGCAGGTTGTTCAGTTTCCAGGTAGTTAAGCAGTTTTCATTGATTTTCTTAGTCCTGAGTTCTAGCTTGATTGCACTGTTGTCTGAGAGACAGTTTGTTATAATTTCTGTTCTTTTACACTTGCTGAGGAGTGCTTTACTTCCAACTGTGTGGTCAATTTTGGAATAAGTGTGATGTGGTGCTGAGAAGAATGTACATTCTGTTGATTTGGGGTGGAGAGTTCTGCAGATGTCTATTGGGTCCTCTTGGTGCAGAGCTGAGTTCAGTTCCTGGATATCCTTGTTAACTTTCTCATGGATCTGTCTAATGTTGACAGTGGGGTATTGAAGTCTCCCATTATTATTGTATGGGAGTCTAAGTGTCTTTGTCAGTCTCTAAGGACTTGCTTTATGAATCTGGGTGCTCCTGTATTGGCGCATATGTATTTAGGATAGTTAGCTCTTCTTGTTGAATTGATCCCTTTACCTTTATGTAAAGACCTTATTTGTCTCTTTTGACCTTTGATGGTTTAATGTCTGTTTTATCTGAGCCTAGGATTGCAACCACTGCTTTTTTCTGTTCTCCATTAGCTTGGTAGATCTTCCTCCATCCCTTTTTTTTTCAGCCTATGTATGTCTCTGCATGTGAGATGGGTCTCCTGAATACAGCCAACTGACGGGTCTTGACTCTATCTAATTTTCCAGTCTGTGTCTTTTAATTGGTCCATTTAGTACATTTACATTTAAGTTTAATATTGTTATGTGTGAACTTGATCCTGTCATTGTGATATTAGCTGGTTATTTTGCTTGTTAGTTGATGCAGTTTCTTCCTAGCCTCGATGGTCTTTACATTTTGGCATGTTTTTGCAATGGCTGGTATCAGTTTTTCCTTTCCATGTTTAGTGCTTCCTTCAGGGCCTCTTGTAAGGCAGGCCTGGTGGTGAGAAAATCTCTAAGCATTTGCTTATCTGTAAAGGATTTTATTTCTCCTTCACTTATGAAACTTAGTTTGGCTGGATATGAAATTCTGGGTTTAAAATTCTTTCCTTTAAGAATGTTGAATATTTGTCCCCACTCTCTTCTGGCTTGTAGAATTTCTGCCGAGAGATCTACTGTTAGTCTGATGGGCTTCCCTTTGTGGGTAACCCGACCTTTCTCTCTGGCTGCCCTTAAGATTTTTTCCTTCATTTCAACTTTGTTGAATCTGGCAATTGTGTGTCTTGGAGTTTCTCTTCTCGAGGAGTATCTTTGTGGCGTTCTCTGTATTTCCTGAATTTGAATGTTGGCCTGCCCTACTAGGTTGGAGAAGTCCTCCTGGATGATATCCTGAAGAATGTTTTCCAACTTGGTTCCATTTTCCCCCTCACTTTGAGGCACCCCAATCAGACGTAGATTTGGTCTTTTTACATAATCCCATACTTCTTGCAGGCTTTGTTCTTTTCTTTTTCTCTTTTTTCTTTAGATTTCTCTTCTCACTTCATTTCATTCATTTCATCTTCAATCATTGATACTCTTTCTTCCAGTTGATCGAGTTGGTTACTGAAGCTTGTGCATTTGTCACGTATTTCTCGTGTCAAGGTTTTTATCTCTGTCAGTTCGTTTATGGCCTTCCCTGCATTGATTATTCTAATTATCCATTCTTTCATTCGTTTTTCAAGATTTTTAGTTCTTTGCACTGGGTACATAGTTCCTCCTTTAGCTCTGAGAAGTTTGATCTACTGAAGCCTTCTCCTCTCAACTCATCAAAGTCATTCTCCGTCCAGCTTTGATCCGTTGCTGGTGATGAGCTGCGTTCCATTGGAGGAGGAGATGCACTCTGATTTTTTGAATTTCCAGCGTTTCTGCCCTGCTTTTTCCCCATCTTTGTGGTTTTATCTGCCTTTGGTCTTTGATGCTGGTGACGTACTGATGGGGTTTTGGTGTTGGTGTACTTTCTGTTTGTTAGTTTTCCTTCTAACAGTCAGGACCCTCAGCTGTAGGTCTGTTGGAGATTGCTTGAGGTCCACTCCAGACCATGTTTGCCTGGGTATCAGCAGCAGAGGCTGCAGAAGATAGAATATTGTTGAACAATGAGTGCTGCTGTCTGATTCTTGCACTGGAAGCTTGATCTCAGGGGTGTACTCCACCGTGTGAGGTGTGAGGTGTTAGTCTGAACCTAGTGGGGGATGTCTCCCAGTTAGGCTACTCAGGAGTCAGGGACCCACTTGAACAGACATTCTGTCCGTTCTCAGATCTCAACCTCCATGCTGGGAGATCCACCACTCTCTTCAAAGCTGTCCGAGAGCTGTCAGGATTCTCTTCATGGAGCAGTTTGGTAGCACTGTTTTTGGGTAATCTGAGAAGGGATGCTTTGGATCACAATGAAGCCTATGTTGACAAGGGAAATATCCTCCAATAAAAACTAGAAAGAAGCTTTCTGAGAAACTTCTTTGTGATGTGTGAAATCATCTTACAGAATTACCTGTTTCTATTCCTGGAGCAGTGTGCTAACATTGTTTTCGTGCAATCTGCAAAGGGACATTTGAGAGTGCATTGAGGCGTATGGTGACAAAGGAAATACCATCAGATAAAAACTAGAAGGAAACTTTCTAGGGAACTGCTTTATGATGTGTGAATTCATCTTACACAGTTACACCATTCTTTTTGTTGAGCAGATTGCTAACATGTTTTTCTTGGAATCTGCAATGGGATATTCAGGATCGCTTTGAGGCGTATGGTGAAAAAGGAAACATTTCAGATTAAAACTAGAAAGAAGCTTCCTGAGAAACAGCTTTGTGATGTGTGAATTCATCTCATTGACTTAGACGATTCTTTTCATGGAGCAGTTTGGTAGCACTTTTTTTGGGGAATCTGAGAAGGGATATTTTGGATTGCATTGAAGACTTTGGTGACAAAGGAAATATCCTCCCATAAAAACCAAAAAGAAGCTTTCTGAGAAACTGCTTTGTGATATGTGAATTCATCTCACAAACTTACATTGTTCTTTTCATTGAGCAGTTTACTAACACTGTTTTCTTGGGATCTGCAATGGAATATTTGGGAGCTCTTTGAAGCATATGGTGACAAAGAAAATATCCTCAGTTGAAAAAAGAAAGAACCTTTCTGAGAAACTTCTTTGTCATGTTTGAATTCATCTCACATAGTTACACATTTCTTTTCATGTTGAAGTTTCCTAACACCGTTGTTGTGGAATCTGCAAGAGGATATTTGGTAGCACATTGAAGCTCATGGTGACAAAGGAAATATGCTCATATAAAAACTAGAAAGGTGATTTCTGAGAAACTGGTTTGTGTTGTATGAATTCCTCTCTCAGAGTTACACATTTCTTTTCATGGAGTAGTTTGCTAACAATGTTCTCATGAAATCTGCAACAGGATCTATGGGAGCACCTTTAAGCCTATGATGACAAGGGAAATATCCTCAGATAAAAACCAAAAACAGGCTTTCTGAGAAATTGCTTTATGATGTGTGAATTCATCTCACAGAGTTACACTGTTCCTTTCATTGAGAACATTGCTAACACTGTTTTCTTGGAATCTGCAATGGAATATTTTGGAGCGCATTAAAGCGTATGGTGACAAATGGAATATCCTCAGATAAAAACCAGAGAGAAACGCTGCTTGAAACTTCTTTGTAATGTGTGAATTCATCTCACAGAGATACACCTGTCATTTCTTGGAGCAGTTTGCTAACACTGTTTTCGTGGAATCTGTAAGAGTAAATTTGGGAGCGTATTACACCTATTGTGAAAAAGCAAATATTCTCCTATGAATACTAGAAAGAAGCTTTCTGAGAAACTTCTTTGCAATGTGTGAATTCATCTCAAAGTGTTACAGCATTATTTACATCGAGCAGTTTGCTAACACTGTTTACCTGGAATCGGCAGTAGGATATTGGGAGCGTGTTGAAGCCTATGGTGAAAAAGCAAATATCCCCAGAGAGTAACTAGAAAGAAGTTTTCTGAGAAACTACATTGTAATGTGTTAATTCATCTCACAGAGTTTCAGGATTCTCTTCCTGGAGCAACTTGGTAGCACTGCTTTTGGGGAATCTGAGAAGGGATAGATTCGATTGCATTTAAGCCTATGATGACAAAGGAAATATCTTCCCATAAAAACTAGAAAGAAGCTTTCTGAGAAACTTCTTTGTGGTGCTTGTAATCACCTTACAGAGTTACACGTTTCTCTTCATGGTGCAATTTGACAACATTGTTTTCATGGAATCTGCAATGGAATACTTGGAAGTGCATTGACGCCTAAGGTGACAACTTAAATATCCTCAGATAAAAAATAGAAAGAAGTTTTCTGAGAAGCCGTTTTGTGATATGTGATTTCATCTCACACAGTTACATAATCCTTTTCATTGAGCAGTTTGCTAACATTGTTTTCTTGGAGTCTGAAAAGGGATATTTGAGAGTGTATTGAGGCCAATGGTGACAAAGGAAATATCCTCAGATAAAAACGAGAAAGAAGCTTTCTGGGAAATTGCTTTATGATGTGTGAATTCACCTCACAGAGTCACACTTTTCTCTCCATGAAGCAGTTTGCTAACACGGTTTTCATGGAATTTACAAAGTGATATTTGTGAGCGCATTGAGGCCTATGGTGAAAAAGGAAATATCTTCAGATAAAAATCAGAAAGAAGTTTTCTGAGAAACTGCTTTGTGATGTGTGAATTCATCTTACAGAGTTACACCTTAGTCTTCATGAAGCAGTTTGCTAACACTGCTTTCGTGGAATCTGCAAAGTGATATTTGGGAGCATATTGCAGCCTGTTGCGAAAAAGGAAATATCCTCAGATAAAAATTAGAAAGAAACTTTCTGAGAATTTGTTTTCTGATATGTGAATTCAACTCACTGAGATACACCTGTATTTCATGGAGCCGTTTCCTAGCCCTGTATTTGTGGAATCTGAGAACTGATATTTCAGATTGCTTTGAAGATTATACAATCAAAGGAACTATCTTCAGACAAAAATCAGAATGAAGCTTTCTGAGAAACTGTTCTGTGATGAGTGAATTCATCTCACAGAGTTACACATGTATATTGTGGAACCATTTGCTAGCACTGTTTTTGTGGAATCTGAGAGATGATATTTTGGATCTCTATGAAGACTCCTGGTACAAAGGAATTATCCTCAGATAAAAAACAGAAAGAAACTTTCTGAGAAACTGCTTTATGTTGCATGAATTCATCTCACAAAGTTACAAAACTCTTTTATTGAGAAGTTTGCTAGCACTATTTTTGAGGAATCTCAGAAGTGATATTTTAGATAAAATTGAATCCTATTATGAATAATGAAATATCCTCAGACAAAATCTGGAGAGAAGCGTTCTCTGAAACTGCTTTGTGGTGTGTGAATTCACTTCACTACTGCTATAATTGAGAAGTTTGTTTTCACATAATTTGCAATGAGATATGCGGAGTGCATTGAGAACTGAAATATCCTCAGATAAAAACGAGAAAGAAGCTTTCTGAGAAACTTCTTTGTGATGTGTGAATTCATCTCACAGAATTACTCCTGTCTCTTCATGAAGCAGTTTGCTAACACTGTTTTTGTGGAATCTGAAAAGTGTTATTTAGGAGCGCATTGAGGGCTGTGGTGAAAAAGGATATATCCTCAGATGAAAACTGGAAAGACGCATTCTGAGAAACTGCATTGTTATGAGTAAATGCAACTCACAGAGTTATACTTTTCTTTTCATTGATCAGTTTGCAAACCCTGTTTTCTTGAAATTTGCAATGTGATATCTCTTAGCGCAATGAAGCTTACAGAGACAAAGGAAATAACCAGAGATAAAAATGAGAAAGAAGCTTTCTGAGAAACTGCTCTGTGACGTGTGAATTTATCTCACAGAGTTACACTTTTCTCTTCATGAAGCAGTTTGCTAACACTGTTTTCGTGGAATCTGCAAACTGATCTTTCAGAGCGCGTTTAGGCCTATGGTGAAAAACGAAATATCCTCAGATGAAAAGTAGAAAGAAGCTTTCTGAGAAACTGCTATCTGATGTGTGAAATCACCTCATAGAGTTACACTTTCATTTCATGGAGCAGTCTGTTACCACTGTTTTTGGGGAATCTGAGAAGGGATATTTTGGATCACTATGATGACTATACGGACAATAGAAATATCCTCAGATAAAAATCAGAAAGAAACTTTCTGAGAAACTGCTTTGTGATGTATGAATTCATTTAACAGAGTTACACCACTATTTCGTGGAGCCGTTTGCTAACACCGATTTTGTAGATTCTGAGAACTGATATTTCGGATCAGTTTGAAGAGAATAAGAACAAAGGAAATGTCCTCAGATAAAAACCAGAAAGAAGCTTTCCGAGAAACTGCTTTGTGATGTGTGAATTCATTTCACAGAATTATACCACTCTTTCATGGAGGAGTTTGCTAGCACAGTTTTTGTGGAATCTCAGAAGAGATATCTTGGATATCATTGAATCCCATGGTGAATAATGAAATACACTCAGATAAAAAATGGAGAGAAGCGTTCTCCAAAACTACTTTGTGGTGTGTGAATTCACCTCACAGAGTTACAGTATGCTTTCATTGAGATGTTTGCTCACACTGTTTTCACAGTGTCTGCAATGAGATATACGGGAGTACATTGAGAAATGAAATATCCTCAGGTAAAAAGGAGAAAGAAGCTTTTGAGAAACTTCCGTGTGATGTGTGAATTCATTTCACAGACTTACACTTTCTCTTCATGAAGCAGTTTGCTAACACAGTTTTTGTGGAATCTGCAAAGTGGTATTTGGTAGCGCATTGAGGACTATGGTGAAAAAGGATGTATTCTCAGATGAAAACTGGAAAGAAGCATTCTGAGAAACTGCATTGTGATGTGAGAATGCAACTCACAGAGTTATACTTTTCTTTTCAATGATCAGTCTACCAACACTGTTTTCTTGAAATCTGCAATGGGATATTTCTTAGCGCAATGAAGCTTACGAGACAAAGGAAATATCCTCAGATAAAAACGAGAAAGAAGCTTTCTAAGAAACTGCTTTGTGATGTGTGAATTCATCTCACAGAGTTACACTGTTCTCTCCGTGAAGCAGTTTGTTAACACTGTTTTCGGGGAATCTGCATAGTGATATTTGGGAACCCATTGAGGCATATGGTGAAAAAGGAAAAATACTCAGATGAAAACTAGAAAGAAGCTTTCTGAGAAATTGCTTTCTGATGTGTGAATTCAACTCACAGATTTACACCTGTATTTCGTGGAGCCATTTCCTAGCCCTGTTTCTATGGAACATGAGAGCTGCTTTTTCGGATTGCTTTGAAGACTATACGGCCAAAGGAAATACCCTCAGATAAAAACCAGAATGAAGCTTTCTGGGAAACTGCTTTGTGACGTGTGAATTCATCTCACAGAGTTACACATGTATTTCATGGAGCCGTTTGCTAGCCCTGTTTTTGTGGAATCTGAGAAGTGATATTGTAGATCTCTATGAGGACTCCTCAGACAAAAGAAATATCCTCAGATAAAAACCAGAAATAAACTTTCTGAGAAACTGCTTTATGATGCTTGAATTCACTTCACTATAGTACAGCACTCTTTAATGGAGGAATTTGCTAGCACTGTTTTTGAGGAATCTCAGAAGTGATATTTTGGAAATCATTGAATCCCATGATGAAAAATGAAATATCCTCAGATAAAACCTGGAGAGAAGCCTTCTCAGAAACTGCTTTGTGGTGTGTGAACTCATCTCACAGTCACACTATTGCTTTCATTGGGAAGATTTTTAACACTCTTTTCACAGAATTTGCAATGAGATATATGTAGTACATAGAGAACTGAAATATCATCAGATAAAAACGAGAAAGAAGCTTTCTGAGAAACTCCTTTGTGATGTGTGAGTTCATCTCACAGAAGTACACATTTCTCTTCATGAAGCAGTTTGCTAACACAGTTTTCCGGAATCTGCAAACTGATATTAGGGAGCGCCTTGAGGGCTATGGTGAAAAAGGAAATATCCTCAGATGAAAACTGGAAAGAAGCGTTCTGAGAAACTGCATTGTGATTTGTGAATGCAACACACAGAGTTACACTTTTATTTTCATTGATCAGTTTGCCAACAGTTTTCTTGAAATCTGCAGTGGGATATTTCTTAGTGCAATGAAGCTTATGGAGACAAAGGAAATATCCTCAGACAAAAATGAGAAAGAAGCTTTCTGAGAAACTGCTTTGTGATATGTGAATGCATCTCACAGAGTTATGCTTTTCTCTCCATGAAGCAGCTTGCCAACAGAGTTTTCGTGGTATCTGCAAAGTGATATTCGGGAGCGCGCTGAGGCCTATGGTGAAAAATGATATATCCTCAGATGAAAACCAGAAAGAAGCTTTCTGTGAAAGTGCTTTCTGATGTGTGAATTCTTTTCAGAGTTACAATTTCGTTACATGGAGCAATCTATTACCATTGTCTTTGTGAAATCTGAGAAACAATATTTTGGATGGCATTGAGGACTGCGCTGAGAAAAGAAATATCCTCAATTGAAAACGTGAGGGGGGCGGAGCAAGATGGCCGAATAGGGGCAGCTCCAGTCTCCAACTCCCAGCGCGAGCGACACAGAAGACCGGTGATTTCTGCATTTTCAACTGAGGTACTAGGTTCATCTCACTGGGGAGTGCCGGACGATCGGTGCTGGTCAGCTGCTGCAGCCCGACCAGCGAGAGCTGAAGCAGGGCGAGGCATTGCCTCACCTGGGAAGCGCAAGGGGGAAGGGAGTCCCTTTTCCTAGCCAGGGGAACTGAGACACACAACACCTGGAAAATCGGGTAACTCCCACCCCAATACTGCGCTTTAAGAAAACAGGCACACCAGGAGATCATATCCCACACCTGGCTGGGAGGGTCCCACACCCACGGAGCCTCCCTCATTGCTAGCGCAGCAGTCTGTGATCTACCGGCAAGGCAGCAGCGAGGCTGGGGGAGGGGCGCCCGCCATTGCTGAGGCTTAAGTAGGTAAACAAAGCTGCTGGGAAGCTCGAACGGGGTGGAGCTCACAGAAGCTCAAGGAAACCTGCCTGTCTCTGTAGACTCCACCTCTGGGGACAGGGCACAGTAAACTAAACAAACGCAGCAGACATCTGCAGACGCAAACAACTCGGTCTGACAGCTTTGAAGAGAGCAGTGGATCTCCCAACACGGAGATTGAGATCTGAGAACGGAAAGACTCCCTGCTCAAGTGGGTCCCTGACCCCTGAGTAGCCCAACTGGGAGACATCCCCCACTAGGGGCAGTCTGACACCCCACACCTCACAGGGAGGAGTACACCCCTGAGAGGAAGCTTCCAAAGCAAGAATCAGACAGGTACACTCGCTGTTCAGAAATATTCTATCTTCTGCAGCCTCTGCTGCTGATACCCAGGCAAACAGGGTCTGGAGTGGACCTCAAGCAATCTCCAACAGACCTACAGCTGAGGGTCCTGACTGTTAGAAGGAAAACTATCAAACAGGAAGGACACCTACACCAAAACCCCATCAGTACATCACCATCATCAAAGACCAGAGGCAGATAAAACCACAAAGAAGGGGAAAAAGCAGGGCAGAAAAGCTGGAAATTCCAAAAATAAGAGCGCATCTCCCCCGGCAAAGGAGCGCAGCTCATCGCCCGCAACGGATCAAAGCTGGACGGAGAATGACTTTGACGAGATGAGAGAAGAAGGTTTCAGTCCATCAAATTTCTCAGAGCTAAAGGAGGAATTACGTACCCAGCACAAAGAAACTAAAAATCTTGAAAAAAAAGTGGAAGAATTGATGGCTAGAGTAATTAATGCAGAGAAGGTCATAAACGAAATGAAAGAGATGAAAACCATGACACGAGAAATACGTGACAAATGCACAAGCTTCAGTAACCGACTCGATCAACTGGAAGAAAGAGTATCAGCGATTGAGGATCAAATGAATGAAATGAAGCGAGAAGAGAAACCAAAAGAAAAAAGAAGAAAAAGAAATGAACAAAGCCTGCAAGAAGTATGGGATTATGTAAAAAGACCAAATCTACGTCTGATTGGGGTGCCTGAAAGTGAGGGGGAAAATGGAACCAAGTTGGAAAACACTCTTCAGGATATCATCCAGGAGGACTTCCCCAACCTAGTAGGGCAGGCCAACATTCAAATCCAGGAAATACAGAGAACGCCACAAAGATACTCCTCGAGAAGAGCAACTCCAAGACACATAATTGCCAGATTCACCAAAGTTGAAATGAAGGAAAAAATCTTAAGGGCAGCCAGAGAGAAAGGTCGGGTTACCCACAAAGGGAAGCCCATCAGACTAACAGCAGATCTCTCGGCAGAAACTCTCCAAGCCAGAAGAGAGTGGGGGCCAATATTCAACGTTCTTAAAGAAAAGAATTTTAAACCCAGAATTTCATATCCAGCCAAACTAAGTTTCATAAGTGAAGGAGAAATAAAATCCTTTACAGATAAGCAAATGCTTAGAGATTTTGTCACCACTAGGCCTGCCTTACAAGAGACCCTGAAGGAAGCACTAAACATGGAAAGGAAAAACTGGTACCAGCCATTGCAAAAACATGCCAAAATGTAAAGACCATCGAGGCTAGGAAGAAACTGCATCAACTAACGAGCAAAATAACCAGTTAATATCATAATGGCAGGATCAAGTTCACACATAACAATATTAACCTTAAATGTAAATGGACTAAATGCTCCAATTAAAAGGCACAGCCTGGCAAACTGGATAAAGAGTCAAGACCCATCAGTCTGCTGTATTCAGGAGACCCATCTCACACGCAGAGACATACATAGGCTCAAAATAAAGGGATGGAGGAAGATTTACCAAGCAAATGGAGAACAAAAAAAAGCAGGGGTTGCAATACTAGTCTCTGATAAAACAGACTTTAAACTATCAAAGACCAA
The DNA here is from genome assembly GCF_043159975.1 of Macaca nemestrina. Lineage (NCBI taxonomy): Eukaryota > Metazoa > Chordata > Mammalia > Primates > Cercopithecidae > Macaca > Macaca nemestrina. Next base: position 35,546,923 of record NC_092144.1, read on the forward strand.
AAGAGACAAAGAAGGCCATTACATAATGGTAAAGGGATCAATTCAACAGGAAGAGCTAACTATCCTAAATATATATGCACCCAATACAGGAGCACCCAGATTCATCAAGCAAGTCCTTAGAGACTTACAAAGAGACTTAGACTCCCATACAATAATAATGGGAGACTTCAACACTCCACTGTCAACATTAGACAGATCAACGAGACAGAAAGTTAACAAGGATATCCAGGAATTAAACTCATCTCTGCAGCAAGCAGACCTAATAGACATCTATAGAACTCTCCACCCCAAATCAACAGAATATACATTCTTCTCAGCACCACATCATACTTACTCCAAAATTGATCACGTAATTGGAAGTAAAGCACTCCTCAGCAAATGTACAAGAACAGAAATTATAACAAACTGTCTCTCAGACCACAGTGCAATCAAACTAGAACTCAGGACTAAGAAACTCAATCAAAACCGCTCAACTACATGGAAACTGAACAGCCTGCTCCTGAATGACTACTGGGTACATAACGAAATGAAGGCAGAAATAAAGATGTTCTTTGAAACCAATGAGAACAAAGATGCAACATACCAGAATCTCTGGGACACATTTAAAGCAGTGTGTAAAGGGAAATTTGTAGCACTAAATGCCCACAAGAGAAAGCAGGAAAGAGCTAAAATTGACACTCTAACATCACAATTAAAAGAACTAGAGAAGCAAGAGCAAACACATTCGAAAGCTAGCAGAAGGCAAGAAATAACTAAGATCAGAGCAGAACTGAAGGAGATAGAGACACAAAAATCCCTCCAAAAAATCAAGGAATCCAGGAGTTGGTTTTTTGAAAAGATCAACAAAATTGACAGCCCACTAGCCAGACTAATAAAGAAGGAAAGAGAGAAGAATCAAATCGACGCAATTAAAAATGATAAAGGGGATATCAACACCGACCCCACAGAAATACAAACTACCATCAGAGAATACTATAAACACCTCTACGCAAATAAACTGGAAAATCTAGAAGAAATGGATAATTTCCTGGACACTTACATTCTTCCAAGACTAAACCAGGAAGAAGTTGAATCCCTAAATAGACCAATAGCAGGCTCTGAAATTGAGGCAACAATTAATAGCCTACCAACCAAAAAAAGTCCAGGACCAGACGGATTCACAGCTGAATTCTACCAGAGGTACAAGGAGGAGTTGGTACCATTCCTTCTGAAACTATTCCAATCAATAGAAAAAGAGGGAATCCTCCCTAACTCATTTTATGAGGCCAACATCATCCTGATACCAAAGCCTGGCAGAGACACAACAAAAAAAGAGAATTTTAGACCAATATCCCTGATGAACATCGATGCAAAAATCCTCAATAAAATACTGGCAAACCGGATTCAGCAACACATCAAAAAGCTTATCCACCATGATCAAGTGGGCTTCATCCCTGGGATGCAAGGCAGGTTCAACATTTGCAAATCAATAAACATAATCCAGCATATAAACAGAACCAAAGACAAGAACCACATGATTATCTCAATTGATGCAGAAAAGGCTTTTGACAAAATTCAACAGCCCTTCATGCTAAAAACGCTCAATAAATTCGGTATTGATGGAATGTACCTCAAAATAATAAGAGCTATTTATGACAATCCCACAGCCAATATCATACTGAATGGGAAAAAACTGGAAACATTCCCTTTGAAAACTGGCACAAGACAGGGATGCCCTCTCTCACCACTCCTATTCAACATAGTGTTGGAAGTTCTGGCTAGGGCAATCAGGCAAGAGAAAGAAATCAAGGATATTCAGTTAGGAAAAGAAGAAGTCAAATTGTCCCTGTTTGCAGATGACATGATTGTATATTTAGAAAACCCCATTGTCTCAGCCCAAAATCTCCTTAAGCTGATAAGCAACTTCAGCAAGGTCTCAGGATAAAAAATTAATGGGCAAAAATCACAAGCATTCTTATACACCAGTAACAGACAAACAGAGAGCCAAATCAGGAATGAACTTCCATTCACAATTGCTTCAAAGAGAATAAAATACCTAGGAATCCAACTTTCAAGGGATGTAAAGGACCTCTTCAAGGAGAACTACAAACCACTGGTCAGTGAAATAAAGGAGGACACAAACAAATGGAAGAACATACCATGCTCATGGATAGGAAGAATCAATATCATGAAAATGGCCATACTGCCCAAGGTAATTTATAGATTCAATGCCATCCCCATCAAGCTACCAACGAGTATCTTCACAGAATTGGAAAAAACTGATTTAAAGTTCATATGGAACCAAAAAAGAGCCCGCATCTCCAAGACAATCCTAAGTCAAAAGAACAAAGCTGGAGGCATCACGCTACCTGACTTCAAACTATACTACAAGGCTACAGTAACCAAAACAGCATGGTACTGGTACCAAAACAGAGATATAGACCAATGGAACAGAACAGAGTCCTCAGAAATAATACCACACATCTACAGCCATCTGATCTTTGACAAACCTGAGAGAAACAAGAAATGTGGAAAGGATTCCCTATTTAATAAATGGTGCTGGGAAAATTGGCTAGCCATAAGTAGAAAGCTGAAACTGGATCCTTTCCTTACTCCTTATACGAAAATTAATTCAAGATGGATTAGAGACTTAAATGTTAGACCTAATACCATAAAAATCCTAGAGGAAAACCTAGGTAGTACCATTCAGGACATAGGCATGGGCAAAGACTTCATGTCTAAAACACCAAAAGCAACGGCAGCAAAAGCCAAAATTGACAAATGGGATCTCATTAAACTAAAGAGCTTCTGCACAGCAAAAGAAACTACCATCAGAGTGAACAGGCAACCTACAGAATGGGAGAAAATTTTTGTAATCTACTCATCTGACAAAGGGCTAATATCCAGAACCTACAAAGAACTCAAACAAATTTACAAGAAAAAAACAAACAACCCCATCAAAAAGTGGGCAAAGGATATGAACAGACATTTCTCAAAAGAAGACATTCATACAGCCAACAGACACATGAAAAAATTCTCATCATCACTGGCCATCAGAGAAATGCAAATCAAAACCACAATGAGATACCATCTCACACCAGTTAGAATGGCGATCATTAAAAAGTCAGGAAACAACAGGTGCTGGAGAGGATGTGGAGAAATAGGAACACTTTTACACTGTTGGTGGGATTGTAAACTAGTTCAACCATTATGGAAAACAGTATGGCGATTCCTCAAGGATCTAGAACTAGATGTACCATATGACCCAGCCATCCCATTACTGGGTATATACCCAAAGGATTATAAATTATGCTGCTCTAAAGACACATGCACACGTATGTTTATTGCAGCACTATTCACAATAGCAAAGACTTGGAATCAACCCAAATGTCCATCAGTGACAGATTGGATTAAGAAAATGTGGCACATATCCACCATGGAATACTATGCAGCCATAAAAAAGGATGAGTTTGAGTCCTTTGTAGGGACTTGGATGCAGCTGGAATCCATCATTCTTTGCAAACTATCACAAGAACAGAAAACCAAACACCGCATGTTCTCACTCATAGGTGGGAACTGAACAATGAGATCACTCAGACTCAGGAAGGGGAACATCACACACCGGGGCCTATCATGGGGAGGGGGAAGGGGGGAGGGATTGCATTGGGAGTTATACCTGATGTAAATGACGAGTTGATGGGTGCAGCACAGCAACATGGCACAAGTATACATATGTAACAAACCTGCACGTTATGCACATGTACCCTACAACTTAAAGTATAATAATAATAAATAAATAAATAAATAAATAAATAAGAAAACGTGAAAGAAGCTTTTTGAGAAACTTTTTTTGTGATGTGTTAATTCATCTCACAGAGTTACATCTTAATTTTCATGAAGCAGTGTGCTAACACTGTTGTCATGGAATCTGCAAAGTAATATTTGGGAGCACATTGAAGCATATGGTGAAAAAGGAAATATCCTCAGATGAAAACTAGAAGGAAACTTTCTGAGAAATTGCTTCCTGATGTGTGAATTCAACTCACAGAGTTACACCTGCATTTCATGGCGCAGTTTGCTAACCCTGTTTTAGTGGAATCTGAGAACTGATATTAAGGACCACTTTGAGGACTGTACAGCCAAAGGAAATATCCTCAGATACAAACCAGAGTGAAGCTTTCTGAGAAACTGCTTTATGATGTGTGAATTCATCTCACTGAGTTACACATATATTTCATGGAGTCGTTTGCAGCACTGTTTTTCTGGAATGTGAGAAGTGATATTTTTGATGGCTATGAAGTCTCCTTGCACAAAGGAAAAATCCTCAGATAAAAACCAGAAGGAAACTTTCTGAGAAACTGCCTTATGATGCTTGAATTCATCTCACAAAGTTACACCACTCTTTCATGGAGGAGTTTGCTAGCACTATTTTTGAGGAATCCCGGAAGTGATGTTTTGGATATCATTGAATCCCATGGTGAACACTGAAATATCCACAAATAAAACCTATGGAGAAGCCTTCTCAGAAACTGCTTCCTGGTGTGTGAATTCACCTCACAGAGTTTCACTATTGCTTTCATTGAGATGTTTGCTAATATTGTATTCACAGAATCTGCAAAGAGATATACGGGAGTCCATTGAGAACTGAAATATCCTCAGATAAAAACGAGAAAGAAGCTTTCTGAGAAACTTCTTTGTGATGTGTGAAATCATCTCATGGAGTTACACCTTTCTCTTCAAGAAAATGTTTGCTAACACCGTTTTCATGGAATCTGCAAAGTGATATTTGGGAGTGCATTGAGGACTATGGGGAAAGGGATATATCTTGAGATGAAAACTGGAAAGAAGCATTCTGAGAAACTGCATTGTGATGCGTCAATGCAACTCACAGAGTTACACTTTTCTTTTCATTGATCTGTTTCCAAACCCTGTTTTGTTGAAATCTGCAATGGGATATTTCTTAGTGCAATGAAGGTTATGGAGACAATCGAAATATCCTCAGATAAAAACGAGAAAGCTTTCTGAGAAACTGCTTTGTGATGTGTGAATTCATTTCACAGAGTTACACATGTATTTCTTGGAGCTGTTTGGTAACACTGTTTTTGTGGATTCTGAGAACTGATATTTTGGATTGGTTTGAAGAGTATAAGGACAAAGGAAATATCCTCAGAGAAAAAACAGAATGAAGCTTTCTGCGAAACTGCTTTGTGATGTGTGAATTCATTACAGAGAGTTACACCAATCTTTCATGGAGGAGTTTGCTAGAACTGGTTTTGTGGAATCTCAGAAGTGATATCTTGGATATCAATGAACCCCATGGTGAAAAATGGACTATGAAAAAAGAAAGAAGCTTTCTGAGAAACTGCTTTGTGGTGTGTGAATTCAACTCACTGAGTTACACCTGTATTATGTGGAGGCGTTTGCTAGCCCTGTTTATGTAGAATCTGAGAACTGATATTTTGGATTGCTTTGAAGACTATACGGCCAACGGAAATATCCTCAGATAAAAACCAGAATGAACCCTTCGGAGAATCTGCTTTGCAATGTGTGAATTCATCTGAGAGAGTTACATCTTTGTCTTCATGAAACAGTTTGCTAACACTATTTCTAGAAATCTGCAAAGTGATATTTGGGAGTCCATTGAGGGCTATGGTGAAAAAGGATATATCCTCAGATGAAAACTGGAAAAACGCATTCTGAGAAACTGCAGTGTGATGTGTGAATGCAATTCACAGAGTTACACTTTTTTTTTCGTTGATCAGTTTGCCAACACTGTGTTCTTGAAATCTACAATGGGATATTTCTTAGCACAATGTAGCTTACAGAGACGAAGGAAATATCCTCAGATAAAAACTGGAAAGAAGCTTTTGGGGAAATGCTTTGTGACGTGTGAATTCATCTCTCAGAGTTACACTTTTCTTTCCATGAAGTAGTTTCCTAACCCTGTTTTCATGGAATCAGCAAAGTGATACTTGGGAGTGCATTGAGGCCTATGGTGAAGAAGGAAATATCCTCAGATGAAAACTAGAAAGAAGTTTCTGAGAAACTGCTATCTGATGTGTGAATTCATCTCACAGAGTTACACTTTCGATTCATGGAGCAGTCTGTTACCACTGTCTTTGGGGAATCTGAGAAGGGATATTTTGATCACATTGAGGCCTACGCTGAGAAAGGAAATATCCTCAATTAAAAACGTGAAAGAAACTTTCTGAAAAACTTCTTTGTGATGGGTTAATTCATCTTACAGGGTCATACCTTAGCCTTTATAAAGCAGTTTGCTATCACTCTTTTCGTGTATTCTGCAAAGCGACATTTGGGAGCTCATTGACGCCTGTGGTGAAAAAGAAATATTCTCAGATGAAAACTACAAAGAAACTTTCTGAGAAATTGTGTTTTCATGTGTGAATTCAACTCACAGAGTTACACGTGTATTTCGTGGAGCCGTTTGCTAGCCCTGATTTTGTGGAATCTGAGAACAGATATTTGAATTGTTTTGAAGACTATACCACCAAAGGAAATATCCTCAGATTAAAACCAGAATAAAACCTTCTGAGAAACTGCTTTGTGATGTGTGAATTTATCTCACAAAGTTACACATGTATTTCATGGAGCCGTTTTGCTAGAACTGTTTTTGTGGAATCTCAGAAGTGATATTTTGGATCATTTTGAAAACTCCTCTGACACAGAAAATATCCTCAGATAAAAACCAGAAAGAAGCTTTTTGAGAAACTGCTTTATGATGCGTGAATTCGTCTCACAAAATTACACCACTCTTCCATGGAGGGGTTTGCTAGCACTATTTTTGAGGAATCTCAGAAGTGATATTTTGGATATCACTGAATCACATGGTGCACAATGAAATATCTTCACATAAAACCTGGAGAGAACCCTTCTCAGAAAATGCTTTGTGGTGTGTGAATTTACCTTACAGAGTTACACCATTGCTTTCATTGAGATGTTTGCTAACACTGATTTCACAGAATCTGTAATGAGACATAAGAGAATACATTGAGATCTGAAATATCCTCAGATAAAAAAGAGAGAGAAGCTTTCTGAGAAACTTCTTTGTGATGTGTGAATTCATCTCATGGAGTTACACCTTTCCCTTCATGAAGCAGTTTGCTAACACTGTTTTCGTGGAATCTACAAAGTGATATTTGGAAGCACATTGGGGGCTATGGGGAAAAAGGATATATCCTCAGATGAAAACTGGAAAGAAGCGTTCTGAGAAACTGCATTGTGATGTGTGAATGCAACACACAGAGTTATAGTTTTCTTTTCATTGATCAGTTTGCCAATACCGTTTTCCTGAAATCTGCAAGGGGATATTTCTTAGTGCAATGAAGCTTACAGAGACAAAGGAAATATCCTCAGATAAAAACTAGAAAGAAGCTTTCTGAGAAACTGCTTTGCGATGTGTGAATTCAACTCACTGAGTTACACCTGTATTTCCGTTTGCTAGCCCTCTTTTTGTGGAATCTGACAACTGATATTTCAGATCGCTGTGAAAACTATACAGCCAAAGGAAATATCCTCAGGAAAAAACCCGAATGAAGCTTTCTGGGAAACTGCTTTGTGATGTATGAATTTATCTCACAGTGTTGTTTATACATGTGTTTCATGGAGCCGTTTGCTAGCAGTGTTTTTGTGGAATATGAGAAGTCATATTTTTGATCGCTATGTAGACTCCTTGGACAAAGACAATATCCTCAGATAAAACCAGAAAGAAGCTTTCTGAGAAACTGCTTTATGATTCATGAATTCATCTCACAATGTTACGCCTCTCTTTCATGGAGGAGTTTGCTACCACTATTTTTGAGGAATTGCAGAGGTGATATTTTGATTTTCATTGAATCACATGGTGAACAATGAAATATCTTCAGATAAAACCTGGAGAGAACCCTTGTCAGAAAGTGCTTTGTTGCGTGTGAATTCACCTCACAGAGTTACACTATTGCTTTCATTGAGAGGTTTGCTAACACTGTTTTCACAGGATCTGCAATGAGATATACGGGAGTGCATTGAGAACTGAAATATCCTCAGATAAAAATGAGAAAGAAGCTTTCTGAGAAACTTCTTTGTGATGTGTGAATTCATCTCATAGAGTTACACATTTCTCTTCATGAAGCAGTTTGCTAAAACTTTTTTCATGGATTCTGATAAGTGATATTTGGGAGCGTGTTGAGCGCTATGGTGAAAAAGGATATATCCTCAGATGAAAACTGGAAAAAAGCGTTCTGAGAAACTGCATTGTGATGTGTGAATGCAACTCACAGAGTTACAGTGTTCTTTTCATTGATCAGTTTACTAACACTGGTTTCTTGAAATCTGCAATGGGATATTTCTTAGCACCATGAAGCTTACGGTGACAAAGGAAATATCCTCTGATAAAAACGAGAAAGAAGCTTTCTGAGAAACTGCTTTGTGATGCGTGAATTCATCTCACAGAGTTACACCTTCCTCTTCATGAAGCAGTTTGCTAACACTGTTTTCGTGGAATCTGAAAAGTGATATTTGCCTTTACGTGGGAAGATCCAGACACTCATATTTGTTCGCAGCTGACTTGGACTGTTCTGCCTCAAGGGTTCTGAGATAGCCCCCATTTTTTGGACAGGCACTGGCATAGGATGTTAGCCTCTCTCCCCTCACCCACAGCACAATATTGCAATATGTAGATGACTTATTGCTATGTAGCCCCTCCTGGGAGAGCTCCCTTGCAGATACTTCTACACTTTTAAATTTTCTTGGTGACTGAGGTTATTAGGTTACCCCAGCCAAGGCTCAGCTTTGCACCCCTTCTGTCACCTACCTAGGCATACTCCTCACACCCACTACAAAAAGCCTCACGGCAGATAGAATAAGCATCATTGAAGCTCTCCAGCCTCCTCAGGATGTGGAAGAGATCTTGTCCTTTCTGGGACTGGTAGGGTATTTCAGGCATTGGATTCCCGACTTTGGGGTCCTAGCCAAGCCCCCCCACCAGTCTGCCAAGGAAGGGCCCACCGGACTGTTGTCCAACCCCTCATTGGTTGCCAACTCTTTCAAGAAGCTTCAGGACTGTCTCCTTTCTGCCCCCGTTCTTTCTCTCCCCATCCCCCTTCAGCCTTTTCATCTATTCACCAAGGAGCGCCAAAAGGTAGCTACTGGCCTCCTAGCCCAGCCAGTTGGATCCACATACCAGGCCACGGCCTATCTCTCCAAGCAGTTAGATCCCACGGTCCAGGGCTGGCAACCTTTTCTGCGAGCCCTGGCCGCAGTCACAGAGCTTACCAAGGAGGCTCTTAAGCTCACCCTAGGACATTCTCTTACTGTCTACTCTTCTCACTGACTATCAGATCTCATCACACACAAGTGCCTCACCCACCTCACTCCATCCTGGCTTCAACTGTTCCACTTGCTATTCGTTGAAAACCCTCACATCACCCTCACCACCTCGCCCCCCTAAACCCTGCTACCCTCTTGCCCACTCCAGGGTACAATTCTGCTCCCGCACATTCCTGCCCAGAGGTTCTCACCACGTTGCCGCCCGCCCACCTCCATGTTTCCGTACAGCCATTAGAACACCCAGACAGTACCCTGTTCATGGACGGGAGTTCTGTCTTAACCCCCGATGACCTTCGGCAGGCAGCATACGCTGTCGTAACAGCAACCCAGATGGTCAAAACCAGACCCTTGCCTTTAGGCACCACCTCCCAGAAGGCTGAACTCACTGCCCTTACTCATGCCTTACTTCTCTCCAAAGGGGGCAGAGGGTTAATATCTACACAGACTCTAAATATACCTACCTTATTGCACACACCCACTCACTTCTCTGGCAAGAGCTTGGGTTCCTTACCACCAAAAGGATGTCAGTAGTCAATGGACCACTTATAAAGAGGTTGCTTGATGCTCTCCAGGCTCCCAAGGAGGTAGCCATCATCCACTGTAAAAGCCACCAGCATTTTAAAGACCCTGTGTTGCAGGGTAACAATCTAGCTGACTCTACTGCACCGGCCACCACTGTCACTTCCTCCCCTACCCCAGCACCTTTACTCTTTCTTTCCCCCACTTATTCCCTTGACTATTCTCCCCAGGAACTTCAAACCCTGATGGCCCATCCCAGCACTACCCAAAGCGAGGATGGGTGGGTGTTCATTGACAGCCGAATAGCGCTCCCTCAGACTCAGGCAGTGCATATATTGACTGACATACACCGCTCTCTTCACATAGGGCCTAAGGCTATGTATAACTTCCTGGAACCCATCCTTCACCTCCCCTCACTGCAGGCCCAGATTAGGAAGGTACATCAGCAACGTGCCGCCTGTTCAGCCATTAACCCCCAGGGCAGGCTCAGGCACCCACGGCCCACTCATCGGCTAAGGGGCCACCAGCCAGGGGAATATTGGCAACTTGATTTTACCGACATGCCCTGACATAAAAAATTCCACTACCTGCTGACCCTGGTTGACACTTTCTCAGGATGGATTGAGGCTTTCCTCACCACCCAAGAAACTGCAGATATCACGGCAAACACACTCCTAGAGCCCATCATCCCCAGGTTTGGTCTCCCCCGAACCATCGAATCAGACAATGGTCCGGCCTTCATTTCTAAACTCACCCAGCAGGTGGCGGCCGCACTCCAGATTACCTGGAAGCTCCACATTCCCTACTATCCACAGTTACCTGAAAAGGTAGAACACGCAAATGGCCTTCTTAAACTACATCTAACCAAACTCACTCTAGAAACCCGCCTCTCATGGATGACTCTCCTTCCCTTGGCTCTCACTCATCTCAGGGCAGCTCCGCAGGCCCCCACAGGGCTCAGCCCTTTTGAACTGCTGTATGGATGCCTGTTCCTCTTCCAGGAGCTGCCAGCCCTCTCCCCTCCCTTAGACTCCTACTTCCCCTACTTAACCTTGCTTCATGAACTTCTGAGAAAAGACGCGGATCGGTGTCTCCCTGCACCTACTTCCCCAACCCTTGAGAGTCCTGCTGTCATAGCGCCTGGAGACCTGGTCCTGGTGAAGCAGCTGCAACTCCAAGCCTTATCTCCATGGTGGGAAGGACCATACACCATAATCCTCACCACTCCCACTGCTGCCAAGCTCCTCGGTCTTCCTTCCAGGTATCATCTGTTCCAGCTGAAAAAGGCACCCACCCAGCATGATTCTAATTGGATCACTCAGGTTGTTACCCCTACCAAGTTACAACTCACGCATGCAGGTAATGACCCTCTGCCTAACCTTCTTCAGCCATTTAATCCTCCTGAGTCTAGGTGAGATTCCTGCCCAAACTCCCCCCACCAATCCATTCCGGTGGAGGTTCTACCTTTCCAAGACTTGGACCTAGGGGAATCGCATGAGCTCCCTCCCCATAGCCACAGTAGACTGCCAGCCCCAGGGGTGCCAAAGCCAAGTAACCTTTAACTTATCCTCCTTCAACAGTGTGCCCCATAATTGGTGGCACCCAGCCATTTGTTTCACTTATGATCAGACAGATGATGCCTGTTGATCTACTTAGATTGAGACCAATGGAGGCTGACATTACTACTAATGCAACATTCACTCAGCCATACAGGACACCAAAGGAACCCTCTGGCAGCAGCCCACTTCCTCTGTGTGGCTGACTACGAACCTCAAGTCTACTTTTTGGCTCACCATCCCTGACCCTTAGGACTCGAGGTGGGCATGAGGGGTTAAGGCTCACTTCTACCAAGGAAGTGAGTCCTATCCTGTGGCCTGACTCAGGATCCTTAGGACATACATCAGGGTCGTAAGCAGCCTCATCAGCCTGGCCTCTGACATCAGACAACAGGAGGAAGCCATCTCAGCTCTAGCCAACCCAGGCAGCAAGCCTCAGGATCTTAGTCAGAGAAGGGGCTCAAGTGGTACACATGGCCAGGGTACACAACATCTCTCGCTGTTTTCTATGTGCAGCCTTAGGTAAGCCCCCACTGGTTGCTGTACCCTTACCCAGCCCCTGTAACTCCTCTAACCTGACCCACTCATCCCGCTTCCTGGCCAGACCCCGGGAAGAGTCCCCTTGTTTCAGGACCCACTTAGGCAACAATTCCCCTTTTGCTACTCCACCCCCAAAGCTTCCTGGTGTAACCAGACAGGATCTGTGCCTCCAAATTTAACCGCTCCTCCAGGTAGGTATTTTTGGTGAAATTCCACCATGTCAAAAAACCTCCATGCCCTCAACACTACCCTGTGGGTTCCCATCTCCCTAGTCCCCAGCCTCACCCTGTAGAGTGAGGTCAAGCTATCCTCCCTCCTGACCTCTGTCCGTCCCTGCCAGGCAAGGGCAATATTCCTTCCATTGATGATCAGGGTCTATATAGCCTCATCCCTCACAGCCTCCAGCCTAGGAACCTGAGCCCTAACTCATTCTGTCCAGGCCTCTCAGGACTTCTCAGCCTGACTACAGGTAGCAATCGAAGCTTCTGCAGAGTCCTTGACTTCCCTCCAATGGCAGATCACCTCAGTCACACGGGTGGCAGCCCAAAACCGTTGGGCACTCAACCTTCTTACACTTGATAAGGGTGGCACCTGCATGTTCCTCAGTGAAGAATGTTGCTACTACATCAGTTAATCAGGACTAGTAGAAAACAACTTCCCCACTCTAGAAAAGATTCGAGGAGGACTCCACAAGAGAAACCTCGGATCAGGGCTCTCATTTAGGAGGTGGCAGTTGTCTATAGCCAGTTACGTCCTAGCCTTTCTAAGGCTGTTACTAATCATTGGCTTCTTGCTACTCATAGCTACATGTGTCCTCCGCTTCATCCAGGACTGCATAAAGGAAGTCTCCCAGGTCATTCAGTTGCTACTCCACCCCTATACCTGAGTTCCAACCTCTGAAGAACCCCACGATGCCCTACACCAGCAGGAAGTAGCCAGATGAACACGTCGCAACATTTTTCTTAATAGGAAGAGGTCAAAATGTTAGGCAGGGACCTAAACCCAACATGGCATTCCCACCAGACATGGTGGGCCCCTTATCGAAATTTTGCACACTGGGATTTCATGCTAGGACTTTCAGGGTGCGAAAAATACCCTGAGCCAGCAAAAACACCCACGCTCTGTGCAAACTCCCGAACACATCATTCCTCAGAAATCAAAACTCCCAGACACGTCATACCTCAGAAATGGAAACTTAACTTAGGAAATCAAAAACTACGGAACCCGCCTACCTCGCCCTATAAAAGCCCCTGATACCTGCCCTATGTGCCACTTCCTTGGCCTCCTCCTAGAGGACTGGCAAACCTCGCCCACGAGCCCAGTAAAGGCTACCTCTGTTCTCATCTGATTCTTGTCTTCATGCTCGGCTCCCCATTACATTACACTCAGATAAAAACTGCAGAGAAGTGCTCTCAGAAACAGCTTTGTTGTGGGTGAATTCAGCTCACAGAGTTACATCATCGTTTTCATTGAGAAGCTTGCTAAGAGTGTTTCACAGAATCTGCAATGAGACAGACGGGGGCACTTGGAGACCACAAATAGCCTCAGCTGAAAAAAGAAAGAAGCTTTCTGAGAAACTGTTTGTGATGTGAGAATTCAACTCACTGAATTACACCTGTATTTCATGGAGCTGTATGTTAGCCCTGATTTTGTGGAGTCAGAGAACGGATATTTCGAATCGCTTTGAAGACTATACGGCGGTCAAAGGAAATATCCTCAGTTAAAACAAGAATGAAGCTTTCTGAGAAACTGCCTTGTGATGTGTGAACTCATCTCACAGAGTTACACATGTATTTCATGGAGTCATTTGCTAGCCCTGTTTGTGTGGAATCTCAGAAGTGATATTTTGGATCGCTCTGAAGATTCCTCAGACAGAGGAAACATCCTCAGATAAAAACCAGAAAGAAGATTTCTGAGAAATTGCTTTGTGATGTGTGAATTCATCTCACAGAGTTACACATTTTTCTTCATGAAGCAGTTTGCTAACAGTGTTTTTGTGGAAACTGCAAAGTGATATTTGGGAGCGTATTGAGGATTATGGTGAAACAGGAAATATCCTTAGATGAAAACTAGAAGGAAGCATTCTGAGAAACCGCTTTATGATGTGTGAGATCATTTTAGAGAGTTATACTTTCCCATCATGGAGCAGTCTATCACCACAGTCTTTGGGGGAATGTGAGAAGGGCTATATTGGATCGCATGGAGGCCTATGCTGACAAAGGAAATATCTTCAATTAAAAACGTGAATGAAACTTTCTGAGAAACTTCTTTGTGATGTGTTAACTCCACTCACAGAGTTACACCTAAGTCTTCATGGAACAGTTTGCTAACACTGTTTTCGTGGAAACAGCAACGTGATATTTGGGAGCACATTGAGGACTGTGGTGACAAAGGAAATATCCTCAGATAAAAACTAGAAGGAAACGTTATGAGAAACTGCATTGTGATGTGTGAATACAACTCACAGACTTACACTCTTCTTTTCACTGATCAGTTTCCCAACATTGTTTTCTAGAAATCTGCAATGGGATATTTCTTAGCGCCATGAAGATTACGGTGACAAAGGAAATATCCTCCAACAAAAACGAGAAAGAAGCTTCCTGAGAAACTGCTGTGTGAGGTGTGAATACATCTCACAGAGTTACACATGTATTTCATGGAGCTGTTTGCTAACACTCTTCTTGTGGCATCTCAGAAGTGATAGTTTGAATCTCTATGAAGACACCTTGGACGAAGGAAATATCCTCTGATGAAAACTGGAAAGAAGCTTTCTGAGAAACTTCATTATGATGTGTGAATTCATCTCACAGAGTTACCCCTTTCTCTTCATGAAGCAGTTTGCTAAAACTGTTTTCATGGAATCTGAAAAGTGGTATTTGGGAACACATTGAGGGCTATGGTGAAAAAGGATATATCCTCAGATGAAAACTTTAAAGAAGCGTTCTGAGAAACAGCATTTTGATTTGTGAATGCAATTCACAGAGTTACAGTGGTCTTTTCATTGGACAACTTTGTAACACTCTTTTCTTGAAATCTGTTATGGGATATTTCTTAGCGCCATGAAGCGTACTGTGACAAAGGAAATATCCTCTGATAAATACTAGACAGAAGCTTTCTGAGAAACTGCTTTGTGATGAGTGAATTCAACTCACAGGTTTACACTTTTCTCTCCATAAAGCAGTTTCCTAACGCGGTTTTCATGGAATCTGCACAATGATATTTGAGAGCGCATTGAGGTCTGCAGTGAAAAAGGAAATATCCTCAGATGAAAACTGGAAAGCAGCGATCTGAGAAACTGCTTTGTAATGTGTCAATGCAACCCACAGAGTTACACTTCTCTTATCACTGAACAGTTTGCCAACACTGTTTACTTAAAATCTGCAATAGGATATTTCTTAGCGCCTTGAAACTGATGGTGGCAAAGGAAATATCCTCCGATAAAAACGAGAAAGAAGCTTTCTGAGAAACTTCTGTGTGATGTGTGAATTCGTCTCACAGAGTTACCCCTTTCTCTTCTTGAAGCAGTTTGCTAACACTGTTTTCGTGGAATCTGAAAAGTGATATTTGGGAACGCATTGAGGGCTATGGTGGAAAAGGATATATCCTCATATGAAAACTTTAAAGAAGCGTTCTGAGAAACTGCATTGTGATGCGTGAATGTAACTCACAGATTTGTAGTGTTCTTTTCATTGATTAGTTTGCTAGAACTGTTTTCTTGAAATCTACAATGGGATATTTCTTAGCGCCATGAAGCTTATGGTGACAAAGGAAATGTCCTCCGATAAAAACTAGACAGAAGCTTTCTGAGAAACTGCTTTGTGATGAGTGAGTTCATCTCACAGAGTTACCCCTTTCTCTCCATAAAGCAGTTTCCTAACGCAGTTTTCGTGGAATCTGCAAAGTGATATTGGGGAGCACATTGAGGCCTGTGATTAAAAAGGAAATATCCTCAGATGAAAACTAGAAAGCAGCGATTTGAAAAACTGCTTTGTGATGTGTGAATTCATCTCACAGAGTTACATATGTATTTCATGGAGCCGTTTCCTAGCACTCTTTTTGTGGCATCTGAGAAGTGATAATTCAGATTGCTATGAAGACTCCTCGGACGAAGGAAATATCCTCAGATAGAAACCAGAAAGAAGCTTTCTGAGGAACTTCTTTGTGATGTGTGGTTTCATCTCACAGAGTTACACCTTTCTCTTCATGAAGCAGTTTGCTAACACTGTTTTCATGAAATATGAAAAGTGATATTTGGGAGCGCATTGAGGGCTATGGTGAAAAAGGATATATCCTCAGATGAAAACTTGAAAGAAGTGTTCTGAGAAAATGCACTGTGATGTGTGAATGCAACTCACAGAGTTACAGTGTTCTTTTCAGTGATCAGTTTGCTAACACTCTTTTCTTGGAATCTGCAATAGGATATTTCTTAGTGCCATGAAGCTTACTGTGACACAGGAAATATCCTCCAATTAAATAGAGAAAGAAGCTTTCTGAGAAACTGCTTTCTGATGTGTGAATTCATCTCACAGATTTACACGCTCCTCTCCATGAAGCAGTTTCCTAACATTGTTTTCGTGGAATCTGCAAAGTGATATTTGGGAGTGCATTGAGGCGTGTGGTGAAAAAGGCAATATCCTCAGATGAAAACTAGAAAGAAGGTTTCTGAGAAACTGCTATCTGATGTGTGAATTCATCTCACAGAGATACACTGTCCTTTCATGGAGCATTCTGTTACCACTCTTTTTGTTGAGTCTGGGAAGGAATATTTCGGTTCGTTATTAAGACTCTACGGACAAAGGAAATATCCTCGGATAAAAACCAGAATGAAGCTTTCTGAGAAACTGCCTTGTGATGTGTGAACTCATCTCACAGAGTTACACATGTATTTCGTGGGGCCGTTTGCAAGCCCTGTTTGTGTGGAATCTCAGAAGTGATATTTTGGATCGCTCTGAAGACTCCTCAGACAGAGGAAACATTCTCAGATAAAAACCAGAAAGAAGCTTTCCGAGAAACTGCTTTGTGATGTGTGAATTCATCTCACAGAGTTACACCTTTCTCTTCATGAAGCAGTTTGCTAACAGTGTTTTCATGGAATCTGCAAAGTGATATTTGGGAGCGCATTGAGGCCTATGGTGAAACAGGAAATATCCTTAGATGAAAACTAGAAGGAAGCTTTCTGAGAAACCGCTTTATGATGTGTGAGTTCATTGGAGAGAGTTCTACTTTCCCATCATGGAGCAGTCTATTAGCACTGTCTTTGGGGAATGTGAGAAGGGCTATATTGGATCGCATGGAGGCCTATGCTGAGAAAGGAAATATCTTCAATTAAAAACGTGAACGAAACTTTGTGAGAAACTTCTTTGTGATGTGTTAATTCATCTCAGAGAGTTACACCTTAGTCTTCATGGAGCAGTTTGCTAACACTGTTTTCGTGGAAACTGAAATGTGATATTTGGGAGCACCTTGAGGCCTGTGGTGATCAAGGAAATATCCTCAGATGAAAACTGGAAAGAAGCGTTCTGAGAAACTACATTGTGATGTGTGAATGCAACTCACAGACTTACACTGTTCTTTTCGTTAATCAGTTTGCCAACACGGTTTTCTTGAAATCTGCAATGGGATATTTCCTAGCGCCATGAAGCTGACGGTGACAAAAGAAATATCCTCCGATAAAAGAAAGCTTTCTGAGAAACTGCTGTGTGATGTGTGAATTCATCTCACAGAGTTACACAAGTATTTTGTGGAGCTGTTTGCTAACACTCTTCTTGTGGCATCTGAGAAATGATATTTTGAATCGCCATTAAGACTCCTCAGATGAAGGAAATATCCTCAGATGAAAACTAGAAAGAAGGTTTCTGAGAAACTGCTATCTGATGTGTGAATTCATCTCACAGAGATACACTGTCCTTTCAGGGAGCATTCTGTTACCACTCTTTTTGTTGAGTCTGGGAAGGAATATTTCAGTTCACTATGAAGACTCTACGGAAAAAGGAAATATCCTCAATTGAAAACGTGAAAGAAGCTTTCTGCGAAACTGCTCTGTGATGTGTGAATTCATTTCACAATGTTAAACCACTCTTTGATGGAGGAGTTTGCTAGCGCCATTTTTGTGGAATCTCAGAAGTGATATCTTGAATATCGTTGAATCCCATGGTGAAAAATGAAATATCCTCAGATAAATACTGCAGAGAGGCCTTCTCAGAAACTGCTTTGTTGTGGGTGAATTCAGCTCACAGAGTAACATCTTTGTTTTCAGTGAGAAGCTTGCTAACAATGTTTTCGCAGAATGTGCAATGAGACACAGGGGGACATTTGGAGTCCACAAATAGCCTCGGTTGAAAAAAGAAAGAAGCTTTCTGAGAAACTGTTTGTGATGTGTGAATTCAACTCACTGAATTACACCTGTATTTTGTGGAGCCATTTGCTAGTCCTGATTTTGTGGAATCTGAGAACGGATATTTCAAATCGCTTTGAAGACTATATGGCCAAAGGTAATATCCTCGGATAAAGACCAGAATGAAGCTTTCTGAGAAACTGCCTTGTGATGTGTGAACTCATCTCACAGAGTTACACATGTATTTTGTGGAGCCGTTTGCAAGCCTTGTTTGTGTGGAATCTCAGAAGTGATATTTTGGATCGCTCTGAAGACTCCTCAGACAGAGGAAACATCCTCAGATAAAAACCAGAAAGAAGCTTTCTGAGAAACTGTTTTGGGAGGTGTGAATTCATCTCACAGAGTTACACCTTTCTCTACATGAAGCAGTTTGCTAACAGTGTTTTTGTGGAATCTGCAAAGTGATATTTGGGAGTGCATTGAGGCCTATGGTGAAACAGGAAATATCCTTAGATGAAAACTAGAAGGAAGCTTTCTGAGAAACTGCTTTATGATGTGTGAGTTCATTGGAGAGAGTTCTACTTTCTCATCATGGATCAGTCTATTAGCACTGTCTTTAGGGAATGTGAGATGGGCTATATTGGATCGCATGGAGGCCTACGCTGAGAAAGGAAATATCTTCAATTAAAAACGTGAAAGAAGCTTTCTGAGAAACTTCTTTGTGATGTGTTAATTCATCTCAGAGAGTTACACCTTAGTCTTCATGGAGCAGTTTGCTAACACTGTTTTCGTGGAAACTGAAACGTGATATTTGGGAGCGCCTTGAGGCCTGTGGTGACCAAGGAAATATCCTCAGATGAAAACTGGAAAGAAGCGTTCTGAGAAACCGCATTGTGATGTGTGAATGCAACTCACAGACTTACACTGTTCTTTTCATTGATCAGTTTGCCAACACGGTTTTCTTGAAATCTGCAATGGGATATTTCCTAGCGTCATGAAGCTGACGGTGACAAAGGAAATATCCTCCAATAAAAACGAGAAAGAAGCTTTCTGAGAAACTGCTGTGTGATGTGTGAATTCATCTCACAGTTACAAATGTATTTCGTGGAGCTGTTTGCTAACACTCTTCTTGTGGCATCTGAGAAGTGATATTTTGAATCACCATGAAGACTCCTCGGATGAAGGAAATATCCTCAGATGAAAACAGGAAGAGCTTTCTGAGAAACTTCTTTGTGATGTGTGAATTCATCTCACAGAGTTACACCTTTCTCTTCATGAAGCAGTTTGCTAACACTGTTTTCGTGGAATCTGAAAAGTGATATTTGGGAGTGCATTGAGGGCTATGGTGGAAAAGGATATATCCTCATATGAAAACTGTAACGAAGCGTTCTGAGAAACTGCATTGTGATGGGTGAATGCAACTCACAGAGTTGCAGTGTTCTTTTCATTGATTAGTTTGCTAGAACTGTTTTCTTGAAATCTACAATGGCATATTTCTTAGCGCCATGAAGCTTACAGTGACAAAGGAAATGTCCTGTGATAAAAACTAGACAGAAGCTTTTTGAGAAACTGCTTTGTGATGAGTGAGTTCATCTCACAGAGTTACCCCTTTCTCTCTATAAAGCAGTTTCCTAACACAGGTTTTGTGTAATCTGTAAAGTAATATTTGGGAGCGCATTGAGGCCTACGGTGAAAAAGGAAATATCCTCAGATGAAAACTGGACAGCAGCGATCTGAAAAACTGCTTTGTGTTGTGTGAATTCATCTCACAGAGTTACACATGTATTTCATGGAGCCGTTTCCTAGCACTCTTTTTGTGGCATCTGAGAAGTGATAATTCGGATCGCTATGAAGACTCCTCACACAGAGGAAATATCCTCAGATAGAAACCAGAAAGAAGCTTTCTGAGAAACTGCTTTGTGATTTGTGAATTCATCTCACAGAGTTATAGCCTTCTGTTCATCAAGCAGTTTGGTAACACTATTTTCGTCAAATCTGAAAAGTGATATTTGGGAGCGCATGGAGGCCTCTAGTGAAAAAGGAAATATCCTTGGATGAAAACTAGAAGGACGCTTTCTAAGAAACCGTTTTATGATGTGTGAGTTCATCTTAGAGTGTTATACTTTCATATCATGGAGCAGTCTATTACCACTGTCTTTGGGGAATCTGAGAAGTGACATATTTGATCGCAATGAAGCCTATGCTCCCAAAGGAAATATCCTCAATTAAAAACGTGAAAGAAGCTTTCTGAGAAACTTCTTTGTGATGTGTTTATTCATCTCAGAGACTTACACCTTATTCTTCATGGAACAGTTTGCTAACATTGTTTTTGTTGAAACTGCAACATGATATTTGGGAGTACATTGAGGTCTGCGGTGAAAAAGAAAATCTCCTCTGATGAAAGCTGGAAGGAAGCGTTCTGAGAAAGTGCATTGTGATGTGTGAATGCAACTCACAGTATTACACTTTTCTTTTCATTGATCAGTTTGCCAACACTGTTTACTTGAAATCTGCTATGGGATATTTCTCAGTGCCATGAAGCTTACGTTGGCAAATGAAATATCCTCCGATAAAAACGAGAATGAAACTTTCTGAGAAACTGCTTTGTGATGTGTGAATTCATCTCATGGAGTTACACTTGTATTTCCTGGCACGGTTTGCTAGCACTCTTTTTGTGGAATCTGAGAAGTGATATTTTGGATCGCTGTGAAGAGTCTTCGTATGAAGGAAATATCCTCACATAAAAACGAGAAAGAAGCTTTCTGAGAAACTTTGTGATATGTGAATTCATCTCACAGAGTTACACCTTTCTCTTCATGAAGCAGTTTCCTAACACTGTTTTCATGGAATCTGAAAAGTGATATTTGGGAGTGCATGGAGGCCTCTGGTGAAACAGGAGATATCCTTAGTTGAAAACTAGAAGGAAGCTTTTTGAGAAACCACTTTATGATGCGTGAGTTCATTTTAGAGAGTTGTACTTTCACATCATAGAACAGTCTATTACCACTGACTTTGGGGAATCTGAGAAGGGATATATTGGATTGCAATGGGGCCTATGCTGACAAAGGAAGTATCCTCATTTAAAAACGTGAAAGACGTTTTCTGAGATACTTCTTTGTGATGGGTTAATTCGTCTCAGAGAGTTGCACCTTACTCTTCATGGAGCCGTTTGCTAACACTGTTTTCGTGGAAACTGCAGTGTGATATTTGGGAGTGCATTGAGGCGTGTGGTGATAAAGGAAGTCTCCTCAGATGAAAACTGGAAAGAAGCGTTCTGAGAAATTGCATTGTGAAGTGTGAATGCAACTCACAGACTTACACTGTTGTTTTCATTGATCAGTTTGCCCACACTGTTTTCTTGAAATCTGCAATGGGATATTTCCTATTGCCAGGAAGCTTACAGTGACAAAGGAAATATCCTCCGATAAAAATGAGAAAGAAGCTCTCTGAGAAACTGCTGTGTGATGTGTGAATTCATCTGACAGTATTACTCATGTATTTCATGGAGGCGTTTGCTAGCACTCTCTATGTGAAATGTGAGAAGTGATATTTTGGATCCCTATGAAGACTCCTCAGACGAAGGAAATATCCTCAGACAAAAACCAAAAAGAAGCTTTCTGAGAAACTGCTTTATGATGCTTGAATTCATCTCACAATGTCACAGCACTCTCTCATCCAGGAGTTTGCTGGCTCTATTTTTGAGGAATCTCAGAAATGATGTTTTAGATATCATTGAATTCCATGGTGAATATTGAAATATCCACCTATAAAATCTTGGAAGAAGCCTTTCAGAAACTGCTTTGTGGTGTGTGAATTCTCCTCATAAAGTTACACTGTTACTTTCTTTGAGATTTTTGCTAACACTGTTTTCACAGAATCTGCAATGAGATATACGGGGGTGCTTTGATAACTGAAATATCTTCAGATAAAAACGAGAAAGACTCTTCCTTAGAAACTGTGTGTGAGATGTGTGAGATGAATTCACACATCACAAAGCAGTTTCTCAGAATGCTTCTTTGTAGTTTTCATCGGAGGATATTTCCTTGGTCACCATAGGCCTCAATGCACTCCCAAATATCTCTTGGCAGATTCCGCAAAAACAATGTTAGCAAACTCCTACATGAATAGAAACGTGGATCTCTGTAAGATGATTTCACACATCACAATGACGTTTCTCAGAAAGCTTCCTTCTATTTTTAATCTGAGTATAATTCCTTTGTCACTATAGGCCTCAATGCACTCTCAAATATCCTTTTCCAGACTCCACAAAAACATTGTTAGGAAACTGCTACATGAATAGAAACGTGTAACTCTGTGAGATGATTTCACACATCACAAAGAAGTTTCTCAGGATGCTTCTTTCTAGTTTTTATCACAGGATATTTCCTTTGTCACCATAGGCCTCAATGCACTCCCAAATATCCTTTTGCAGATTTCACGAAAACATCGTTAGCAAACTACTCCATGAATAGAAACTTGTAACTCTGTGAAACGATTTCACACACCACAAGGAAGTTTCTCAGAAAGCTTCTTTCTAGATTTTTTCGGAGGATATTTCCTTTGTCACCATAGGCTTCAATGCACTCCCAAATATCCCATTGCAGATTCCAAGAAAACAGTGTTAGCAAACTTCTCAGTGAAAAAAAGAGTGTCACTCTGTGAGATGAATTCACACGTCACAAAGCCATTTCTTAGAAAGCTTCTTTTTGTTTTTTATCTGAGGATATTTCTTGTGTCATCATAGGCTTCAAGGCGCTCTCATTGAAGCTGCTGCAGATTCCACGAGAACTTTGTTAGCAATCTACTCCATGAAAATAAATGTGTAACTCTGAGAGATGAACTCGTACATCACAAACCAGTTTTTCTGAAACCTTCTTTGTAGGTTTTCTATGAGGTAATTTCTTTTGTTAACGTGAGCTTCAGTGTGCTCCCAAATATCCCTTGCAGATCCCATGATAAAAGTGTTAGGAAACATCAACACGAAGAGAAATGTATATCTCTGTAAGATGAATTAACACCACTCAAACCCGTTTCTCAGAAAGCTTCTTTCTTGTTTTCAACTGAGGATATTTCCTTTTTCACCATATACTTCAATGTGCTCACAAATATTCCATTGGAGATCCCAAGAAAAAAGGGTAAGCAAACTGCTCAATGAAAAGAACAATGTAATTTTGTGAGATGAATTCACACATCACAGGGCAGTTTCTCAGAAACTTCTTTCTAGTTTTTATGGGAGGATAATTCCTTTGTCACCATAGTCTTCAATGCGATCCAAAATATCTCTTCACAGATTCCCCAAAAAGAGCACCACCAAACTGCTCCATGAAAAGAATCGTGTAACTCAGTATAATGAATTCACACATCACAGAGCTGTCTCTCAGAAAGCTTCTTTGTAGTTTTTATCAGAGAATAAAAACTCTAGGCCTCAAAGCAATCCCGAATGTCCCATTGCAGATTCCAAGATAAACGTGTAAGCAAACTGCTAAATGAAAAGAATTGTGTAACTCTTTTGGATGATTCACACATCACAAAGCAGTTTCTCAAAAAGCTTCTTTCTAGTTTTTATCTGAGGATATTTCCCTCGTCACCATTGGCCTCAATGCACTCTCAAATATCCCTTTGCAGATTACGTGAAAACAATGTTAGCAAACTGCTCCATGAATAGAAACGTGTAACTCTGTGAGATGATTTCACACATCACAAAGAAGTTTCTCAGAAAGCCACTTTCTAGTTTTTATCGGATGATATTTCCTTTGTCACCATAGGCTTCATTGTGATCCAAACTATCCCTTCTCAGATTCCCCAAAAGCAGTGCTACCAAAGTGCTCCGTGAGGAGAATCCTGTAACTCTGTGAGATGAATTCACACATGGCAAAGCAGTTTCTCTGAAAGCTTCTTTCTAGTTGTCCTTTGGTGACTTTTCCTTTGTCACCATTTACTTCAATGCGCTCCCAATATCCTATGACTGATTCCAGGAAAACAGTGTTAGCAAACTGCTCCATGAAAACAATGGTGTACTCTTTTGAGATGTTTTCCCACATCACAAAACAGTTTCTCAGAAAGCTTCTTTCTAGTTTTAATCAAAGGATATTTCCTTTGTCACAAAAGGTGTAACACGCTCCCAAATTTCCTCTTGCAGATTCCACGAAAACAGTGTTAGCAAACTGCTCCATGTAAAGACAGGTGTATCTCTGTGAGATGAATTCAAAAATCAGAAAGTTGTTTCTCAGAAAGCCTCTTTCTAATTTTTGTCTGAGGATATTTCCTTTGCCATCATAGGCTTCAATGTGCTCCCAAATATCCCATTGCAGATTCCAACAAAACAGTGTTAGCAAACTGCTCAATGAAAAGATCAGTGTAACTCTGTGAGATGAATTCACCCATCACAAAGCAATTCCTAAGAAAGCCTCTTTTTGGTTTTCATCTAAGGATGTTTTTCTTGTCATCATTGGCTTCAACATGCTCCCAAATATCCCATTGCAGATTCCAAGAAAACAGTGTTAGCAAACTGCTCCATGAAAAGAAATTTGTAATTCTGTGAGATGAATTCATACATCACAAAGCAGTTTCTCAGAAAGCTTCTTTCTAGTTTTTGTCTAAGGATAGTTCCTTTTTCACTTGAAGAGGCCTCAATGCACTCACAAATATACCTTCTCAGATTCCACAAAAATAGTGTTAGCAAAGTGCTCAAAGTGCTCAATGAAAAGAAAATTGTAACTGTGGGAGATGAATTCACACATCACAAAGCAGTTTCCCAGAAAACTTCTTGTTGGTTTTTACTTGATCATAATTCCCTTGTCACTTTAGGCTTCAATGCACTCCCAAATGTCCTGATGCATATTCCATGAAAAGAGTTTAATTAAACTGCTCAATGAAAAGAATGGTGTAACTCTGTGAGATGAATTCACACATCACAAAGAACTTTCTCAGAAAGATTCTTTCTACTTTTTATCAGAGAATATTTACTTTCTCACCACAGGCTACTATGCAATCAAAAATATCCCTTCTCAGGTATACCAAAAACAGTGCTACCAAACTGCTCCATGAAAAGAATCGTGTAACACTGTGAGATGAATACACAAATCACAAAGCAGTTTCTCAGAAAGCTTCTTTCCAGTTTTTGTCTGAGGATATTTCCTTTGTCACCATAACCTTCAATGTGCTCCAAAATACCCCATTGCAGATTCCAAGAATACAGGGTGAGCAAACTGCTCAATGAAAAGAACAGTGTAACTCTGTGAGATGAATTCCCACACCACAAAGCAGTGTCTCAGAAAGCTTCTTTTTGGTTTTATCTGAGGATATTTCCTTTGCCACCATAGGCTTCAATGTGCTCCCAAATATCCTATTTCAGATTCCACGAAAACAGTGCTATCAAACTGCTCAATGAAAAGAAAAGTGTAACTCTGTGAGATGAATTCCCACACCACAAAGCAGTGTCTCAGAAAGCTTCTTTTTGGTTTTATCTGAGGATATTTCCTTTGCCACCATAGGCTTCAATGTGCTCCCAAATATCCTATTTCAGATTCCACGAAAACAGTGCTATCAAACTGCTCAATGAAAAGAAAACTGTTACTCTGTGAGATGAATTCACACATGACAGAGCAGCTTCTCAGAAAGCTTCTTTGTAGTTTTAATCTGAATATATTTCTCTTTTCACTATAGGCCTCAATTCACTCCCAAATGTACCTTTGCAGATTCCATGAAAACAGTGTTAGCAAACTGCTCCATGAATAGAAAGGTGTAACTCTGTGACATGAAAAAACACGTCACAAAGAACTTCCTAGAAAGCTTCTTTCCAGTTTTTATATGAGTATATTTCCTTTGTTACTTATGCTTCAAGGCAACCCAAAATATCACTTCTTAAACTCCCCAAAAACAGTGGTACCAAACTGATCCATGAAAAGAATCATGTATCTCTTGTGAGAAAAATTTACAAATCACAAAGCTGTTTCTGAAAAAAAATTTTCTAGTTTTTTTATGAGGATATTTCCATTTTCACCACATGCTTCAATGTGCTCCGAAATATCCCATTAAAGATTCCAAAAACACAGTGATAGCAAACTGATCTATTAAAAGAACATTGTAACTCTGTGAGACGAGTTCACAAATCATAGAGCAGTTTCTTAGAAAGCTTCTTCCTAGTTTTTTTTCTGAGGATATTTCATTTATCACCATAGGCCTCAATGCGCTCCCATAGATTCCTTTGCAGATTCCAGGAATACAGTGTTAGCAAACTGCTCCATGAAAAGAAAGTTTTAACTCTGTGAGATGAACTCACACATCACAAAGAAGTTTCTCAGAAAGTGTCTTTCTAGTTTTTATCTGAGGATGTTTCCTTCTTCACTATAGGTCTCATTGCACTCCCTAATGTCCCTTTGTAGATTCCACGAAAACAGTGTTAGCAAACTGCTCCAAGAAAAGAAAGGTGCAGCTCTGTTAGATGAATTGACACATCACAAGGAACTTTCTCATAAAGCTTCTTTCCGTTTTTATCTAAGGATGCTTCCTCTGTCACCTTTGGCTTCAATGTGATCCAAAATATCCTTCCTCAGATTCCCCAAAAACAGTGCTACCAAACTGATCCATGAAAGAAATCATGTAACTATGTGAGATGTATTGACAAATCACAAAGCAGTTTCTCAGAAAACTTCTTTCTAGTTCTTATATGAGGATATTTCCTTTGTCTCCATAAGCTTCAATGCACTCCTAAATATCAGATTTCAGATTCCAAGAAAATGGTGTAACCAAACTATTCAATTTAAAGAACAGTGTAACTCTGAGATGAATTCACACATCACAAACAGTTTCCCAGAAAGCTTCTTTCTAGCTTTTATCTGCGATTATTTCCTTTTCCATCATAGGCTTCAGTGCAATCTAAAATATCCCTTCTGAGATTCCCCAAAACAGTGCTTCCAAACTGCTCCATGAAAAAAATCGTGTAACTCTGTGAGATTAATTCACACATCACAAAGCAGTTTCTCAGAAAGCTTCTTTCTTGTTTTTATCTGAAGATATTTCCCTTTTCACTATAGACTTCAAGGCCCTCCCAAATATCCCTTTGCAGATTCTACAAAAGCAGTGTTAGTAAACTGCACAATGAAAAGAACAATGTAACTCTGTGAGATGAATTCACACTTCACAAAGACCATTCTCAGAAAGCTTCTTTCTAGTTTTTATCTGTAGATATTTAATTTGATACCACAGGCTTCAATGCAATCCGAAATATCCCTTCTGAGATTCCCCAAAAATGGTGCTACCCAACTGATCCATGAGAAGAATCGTGTAACACAGTGAGGTTAATTAGCATATCACAAAGCGGTTATTCAGAAAGCTTGTTTGGTTTTTATTAGGATATTTCCTTTGTGAACATAGGCTTCAATGAGCTGCCAAAAATCCCCTTTCAGAGTCCACAAAAACAGTGTGAACAAACTACTCAATGAAAAGAACGGTGTAACATTGTAAGATGAATTCACACATCACGAAACAGTTTCTCAGAAAGCTTCTTTCTAGTTTTTATCTGAGGATATTCCCTTTTTCACTATAGGCCTCAATGTGCTCCCAAATATCCCTTTGCAGGTTAAACGAAAACAGTGTCAGCAAACTGCTGCATAAAAAGAAAGGTGTAAATCTGTTATATGAATTCACACATTACAAAGAAGTTTCTCAGAAATCTTCTTTCTAGTTTTTATCTCAGGTTATTTCCTTTGTCACCTTAGATTCAATGCAATCCAAAATATCCATCTCAGATTCCCCAAAACAGTGCTACCAAACTGTTCCATGAAAACAATGGTGTAATTCTGTAAGATGAACTCAGACATCACAAAGCAGTTTCTCAGAAAGATTCTTTCTAGTTTTTATCTGAGGATATTTCCTCTGTCACTGTAAGCCTCAATGTGCTCACAGTTATCCCTTTGCAGATTCCAGGGAAACAGTGTTTGAAAACTGCTACATGAAAATAAAGGTGTAACTCTGTGGGATGAATTAACACATCAGAATGTACACTCTCTGAAAGATTTCTTCTAGTTTTTATCTGAGGTTATTTCCTTTGTCACCACAGGCTTCAATATTATAGAAAATATCCCTTCTCATATTTCCCAAAAACACTACTACCAAAATGGTGATTGCAAAGAATTGTGCAATGCTTTGACTTGAATTAACACATCACAAAGCAGTGACTCAGAAAGCTTCTTTCTAGATTTTATGTGAGAATATTTCCTTTGTCACCATAAGCTTCAACACACTTCAAAGTATCCCACTGCAGATTTCAAGAAAAGAGTGTTAGAAAACTATTCAATGAAAACGACAGTGTAACTCTGTGAGATAAATTCACACATCACGAAGCAGTTTCTCAGAAAGCTTCTTTCTAGTTTAAATCTGAGGATATTTCCTTTTTCAACACTGGCTTCAATGCGCTCCAAAATATCTTCTCTCAGATACCACAAAAACAGTGATGCCGAACTGCTCAATGAACAAAAAGGTTAAACTCTATGAAATGAATACAATCATCACAAGACCGTTTCTTGAAAAGCTTCTCTCCAGTTTTTATCTGAAATTATTTCCTTTTTCACCATAGGCCTCTAGGATCTCCTAAATATCCCTTTGCGGATTCCATAAAAAGAATCCTACCAAACTGCTCAAAGAAAGCAGATGTGTAACTCTGTGTGATGAATTCATCCATCACAAAGAAATATCGCAGAAAGCTTCTTTCTGGTATTTATCTAAGGTTATTTCATTTGTCACCATAGGCTTCAATGTGCTCCCAAATATAATATGACAGATTTCACAAAAACAGTGTTATCAAACTGCTAAATGAAAAGAACGGTGTAACTCTGTGAGATGAATTCACACATCACAAAGCAGTTTCTCAGAAAACTTCTTTCTTATTTTTATATGTGGACATTTCCCTTTTCACTATACTCATCAATGCACTCCCAAATATCCCTTTGCAGATTCCACGAAAACAGTGTTAGAAAACTGCTCCATGTAAAGAAAGGTGTAACTCTGTGAGATGAATTCACATATCACAAAGAACTTTCTCAGACAGCTTCTTTCTAGTTTTTATGTGAGGATATTTCCTTTGTCACCCTAGGCTTCAATGTGATCTAAAATATCCCTTCTCAGATTCCCGAAAAACAGTGCTACCAAACTGATACATGAAAAAAATCACATAACTCTGTGAGAGGAATTAACATATCACAAATCAGTTTCTCAGAAAGCATCTTTCTAGTTTTTATATTAGAATATTTCCTTTTCACCGTAAGATTCAATGCACTCTGAAATATCCCATTGCAGGTTCCAAGAAATAGTGTTAGGAAACTGCTCCATGAAGAGAACACTGTAACACTGTCAGATGAATTTACACATCACAAAGCAGTTTCTCAGAAAGCTTCTTTCTAGTTTTTATCTGAGGATATTCCCTTTTTCACCAAAGCATTCAATGCACTCCCAAATATTCCATTGCAGATTCCACGAAAAGAGTGTTAGGATACTGCTCCATGAGAAGAAAGGTGTAACTCTGTGAGATCAATTCTCACATCAGAAATAAGTTATTCAGAAAGCTTCTTTCTGGTTTTTATCTGAGGATATTTCCTTCCTCACCATAGGCTTGAATGCAATCCAAAATATCACTTTTCAGATTCTTCGAAAACAGTGCTACCAAACTGCTCCATGGAAAGGATCATGTAACTCGGTGAGGTGAATTCACAAATCACAAAGCAGTTTCTCAGAAAGCTTCTTTCTTGATTCTGTCTGAGGAAATTTCATTTGTCACCATAAGCTTCAATATGCTGTGAAATATCCCATCGCAGATTCCAAGAAAATAGTGTTACAAAACTGCTCAATAAGAAGAAAAATGTAACTCTTTGAGATGAATTCACATATTACAAAGCAGTTTCTCAGAAAGCTTCTTTCTGGTTTTTATCTAAGGATACTTCATTTTTCACCATAGGCCTCAATGTGCTCCCAAATATTCCATTGCAGATTTCACAGAAAAGGTGTTAGCAAACTGCTCCATGGAAACTAAGGTGTAACTCTGTGAGATGAAATCACACATCACAAAGAACTTTTTCAGAAAGCTTCCTTCTTGTTTTTATCTGAGGATATTTCCTTAATAACCATAGGCTTCAATGTGATCCAAAATATCCCTTCTCTTATTCCCCAAAAACAATGCAACCAAAATGACCTCATGAAAAGTATCATGTAACCCTGTGAGATGAATAAGCACATCACAAAGCTGTTTCTCAGAATGCCTCTTTCTAGTTTTTACTTATAGGTATATCCTTTGTCACCAT
Organism: Macaca nemestrina; assembly: GCF_043159975.1. Classification (NCBI taxonomy): domain Eukaryota; kingdom Metazoa; phylum Chordata; class Mammalia; order Primates; family Cercopithecidae; genus Macaca; species Macaca nemestrina. Next base: position 35,577,468 of record NC_092144.1, read on the forward strand.
AAGCTTCTAGGTGCTCCAAATTATTTCATCACAGATTCCAGAAAACATTGATAGCAAACATCTCAATGAAAAGAGCAGTGTAACTCTGTGAGATATATACACACATCATGGAGCAGTATCTCAGAAAGCTTCTTTCTATTTTTTATCTCAGGATATTTAACTTTGCAGTATATACTTCAATGTGCTCCCAAATATCCCTTCGCAGATTCCATGAAAAGAGTGTCAGGAAGCTGCTTCATGAAAAGAAAGGTGTACCTCTGTGAGACGAATTCACATATCCTAAAGAACTTTCTCACAAAGCTTCTTTCTAGTTTTTATCTCAGGATATTTCCTTTGTTGCCGTAGGCTTCAATGCTATCCAAAATATCCCTTCTCCGACTCCCCAAAAACAGAGCCACCAAACTGCTCCATGAAAAGTATCATGTAACTCTGTGAGATGAATTCACAAATCACAAAATAGTTTCTCAGAAAGCTTGTTTCTAGTTTCTGTATGAGGATATTTCCTTTGTCACTATAAGCTTGAATGCACTCCAAAATATCCCATTGCAGATTCAAAAAAAAAACAGTGTTAGCAAACTGCTCAATGAAAAGAAGAGAGTAACTCTGTGAGATGAAGGGACACGTCACAAAGCAGTGTCTCAAAAAGCTTGTTTTTGTTTTATATGTGAGGAAAGTTCCTTTGTCACCATAGGCTTCAAGGTGCTCCCAAATATACTATTGCAATTTCCCCAAAAACAGTGTAATTAAACTGCTCAATATAAAGAAAGGTGTACCTCTCTGAGATGAATTCATACATCACAAAGCAGTTTCTCAGAAATATTCTTTCTAATTTTTATCTGAGGATATTTCCTATGTCACCATATGCTTCAATGCTATTCAAAATATCCCGTCTCAGATTCCCCAAAAACAGTGCTGCAACATTGCTGCCAGAAAGCAGAGGTTTAACTCTGTGAGATAAATTCACACATCACAAAGAAATTTCTCAGAAAACTTCTTTCCAGTTTTTAATCCAAGGATATTTCCATAGGCTTCAATGCGATCCCAAATATCCCTTCTCAGATTCCCCGAAATCAGTGCTACCAAACTGCTCCATGAAAAGAATCCTGTAACTCTGTGAGATGAATTCACACATCACAAAAACTTTATCAGAAAGTTTCTTTCTAGTTTTTATCTGAGAATATTTTTTTGTCACCAGAGGCTTCAATGTGATGCACAATAACCCTTCTAAGATTCCCCAAAAACAGTGCTACCAAACTGATCCATGAAAAGAGGTGTGTAAATCTGGGAGATGAATTAACACATCACAAAGCAGTTTCTCAGAAAGCTTCTTTCTAGTTTTTAATTGATGATATTTCCTTTGTCACCATAAGCTTCAATGCACTCCGAAATTCCCATTACAGATTCCAAGGAAAAAGTGTTAGTAAACTGCTCACTGAAAAGAACAGTGTAACCCTGTGAGATGAATTCACACATCACAGAGCAATTTCTCACAAAGCTTCTTTCTAGTTTTTATCTGAGGATAATTCCTTTTTCACCATAGGACTCAATGCACTCATAAATATTCCTTTGTAGATTCCACGAAAACAGTGCTAGAAAATTTCTCCATGAAAAGAAAGGTATAACTGTGTGAGATGAATTCACACATCACCAAGAAGTTTCTCAGAAAGCTTCTTTCTAGTTTTTATCTGAGGATATTTCCTTTGTCACCATAGACGTTAAGGCAATCCAAAATATTCCTTCTGAGATTCCCTCATAACAGTGAGAACAAACTACTGCATGAAAAGTGTCATGTAACTCTGTGAGATGGATTCACACATCATGAAGCAGTTTCTCAAAAAGCTTCTTTCTAGCTTCTTTCTGAGAATATTTCTTTTGTCACCATAGGTTTCAATGTGCTCTGAAACATCCCATTGCATATTCCAAGAAAACAGTGTGAGCAAACTGCTCAGAGAAAAGATCAGAGTAAGTCTGTGAGATGAGTTCACATGTTACAAAGTAGTTTATCAGAAAGCTTCTTTTGATTTTTATCTGATTATACTTTCTTTGTCACCATTGGCTTCAATGCGTTCCCAAATATCTTATTACAGATTCCACGAAAACAGTGTTATCAAACTGCTCATGAAAAGAACGGTGTAACTCTGTGAGATGAATTCACACATCACAAAAAACTTTCTCAGAAAGCCTCTATCTAGTTTTTATCTGAGTATATTTCCTTTGTCACCATAGGCTTCAATGTGATCCAAAATATACCTTCTCAGTTTCCCCTAAAACAGTGCTACTAAACTGATCCGTTAAAAGAATCGTGTAACTCTGTGAAATGAATTAGCACATCACAAAGTGGTTTCTCAGAAAACTTCTTTCTAGTTTTTATATGAAGATATTACCTTAGTCACCGTAAGCTTCAATGCGCTGAGAAATATTCCATTGCAGATTCCAAGAAAACAGTGTTAGCAGACTGTGAAATGAAAAGAACATTGTAACTCAGAGATGAATTCACATATTACAAAGCTGTTTCTCAGGAAGGTTCTTTCCAGTATTTATCTAAGGATATTTTCTTATTCACCATAGGCCTCAACATGCTCCCAGTTATCACTTTGCAAATTCCATGAAAACAGTGTTACCAAACTGCACCATGAAAAGAAAGGTGCAATACTGTGAGATGAATTCCCACATCACAAAGTAGCTTCTCAGAAAATTTCTTTATAATTTTTATCAGAGTATATTTCCTTTGTCATCACAGGCTTCAATGTGATGATCCAAAATATCCCTTCTCAGATTCCCCAAAAACAGTGCTACCAAACTGCTCTTTGAAAAGAATCATGTAACTCTGTGAGATGCATTCCCAAATCACAAAGCAGTTTTTCAGATATCTTCTTACCAGTTGTCGTCTGAGTATTTCCTTTGTCAAAGAAGCTTCAATGCGCTCCAAAATATCCGTTTGCACATTCCACAAAAACAGTGTTAGCAAACCGCTCCATGAAAAGAATGGCGTAACACTGTGAGATGAATTCAGACATCAAAAAGAACTTTCTAAGAAAGCTTCTTTCTAGTTTTTATCTGAGGATATTTCCTTTGTCACCATAGGCTTCACTACGATCTAAAATATCCCTTCTCAGACACCCCAAAAACATTGCTACCAAACTGATCAATGAAAGGAATCATGTAACTCTGTGAGATAAATTAACACATCATGAAGCAGTTTCTCACAGGGCTTCCTTCTGGTTTTTATATGAGGATATTTCCTTTGTCACCATAAGCTTCAATATGCTCTGAAGTATTCCATTGTAGATTCCAAGAAAACAGTGTTAGCAAACTGCTCCATGAAAAGAACAGTGTAACTCTGTGACTTGAATTCAAACAGCACAAAAGAGATTCTCAGAAAGCTTATTTCTTGTTTTTCTATGAGGATATTTCCTTTTTCATTGTGCTCCCAAATATCCATTTGCAGATTCCACGAAATGAATGTTAGCAAATTGATCCATGAAATTTAAGCTGTAACTCTGTGAGATGAATTCACACATCACAAAGAACTTTCTCAGAAAGCTTCTTTCTAGTTTTTATCTGAGGATAATTCCTTTTTCACCATAGGTCTCAATGTGCTACCAAATGTCCCTTTGCAGATTCCATGAAAACAGTGTTAGCAAACTGCTCCATGAAAAGAAAGGTGTAACTCTGTGAGATGAATTCACACATCACAAGGAACTCTCTCAGAAAGCTTCTTTCTAGTTTTTATCTGAAGATATTCCCTTTGTCAACATAGGCTTCAATGTGCTCCCAAATACCATATTGCAGATTCCACGAAAGCAGTGTTATCAAACTGCTCAATGATAAGAACGGTGTAGCTCTGTGAGATGAATTCACACATAGCAAAGCAGTTTCTCAGAAAGCTTCTTTATAATTTTTATATGATGATAATTCCTTTGTAACCATAGGCTTCAATGCATCCAAAATATCCAAACGCAGATTCCCCAAAAACAGTGTTATCAAACTGCTCCATGAAAGGAATCATGTAACTTTGTGACATGAATTCAGAAATCACAAAGCAGTTTCTCAGAAAGGTTCCTTCTAGTTTTTGTCTGAGGATATTTTGTCACTTTAAGCTTCATTGCCCTCAGAAATATCCCATTGCAGATTCCAACAAAATAGTGTAAGCAGACCACTGAATGAAAAGAACACTGTAACTCTGTGGGAAGAGTTCACACATCACAAAGCAGTTTCTCAGAAAGCTTCTTTCTAGTTTTTGTCTGAGGACATTTCCCTTTTCACCATAGGCCTCAATGCACTCCAAATTAACCATTTGCAGATTTCACAAAAACAGTGTCAGCAAACTGCTCCATGAAAGAAAGGGGTAACAGTGTGAGACGAATTCCTGCAACATGAAGAAGTTTTTCAGAAATCTTCTTTAAAATGTTCCTCTGAGGATTTTTCCATTGTCACCATAGGCTTCAAGGTGATCCAGAATATCCTTTCTCAGGTTCCCCAAACATAGTGCTATCAAACTACTCCATGAAAGGATTCGTGCACCTCTGTGAGATGAATTCAGAAATCACAAAGCAGTTTCTCAGAAAGCTTTTTTCAATTTTTTGTCTGAGGATATTTCCTTTGTCACCCTAAGCTTCAATGCAGTCCAAAATATTCTACTGCAGATTCCAAGAAAACAGTGTTAGCAAACTGCTCATTGAAAAAAAGAGTGTAACTCTGTGAGATGAATTGACTCAACACAGTGCAGTTTCACAGAAAACTTCTTTCTGTTTTTTTTCTGAGGATATTTCCTTTGTCACCACAGGCTTCATTGCATTCCAAAATACCTTATTGCAGATTCCACGAGAAAAGTGTGATCAAACTGCTCATTGAAAAGAACGGTGGAATGGTGTTGCTCTGTGAGATGAATACACACATCATGAAGCAGTTTTTCAGAAAGCTTCTTTCTCGTTTTTGTCTGAGGATATTTCCTTTTCCATTATAGGCCTCAATGCATGTCAAAATGTCCCTTTTCAGATTTCATGAAAACAGTGTTAGCCAACTGCTCCATAAAAAGAAAGGTGTAGCTCTGTGAGGTGCATTCACACATCACAAAGAAGTTTCTCAGAACGCTGCTTACTGGTTTTTATCTGAGGACTGTTCCTTAGTCACCGTAGGCTTCAATGGGATCCAAATTATCCCTTCTCAGATTCCTCAAAAACAGTGCTAACAAAATGATCCATGAAAAGTATTCTGTAACACTGTGAGATGAATTAACACATCACAAAGCCGTTTCTCAAAAAGCTTATTTCTAGTTTTTATATGAGGATATTTCCTTTTTCAACAAAAGCTTCAATGCGCTCTGAAATATCAAATTGCAAATTGCAAGTAAACAGAGTTAGCAAACTGCTCAATGAAAAGAGCAGTGTAATCCTGTGAGATGAAATCACACATCAAAAAGCAGTTTCTCAGAAAGAATCTTTTTGGTTTTTATTGAGTATATTTCCTTTGTCACCATAGGTTTCAGTGCTCTACAAAATACCCTATTGCAGAATCCACGAAAACTGGTTATCAAACTGCTCAATGAAAAGAACGGGGTAACTCTTTGAGATGAATTCACACATCACAAAGCAGTTTCTCAGAAGGCTTCTTTCTAGTATTTATCTGAAGATATTACTTTTTTCACTATAGGCTTCAATGTGCTCCCCAATATCCCTTTACAGATACCACAAAAACAGTGTTACCAGACTGCTCCATGAAAATAAAGGTGTAACTCTGTGAGATGAATTAAAACATCAAAAAGAACTTTCTCAGAAAGCTTCATTAGAGTTTTTATTTGAAGATATTTCCTTTCTCACCAAAGGCTTTTATGCGATCCAAAACATGCCTTGTCAGATTCCCTAGAAACAGTGCTACCAATCTGCTCCATGAAAAGAATCATATAATTCTGTGAGATGAATTCCCAAATTATGAAATAGTTTCTCAGAAAGTATCTTTCTAGTTTTTGTCTGAGGATATTTCCCTTTTCACAATAAGTTTCAGTGCAATCCGAATGATATCATTACAGTCTCCAAGAAAACAGTGTTAAACTGCTCAATGAAAAGGACAGTGTAACTATGTGAATTGAATTCACACATCACAAAGCAGTTTCCCAGAAAGCTTCCTTTTGGTATTTTTCTGATTATGTATTTTCTTGTCTTCATAGGCTTCAAGGTGCTACAAAATTTCCTATTGCAGATTCCACGAGAACAGTGTTATCAAACTGCTCAATGAAAAGTACTGTGTAACTCTGTCAGATGAATTCACACATCACAAAGAAGTTTCTCAGAAAGCTTCTTTTTTGTTTTTATCGGAGGATATTTCCTTTGTCACCGTAGGCCTGAATGCACTCCCAAATATCCCTTTGCGGATTCCATGAAAACTGTGTTAGCAAACTGCTCCAAGAAAAGAAACGTGTAACTTTGTGAGATGAATTCACAGAATACAAAGAACTTTCTCAGAATGCTTCTTTCTAGTTTTTATCTGAGGACAATTCTTTTTTCACCATAGGCCTCAATGCATTCCCAAATATCCCTTTGTGGATTCAGTGAAAACAGGGTTAGCAAACTGCTCCATGAAAAGAAAGTTGTAACTCTATGAGATGAACTCGTACATCACAAAACAGTTTCTCAGAAAGCTTTTTTCTCATTTTACTATGAGGATATTTACTTTTTCACTGTAGTCCTCAATGCACTTGCAAATATCCCTTTGCAGATTCCACGAAAACAGTGTTAGCAAACTGTTCAAAGAAAAGAAAGGTGTAACTCTGTGAGATGAATTAAACATCACAAAGAACTTTCTCATAAATATTCTTTCTAGTTTTTATCTGAGGATATTTCCTTTGTCACCTTAGGCTTCAATGCGATCCAAAACTTCCCTTCTCATATTCCCCAAAAACAGTGCAATCAAACTGATCCAGGAAAAGAATTATATAACTCTGTGAGGTAAATTCACAAATCCCAAAACAGTCTCTCAGAAAGTATCTTTCTAGTTTTTTTCTGAGGATACTTCCTTTTCCACCGTAGGTTTCAATGTGCTCTGAAATATCCCATTGCAGATTCCAAGAAAACAGTGTTAACAATCTGCTCAATGAAAAGAACAGTGTAACTCTGTGAATTGAATTCACACATCACAGAGCAGTTTCTCAAAAAGCTTCTTTTTGGTTTTTGTCTGAAGATATTTCCTTTGTCACCATAGGCTTCAATGCGCTCCCAACTATCCTATTGCAGATTCCACAAAAACAGTGTTAGCAAACTGCTCCAAGAAAAGAATCTTGTAACTCTGTGAGATGAATTCACATATCATAAAACAGTTTCTCAGAAAGCTTCTTTCTAGTTTTCTTCTGAGAATATTTCCTTTTTCAACATAGGCTTCAATGCAATCAAAATGTTCATTCTCAGATTCCCCAAAACAGTCCTACAAAACTGCTCCATGAAAAGAATGGTGTAACTCTGTGAGATGAATTCACAAATCAGAAGGCTGTTTCTCGGAAAGCTTCCTTTTAGTTTTTATCTGAGGTTATTTCCTTTTTCACTATATTCCTCAAAGCGCTCCCAAATATACCATTGCCAATTCCACGAGAAAAGTGTTAGCAAACAGATCCATGAATAAAAAGGTGTAAATCGGTGAGATGAAATCAGGAATCACAAAGTAGTTTCTCAAAGTCTTCTTTTTATTTTTTTGTCTAAAGGTTTTCCTTTGTCACCATAGGCTTCATGTGATCCAATTTATCCCTTCTCAAATTCCAGAAAAACAGTGCTACGAAATTGCTCCATGAAAAGAATGGTGTAACTGTGAGATGAATTCACACATCCCAAAACTGTTTCTCAGAAAGCTTCCTTCTGGTTTTTATCTGAGGATATTTCCTTTTTCACCACATTCCTCAATGCGCTCCAGAATATCCCACTGCAATTCCACAAAAATAGTGACAGCAAACTTCTCAATGAAAGGAAAGGTGTAACTATGTGAGTTGAATTCACACCTCACAAAACAGTTTCTCAGAAAATTTCTTTTTAGTTTTTTTCTGAAGATATATCCTTTTACACCACAGGCTTCAATGCACTCACGAATATCCCTTTGTGGATTCCATGAAAATATGGTTAGCAAACAGCTCCATGAAAGGAAAGGTATAAATCTGTGAGATGAATTCACACACCACCAAGCAGTTTCTCAGAAAACTTCTTTTTGGTTTGGATCTGAGGATGTTTCCATTATAGCCATAGGCTTCAATGTGCTCACAAATATCCTATTGCAGATTCCATGAAAACAGTGTTAGCAAACTGTTCCAATCAAACAATCATGTAACTCTGTGAGATGAGTTCACACATCACAAAGGAGTTTCTCAGAAAGCTTCCTTCTACTTTTTATCTGAGGATATTTACTTTGTCAACATAGGCTTCAATGTGATCCAAAATATCACTTTTCAGTTTCCCCAAAAACAGTGCTACCAAACTGATCCATCAAAAAAATCGTTTAATTCTGTGAGACAAATTATCATATCACAAAGTGGTTTCTCAGAACTCTTCTTTCAAGTTTTTATATGAGTATATTTCCTTTGTCACCGTAAGCTTCTGTGCACTCCGAAATATGCCAATGCAGATTCGTAGAAAACAGAGTCATCAAACGGCAAAATGAAAAGAGTGGTGTACCTCTGTGAGATGAATTCACACATCACAAAGCAGTTTATCAGAAAACTTCTTTCTAGTTTTTATCTGAGGATATTTCCTTTTTAAACATAAGTCTCAATGTGCTCCCAATTATCCTTTTGCAGATTCCAGGAAGGCAGTGTTAGGAAATTGCTCCATGAAAATAAAGGTTTAACTCCGTGATGTGTATTCACTCATCACAAAGAATTTCCTCAGAAAGCTAATTTCTCATTTCTATGTGAGGATATTTCCTTTGTCACCATAAGCTTCAATGTGCTCCAAAATATCCTATTCCAGATTCCACAAAAACACAGTTAACAAACTGTTCCATGAAAAGGATTGTGTAACACTCTTAGATGAATGCACACATCACAAAGGAGTTTCTCAGAAAGCTTCTTCTTGTGTTAATCTGAGTGTATATCTTGTGTCACCATTGGATTCAATGTGCTCTCAAATATCCCCTTGAAGATTCCATGAAACCAGTGTTTCCAGACAGCACAATGAAAAGAACAGTTTAACTCTGTGAGACGAATTGACACATGACAAAGCAGTTTCTCAGAAATCGTCTTTCTAGTTTTTAACTGAGGATATTTCATTTTTCAATGTAAGCCTCAATGCGCTCCCAAATATCCTTTTGCAGATTCCATGAAAACAGTGTAATTAAACTGCCCAATGAAAGTAACAGTGTAACCTTGTGAGATGAATTCACACATCACAAAGCATTTATTCAGAAACCTTCTTTCTAGTTATTATCTGCAGTTATTTCCTTTGTAACCATAGGCTTCAATATGATCCCAAATATCCCTTCTCAGATACCCCAAAAACAGTGCTACCAAACTGCTCCATGGAAAGTATTGTGCAACTCTGAGATCTGAATTAACCAGTCACAAAACAGTTTCTCAGAAAGCTTCTTTCTAGTTTTGTCTTAGGATATTTCCTTTGCCACCATAGGCTACAATAAGCTCCTAAATATCCCATTGCATATTCAGGAAAACAGTGTTAGCCAATTGCTCAATGAAAAGAATGGTGTAACTCTGTGAGATGAATTAACACACCACAAAGCAGTTTCTCAGAAACGTTCTTTCTAGTTATTATTGGAAGATACTTCCTTTTTCACCATAGACCTCAATGCACTCCCAAATACGGCTTTGCAGATTCCACAAAAACAAGGTTAGCAAACTGCTCCAGGAAAAGAAAGCTGTAACACTGTGAGATGAATTCACACATCACAAAGAGCTTTCACTGAAAACTTCTTTGTACTTTTTATCTGAGGATATTTCTTTTGACACCATTGGCTTCAATATGGTCCAAAATATCCATTCTGAGATTCCCCAAAAAGAGTGCTACTAAACTTTTCCATGAAAAGAATCATGTAACTCTGTGAGATGAACTCAAAAAACACAAAGCAGTTTCTCAGAAAGTGTATTTCTAGTTTTTGTCTGAGGATATTTGCTCTGTCACCATAAGCTTCAATGGGCTCCGAAATATGCCATTGCAGAATCCAAGAAAACAGTGTTAGCAATCTGCTCAATGAAAGAACAGTGTAACTCTGTGAGATGAATTCACACATCACAAAGCCTTTTCTCAGAAATCTTTTTTCCATTTTTTCTCAATGGATATTTAGTTTTTCACCATAGGCCTCAACGTGCTCCCAAATATCCATTTGCAGATTCCATGAAAATAGTGTTAGCAAACTGCTTCATCAAAATAAAGGTGTAACTGTGTGAGATGAATTCACACACCAAAAAGAGCTTTCAAAGAAAGCATCTTTCTATTGTTTACGTGAGGATATTTCCTTTGTCACCACAGGCTTCAGTGCACTCAAAATATCCTATTGCAGGTTCCAGGAAAACAGTGTTATCAAACAGATCAATGAAAATGACAGTGTAAGTCAGTGAGATGAATTCACACATCACAAAGCAGTTTCTCAGAAAGCCTCTTTCTAATTTTTATCTGAGGATAATTCCTTTTTCACTAAAGGCCTCCATGTGCTCCCAAATATCCCATTGCAGATTCCATGAAAACAGTGTTAGCAAACTTCTCCAGGAAAAGAAAAATGTAGCTCTGTGAGATGAATTAACACATCACAAGAACGTTCTCAGAAAGCTCCTTTCTAGTTTTTATCTGAGGATATTTCCTTTGTCACCATAGGCTTCAATGCGACCCATAATATCACTTCACAGATTCCCCCAAAACAGTACTACCAATCTGCTCCATGAAAAGAATCGTGTTACTCTGTTAGATGAATTCAGAAATCAAGAAGCAGTTTCTCAGAAAGCTTCTTTCTAATTTTTGTCTGAGTATATATCCTTTTTCACCATAAGTTTCAATGCACCCCAAAATATCCATCGCAGATTCCAATAAAACAGTGTTAGCAAGCTGCTCAATGAAAACAACAGTGTAATTCTGGGAGATGAATTCACACATCACAAAGCTGTTTCTCAGAAAGCTTCTTTCTAGTTTTTGTATGACGATATTTCCTTTGTCACCATGAGCCTCAATGTGCTCCAAAACATCCCATTGCAGATTCCAGGAAAACAGTGTTAGCAAACTGCTCAAGGAAAAGAACAGTGTAACTCTGGGAGATGAATTAACACATTTCAAAGTAGTTTCTCGGAAAGCTTCTTTCCAGTTTTTATCTGAGGATAATTAATTGTCACCATAGGTTTCAATATGATACAAAATATCCTTTCTCAGATTACCCCAAAACAGTGCTACCAAACTGATCCAAGAAAAGAATCGTGTAACACGGTGAAATGTATTCACACATCACAAAGCAGTTTCTCAGAAAACTTCATTCTATTTTTTATATGAGGATATTTCCTTTGTCACTACAGGCTTCAATGCAATCCAAAAATATACCTTCTCAGTTTCCCCAAAAACAGTGCTACAATACTGCTCCATGAAAAGAATCATGTAACTCTGTGTGAGTTAATTCTCGTATCACAAAGCAGTTTCTCAGAATATTTCTTTCTAGTTTTTGTCTGAGGATATTTCCTTTGTCCCCTAAGCATCAATAGGCTTCAAAATATCCCGTTGCATATTCCAAGAAAACAGCATTAGCAAACTGCTCAATGAAAAGAACAGTGTAAATCTGTGATATGAATTCACACATCACAAAACAGTTCTTCAGGTAGCTTGTTTTTGGTTTTTATCTGAGGATATTTCCTTTGTCACCATTGGCTTCAATGTGCTCACAAATATCCTATTGCAGATTCCAAGAAAACAGTGTTAGCAAACTGCTCAATGAAAACAACAGTGTAACTCTGTGAGATGAATTCATACATCACAAAGCAGTTTCTCAGAATGATTCTTTCTGTTTTTATCTGAGGATAGTAAATTTTTCACCAAAGGCCTCAATGCACTCCTAAATAAACCTTTACAGATTCTACAAAAACAGTGTTAGCAAACTGCTCCATTAAAAGAAAGGTGTAACTCTGAGAGCTGAATTCAAACATCACAAAGAACTTTCTCAGAAAGCTCCTTTCTAGATTTTATCAGAGGATATTTCCTTTGTCAAAATAGGCTTTAATGCAATCCAAAATATCCCTTCTCAGATCCCGAATCAATAGTGCTACGAAACTGATCCATGAAAAGAATCTTGTAACTCTGTGAGATGAATTAACACATCACAAAGCAGTTTCTCAGAAAGTTCCTTCTACTCTTTATGTGAGAATATTTCCTATGTCACCATAAATTTCCATGTGCTCCAAAATATCCCATTGCAGAATCCATTAAAACAGTGTTAGCAAACTGCTCAATGAAAGAACAGTGTAACACAGTGAGATGAATTCACACATCACAAAGCAGTTTCTGAGAAAGCTTCTTTCTACTTTTTCTTTGAGGATATTCCTTTTTTCACCATAGGCCTCAATGCACTTGGGAATATCCCTTTGCTGTTTCCACAAAAACAGTTTTAGCAAAGTGCTCCATTAAAAGAAAGGTGTAACTCTATGAGATTAATTGATGCATCACAAAGAAGTTTCTCAGAAAACTTCTTTCTAGTTTGTATCTGAGGATATTTCCTTTGTCACCATCGGCTTCAATGTGGTCCCAATAATCCCTTCTCAGATTCCCCAAAAAAAGTGCTACCAAAATGCTTCCTGAATACAATTGTGTAACGATGTGTGATGAATTCACAAATCACAAAGCAATTTCTGAGAAAGCTTCTTTTTAGTTATTGTCTGAGGATATTTCCTTTATCACCATTAGCCTCAATGTACTCTGAAGTATCCCATTGCAGATTCAACGAAAACAGTGTTATCAAACTGCTCAATGAAAAGAACAGTGTAGCTCTGTGAGATGAAATCATGCACCACAAAGTGGATTCTCAGAAAACTTCTTTCTAGTTTTTATATGAGAGTATTTCCTTCATCACCATAGCTTCAATGTGTTCCAAAATATCCCATTGCAGATTCCAAGAAAAGAGTGTTAGTAAACCGCTCAATGAAAAGAACAGAGCAGCTCTGCGAGATAAATTCATACATTACAAAGCAATTTCTCAGAAAGCTTCCTTCTAGTTTTTCTCTGAGAATAATTCAGTGTTAGCAAACTGCTCCATGTAATGAAAGCTGTGACGCTGTGAGGTGAGTTCACACATCACAGAGAACTTTCTCAGAAAGCTTCTTTCCAGTTTTTGTCTGAGTATATTTCCTTTCTCACCGTAGGCTTCAATGCGATCCCAAATATCCCTTCTCAGTTTCCCCAAAAACAGTGCCACCAAAGTGATCCATGAATAGAATCATGTACATCTGTAAGATGAATTCACACATCACAAAGCAGTTTCTCAGACAGCTTCTATCTAGTTTTTATTGAATATATTTCTTTTTTCACTATAGGCCTCAATGTGCTCCCAAATATCCCTTTGCAGATTCCATGAAAGCAGTGTTAACAAATGACTCCATTGACAGAAATGTGTACCTCTGTGAGATTAATTCATACATCATAAAGCAGTTTCTCAGAAAGCTTCTGTCTAGTTTTTATCTGAGGTGTTTCCTTTGTCACCGTAGGCTTCAATGCTATCCAAATTGTCCCTTCTCTGATTTCCCAAAATCAGTACTAAAAATCTGCTCCATGAAATAAAGGTATAACTCTGTGAAATGAATTCACAAATCAGAAAGAAGTTTCTCAGAAAGGTTCTTTCTAATTTTTGTCTGAGGATATTTCCTTTGTCTCCATAGGCTTCAATGCGCTCTCTAATATCCTATTGCACATTCCATGAATACAGTGTTAGCAAACTGCTCAATGAAAAGAATAGTGTAACGCTGTGAGATGAATTCACACATCACAAAACAGTTTCTCAGAAAGTTTCTTTCTCCTTTTTTTTCTTAGGATATTTCCTTTTTCATCATAGGCCTCTATATGCTACCAAATATCCCTTTGTAGATTCCAAGAAAACAGTGGTAGCAAACTGCTCCATGAAAACTAAGGTGTAACACTGTGAGATGAATTCACACTTCACAAAGAAGTTTCTCAGAAAACTTCTTTCTAGTTTTTATCTTAGAATATTTCCATTGTCACCCTAGGCTTCAATGTGCTCTCAAATATCCTATTGCACATTCCACAAAAACAGTGTTAACAAACAACTCAAGGAAAGGAATGGTGTAACTCTGTGAGATGAATTCACCCATCACAAAGCAGTTTCTCAGAGAGCTTCTTTCTAGTTTTAATCTAGGAATACTTCCTTTTTCACCATAGACCTCAATGTGCTCCCAAATATCCCTTTTCTGATTATACAAAAACAGTGTTAGCAAACTGCTCCATGAAATGAAAGCTGAAACTCTGTGAGACAAATTCACACAACACCAAGAAGTTTCTCAGAGATTCTTTCTAGTTTTTGTCTGAGGATATTTCCTTTGTCACCATAGGCTTCAATGCGATCCAAAATACCTTTTCTCAGATTTCCCCAAAACAGTGCTAACAAACAGATCCATGAAAAGAGTTGTATAACTCTGTGAGATGAATTAAGACATCACAAAGTGTTTTCTCAGAAAGTTTCTTTCTAGTATTTGTCTGAGGATATTTCCTTTGTCAACATAAGCTTCAAAGCACTCCGAAATATTCCATCACAGATACCAATGAAAACATTGTGTAGAAACTGCTCAATGAAAATAACAGTGTAAGTCTGTGAGATGAATTCAAACATCACATGCGGTTACTCAGAAACCTTCTTTCTAATTTTTATATGAGGGTATTTCTTTGGTCACCATAAGTTTCATTGCTCTCCAAAACATCCCATTGCAGATTCCAAGAAAACAGTATTAGCAAACTGTTCCATGAAACGAAAGATGTAACTCTGTGAAATGAATTCACACATCACGAAGAAGTTTCTTAGAAAGCTTCTTTCCATTTTTTATCTGAGGATATTCCCTTTGTCACCATAGGTTTCAATGTGATACCAATTATCCCTTCACAGATGCTCCAAAAACAGTGCTACCAAACTGATCCACGAAAAGAGTGGTGTGAATCTCTTGGAAGAATTCACAAATCACAAAGCAGTTTCTCAGAAAGTCTTTCTTCTTTTCTATGAGGACGTTTCCTATGGCACCATAATTTTCAGTGCACTACAAAATATCCCTTTTAAGATTCCAAGAAATAGGGTCAGCAAACTGCTCAATTAAAACAACAGTATAGCACTGTGAGAGGAATTCACACAACACAAAGCAGTTTCTCAGAATGCTTCCTTTTCCTTTGAGGATATATGCTTTGTCACCATAGGCTTCAATGCACTCTCAAATATCCTATAGCAGATGCCACGATAACAATATTATCAAACTGCTAAATGAAAAGAACCGTGTAACTCTGTGAGATGAATTCACATATGACAAAGTAGTTTCTCAGAAAACTTCTTTTTATTTTAATTATGAGTATATTTCCTTTGTCACCATAAATTTCAATGCACTAAGAATATCAGAGTGCAGATTCCAAGAAAACAGTGTGAGCAAACCGCTCAATGCAAAGTGTAGTGTAACTCTGTGAGTTGAATTCCCACGTCACAAAGCAGTTTCTGAGAAAACTTCCTTCTAGTTTTTACCTGAGGATATTTCATTTCTCACTATAGACCTGAATGTACTCCCAAATATCCCTTTGCTGATTCCACAAAAACAGTGAAACAAACTGCTCCATGAAAATAGAGGTGTAACTCTGTGAGATGAATTCACACATCACAAAGCAGTTTCTCAGACAGTTTCTTTTTGGTGTTTGTCTGAGGACAATTCCTTTGTCACCATAGGCTTCAATGTGCTCCCAAATATCCTATTGAAGATTCCATGAAAAGAGTATTAGCAAACTGCCCCATGAAAATAGAGGTGTAACTCTGTGAGATAAATTCATATATCACAAAGATCTTTCTCAGAAAGCGTCTTTCTAGTTTTTATCTGAGGATACACCCTTTGTCATCATAAGCTTCACTGTGATCAAAAATATCCCTACTCAGATTCACTAAAAAGAGTGCTACCAAACTGATCCATGAAAAGAATCGTGTAACTCTGTGAGTTGAATTAAGACATCACAAAGCAGTTTTTCAGAAAGCTTCTTTCTAGCTTTCATATGAGAAAATTTCCTTTGTCACCATAAGCTTCAATACACTCTGAAATATCCCATTGCAGATTCCAAGAATACAGTGTCAGCAAACGGCTCTATGAAAAGAACAGAGTAACTCTGTGAGATGAAATCACGCATCAAAGAGGAGTTTCTCAGAAAAATTGTTTCTTGTTTTTAACTCAGCGTATTTCCTTTTTCAACACATGCCTCAATGAGCTCCCAAATATCCTATTGCAGATTACGCAAAAACAGTGTTATCAAATTGCTCAGTGAAAACAACCATGTAATTCTCTGAGATGAATTCACACATCACAAAGCAGTTTCTCAGAAAGCACATCTCTACTTTTTATCTTAGGATATTTCCTTTTACACTATAGACCTCAATGCACTCCCAAATATCCCATTGCAGATTCAATGAAAACAACATTAGCAAATTGCTCCATGAAAAGAAAGGTGTAACGCTGTGAGATGAATTCACACATCACAATGTCCTTTCTCAGAAAACTTCTTTCTACTTTTTTTCTGAGAATATTTCGTTTGTCACCATAGTATTCAATGCAATCCAAAATATCCCTTCTCCCCAAAAACAGTGCAACAAACTGTTCCATGAAAAGAATCATGTAACTCTGTCAGACGAATTATCACAACACAAAATGGTTTCTCAGAAAGCTACCTTCTAATTTTTATCTGAGGATATTTAATTTATCACCATAGAACTGAATGCGCTCCCATATATCCCTTTGCAGATACCACAAAAACAGTGTTAGCAAACTGCTCAGTGAAAACAACAGTGTAACTCTGTGACATGAATTCACACATCACAAAGCAGTTTCTCAGGAAGCATCTTTCCAGTTTTTATCTGAGGATATTTCCTATTTCACCATAGGCCTCATGGTGCTCCCAAATATCCCTTTGCAGATTCCACGTAAACAGTGTTATTAAACTGCTCCATGGAAAGAAAGGTGTAACTTCGTGAGTTGAATTCACAAATCACAAAGCAGTTTCTCAGAAAGCTTCTTTCTGTTTTTCATCTGAGGATATTTCGTTTGTCACCATAAGCTTCAATGTGCTATGAAATATCCCACTGCAGGTTCCAAGAAATCAGTGTTAGCAAACTGCTCAATGAAAACAGTAGTATAGGCCGGGCGCGGTGGCTCATGCCTGTAATCCCTGCACTTTGGGAGGCCGAGATGGGCGGATCACGAGGTCAGGAGATCGAGACCATCCTGGCTAACACGGTGAAACCCCGTCTCTACTAAAATAAAAAAAAAAAAAAATTAGCCGGGTGCGGTGGCGGGCACCTGTAGTCCCAGCTACTCCAGAGGCTGAGGCAGGAGAATGGCGCAAACCCGGGAGGCGGAGCTTGCAGTGAGCCGAGATGGTGCCACTGCACTCCAGCCTGGGCGACAGAGTGAAGACTCCGCCTCAAAAAAAAAAAAAAAAGAAAACAGTAGTATAACTCTGTGAGATGAATTTACACATCAGAAAGCAGTTTCTCAGAAAGCTTCTTTCTAGTTTGTATCTGAGAATATTTCCTTTGTCACCATAGGACTCAAAGCGCTCTCAAATATCCTATTGCAGACTCCATGAAAACAGTGTTATCAAACTGCTCAATGAAAAGTATGGTGTAATTATGTGAGATGAATTCACACATAACAAAGTAGTTTCTCAGAATGCTTCTTTCTAGTTTTTATCTGAGGATATTTCCATTTTCCCTATAGTCCTCAGTACACTCCCAAATATCCCTTTGCAGATTCCACAAAAACATTATTAGCAAACGGCTTCATGAAAAGAAAGGCATAACTCTGTGAGATGAATTTGCACATTCACAGGAAACTTTCTCAGAAAGTTTCTTTCTAGTTTTTATCTTAGGATATTTACTTTGTCAATGTATGCTTCAACGTGATTCATATTATCCCTTCTCAGGCTCCCCAAAAACAGTGGCACCAAACTGTTCTATGAAAAGAGTCATGTAACTCTGTGAGATGAATTCACACATCACAAAGAAGTCTCTCAGAAAGCTTCTTTCTGGTTTTAATCTGAGGATATTTACTTTTGTACCCTAGGCCTCAATGTGCTTGCAAATATATCTTTGCACATTCCACAAAAACAGTGTTAGCAAACTGCTACTTGAAAAAAAAAGTGTAACTCTGTGAGATGAATCCACACTCCACAAAGAAATTTCTCAGAATGCTCCTTTCTAGTTTTTATCTGAAAGTATTTCCTTTGTCACACTAGGCTTTAATGCAATATAAAATATCCCTTCTCAGATTCCCCAAAAACAGTGCTACAAAACTGTTATATGAAAAATATCATATAACTCTGTGAGATGAATTTACACATCACAAAGCAGTTTCTCAGAAGGCTTCTTTCTCATTTTTATCTGAGGATATTTAAGTTTTCACTATAGGCCTCTATGCGCTCCCAAATATCCCTTTGCTGATTCCACAACAACAGTGGTAGGAAACTGTTCCTTGAAAAGAAAGGTGTAACTCTGTGAGATGAATTCACACATCACAAAGAACTTTCTCAGAAAGCTTCTTTCTAGTTTATATCTGAGGATATTTTCTTTGTCACCATAGGCTTCAAAGCAATACAAAATATCCTTTCTCAGATCCCCAAAACGAGCTACCAAACTGGTCTATGAAAGTAATCATTTACCTCTATGAGATGAATTAACATATCATAAAACAGTTTCTCAGAAAGGTTGTTTCTAGTTTTTATACGAGGGTATATCCTTTGTCACCTTATATTTCAGCCCTCAGAAGTATCCCTTTCCAAATTCCACAAATACATTGCTAGCAAACTGCTCAATGAAAAGAATGGTGTAACTCTGTGAGATGAATTCACACATCATAAAGCAGTTTCTCAGAAAGATTCTTTTTGTTTTTTCTACGGGGATATTTTCTTAGTCACCATAGACTTCAATGCACTCCAAAATATCCTATTACAGACTTCACGAAAACAGGGTTATATAGTAGTTCAAAAGAAAGAAAAGTTTAGCTCTATGAGATGAATTAACCCATCACAAAGCAGTTTCTCAGAAAACTTCCTGCTAGTTTTTATCTGAGGATATTTCACTTTTCACTATATGTCTCAATGTGTTCCTAAATAACTCTTTGTAGATTCAAAGAAAACAGTGTTAGCAAACTGATCCATGAAAAGAAAGGTGTAACTCTGTGAGATGAATTAACACATCACACAGAACTTTCTCAGGAAGCTTCTTTCTAGTTTTTACCTGTGGATATCTCCTTTGTCACCATAGGCTTCAATGCGATCCAAAATATCCCTTCTCAGATACCACAAAAATTGGTCCAGGAAAAGAATCATGTAACTCTGTGAGATGAATTAACACATCACAAAGTGGTTCCTCATAACATTTATTTCTAGTTTTTACATGAGAATGTTTCTTTTGTCACCATAAGCTTCAATGCACTCCGAAATATCCCATTGTAGACTCCAGGAAAACAGTGTTAGCAAACGGCTCAAAGAAATGAACATTGTAAATCTGAAAGATGAATTCACACATCACAATACAGTTTCTCAGAAAGCTTCTTTCTATTTTTTCTCTGAGGATATTTTCTTTTTCACCATAGGCTTCAATGTGCTCCCAAACATGCCTTTGCAGATTCCATGAAAACTGTGTTAGCAATCTGCTCTATGAACAGAAAGGTGACACTCTGTGAGGTGAATACACACATCACAAAGAAGTTTCTAAGAAAGCTTCTTTCTAGTTTCTATTGAAGATATTTCCTTTGTCACCAATGCTTTAATGTGATCCAAAATATCTCTTATCAGATTCCCCAAAAACAGTGCTGCCAAGTGGTTCCATGAAAAGAATGCTGTAACTATGTGAGATGAATTCACACATCACAAAGCTGTTTCTCAGACAGCTTATTTCTAATATTTATCTGAGGATATTTCCTCTTTCTCCATATTCCTCAGTGTGATCTGGAATATCCCATTGCAGATTCCACAAAAAAAGTGTTAGCAATCTTCTCAATGAAGAGACCAGTGTAACTTTGTGAGATGAGTTGAGACATCATCAAGCAATTTCACAGAAAGCTTCTTTCTAGTATTGGTATGAGTATATTTCCTTTTTCAACATATTCCTCAATGCACTTGTGAATATCCCTTTTCACATTCCATGAAAATAGTATTATCAAACTGCTCCATAAAAGAAAAGGTGTAAATCTGTGAGATGAATTCACACATCACAAAGCAGTTTCTCAGAAAGATTCTTTTTGGTTTTCTCTGATATTTCCTTACTCACCATAGGCTTCAATGCACTCCCAAATATCCTATTGCAGATTCCTCAAAAACGGTGTTAGCAAAGTGCTCCATGGAAAGAAAGGTGTAACCTTGTGAGATGAATTGATGCAAAACAAAGCAGTTTCTCAGAAAGCTTCTTTTTGGTCTTTAACTGAGGATATTTCCTATGTCACCAAAGGCTTCAATGCACTCTCAAATATCCTATTGCAGATTCCACAAAAACAGTGTAATCAAACTGCTCAATGAATAGAACAGTGTATCTTTGTAAGATGAATTCACACATCACAAAGTGGATTCTCAGAAATCTTCTTTCTAGTTTTTATCTGAGTGTATTTCCTTTCTCACTATAGGCCTCAGTGCACTCCCAAATATCCCTTCGTAGATTCAAAGAAAACGGTGTTAGCAAATGGCTTCATGAATAGAAAGGTGTAAATCTGTGACATGAATTCAAACATCACAAAAAACTTTCTCAGAAAGATTCTTTCTAGTTTTTATCTGAGGATATCTCCTTTGTCACCTTAGGCTTCAATGCGATCCAAAATAGCCCTTCTCAGATTCCCCAAAAGCTGATACATGGAAAGAATCATGTAACTCTGTGAGATGAACTATCACATCATGAAGTAGTTTCTCAGAAAGTTTCTTTCTAGTTTTTATATGAAGATATTTCCTTTGTCATGACAGGGCTCAATGTGCTCCCAGATATCACTTTTTGCAGATTCCATGAAAACAGTGTTAACACACTGTTCCATGAAAAAAAAAGGTTTAACTCTGTGAGATGAATTCACACATCACAAAAACCTTTCTCAGAGATCTTCTTTCTAGTTGTTATCTGAGGATAATGTCTTTGTCACCCTAGGCTTCAATGCTATCCAAAGTATCCCTACTCAGATACCACAAAAACAATGCTAAAAATTTGATCCATGAAAAGACTCATGTAACTCTGTGAGATGAATTAACACATCACTGAGAGGTTTCTCAGAAAGCTTTTTTCTAGTTTTTATATGATTGTATTTCCTTTGTCACCATAAACTTAATGCACTCTGAAGAATCCCATTGCAGGTTCCTAGACAACAGTGTTAGATACTGCTCAATAAAACCAACAGTGTAACCCTGTGAGATGAATACACTCATCACAAAGCAGTTTCTCAGAAAGCTTCTTTCTAGTTTTAATCTGAAGATATTTCTTCTTTAACCATAGGCCTCAGTATGTTCCCAAATATCCCTGTGCAGATTCCACAAAAACAGTTTTAGCAAACTGGTCTATGAAAAGAAAGGTGTAACTCTGAGAGATGAATTCACACATCACAAAGAACTTTCTCTGAAAGCTTCTTTCTAGTTTTAATCTGAGGGTATTTCCTTTGACACCATAGGTTTCTCAGTTTTTCCCAAAACAGTGCTATCAAGCAGATCCATTGAAAGTTTCGTGTAACTCTGTGAGATGGATTCAAAAATCACAAAGGAGTTTCTCAGAAAGTTTCTTTCTAGTTTTTATATGAAGATATTTAATTTTTAACAGTAGGCTTCAATGTGCTCTAAAATATGCCATTGCAGATTCCAAGAAAACAATGTTAGCAAACTGCTTAATGAAAAGAACAGTGAAACTCTGTGAGTTGAATTCACACATCACAAAACAGTTTCTCAGAAAGCTTCTTTCTCCTTTTTCTAGGAGGATATTTCCTTTTTCACCCTAGGCCTCACTGCGCTCACAATTATCCTTTTGCAGATTTCATGTAAACTTGTATTAGCACCTGCTCCATGAAAAGAGAGGTGTAACTCTGCGAGATGAATTCACACAACACAAACAACTTTCTCAGAATGCTTATTTCTAGTTTTTATCTGTGGATATTTCCTTAGCCACTATTGGCTTCAATGTGATCCAAAATATCCCTTCTCAGATTCCCCAAAAACCGTGCCACCAAACTTATCCATGAAAAGCATTGTGTAACACCAGGAGAGGACTTAACACATCATAAAGCCATTTTTCAGAAAGCTTCTTTTTAGCTTTTATATGAGGACATTTCCTTTGTCACCATAAGCTTCAAGGTGATCCAAAATATCCCTTATCAGATTCCCCAAAAACAGTGCTACCACAGAGATCCATGAAACGAATCATGTAACTCTGGGAGATGAATTAGCATGAAAAGAACAGTGTAATTCTGTGAGATGGTTTCACACATCACAAAGCAGTTTCTCCGAAAGTTTCTTCTTGGTTTTTATATGAGGATATTTCCAAATATCCCTTTGCAGATGCCACTAAAAACAGTGTTAACAAACTTCTCCGTGATAAGAATGGTTTAAGTCGGTCACATGAATTAACACAACACAAGGAACTTTCTCAGAAAGCTTCTTTCTACTTTTTATCAGAGGATATTTCCTTTGTCACCTTAGGCGTCAATGTGATCCAAAATATCCCTTCTCAGATCCCCCAAATACACTGCAACCAAACTGCTCAATGAAATGAACACTATATCTCTGTGAGATAAATTTACACATCACAAAGCAGTTTCTCAAAAAGTTTATTTCCTGCTTTTATCTGAGAATAATTCTTTTTTCACTATAGGCTGCAACAAATGGATATTTCGGAATGCATTGAGGCATATGTTGATAAAGGAAATATCCTCAGATAAAGGCTCGAAAGAAGCTTTCTGAGAAACTGCTTCATGATGTGTGAATTCATCTGTCAGAGTTACAATGATCCTTTCATTGAGCAGTTTGTTAACACTGTTTTCTTTGAATCTGCAATGGGATATTTTGGAGCACCATTTTAGCTTGTGGTGACAAAGGAAATATCACCATATAAAAACTAGAAAGAAGCTTTCTGAGAAACCACTTTTGGATATATTAAATCATCTCACAGGGTTACACGATTCTTTTCATTGATTAGTTTGCTATCACTGTTTTTGGGGAATCTGAGAAGGGATATTTTGGATGGCATTGAAACCTATGGTTATTAAGGAAATATCCTCAGATAAAAAGTAACAAGAAGTTTTCTGAGATAGTTCTTTGTGATGTGTGAAATTTTCTCACAGAGTTACACCTTTCTTTTCTTGGAGCAGTTTGCTAACAGAGTTTTCATGGATCTGCAAAGGGATATTTGGGATTGAATTGAGGCCTATAGTGAAAAAGGAAATATCGTGAGATAAAAACTAGAAAGATGCTTTCTGAGTAAATGCTATGTGATTTTTGTATTCCAGTAACAGAGTTACACAGTTCCTTTCATTGAGCAGTTTGTTAACACTGTTTTCGTGTAATCTGCAATGGGATATTTCAGAGTGCATTGAAGCTTATGGTGACAAAGGAAATATCCTCATATAAAAACTGGAAAGAAACTTTCAGAGAAACTAGTTTGTGATGTTTTAATTCATATCACAGATTTACATGATTCTTTTCATGGATCAGCTTGGTAGCAGTGTTTTTGGGAAATCTGAGAAGGGACACATTGAATCACATTGAAGCCTATGGTGACAAAGGAAATATTCTCATATAAAAGCTAGAAAGAATCTTTCTGAGAAACCACTTTCTGATGTGTTAATTCATCTCACAGAGTTACACCTTTCTTTTCATGGAGCAGTTTGCTAACAATGTTTTCCTGGAATCTGCACAGGGATATTTGGGATCAAATGGCAGCCTATGGTGAAAAAGGAAATATCCTCAGATAAGAACGTTAAGAAGCTTTCTGAGAAAGTTCTTAGTGGTGTGTGAGTTTATCTCAGGGAGTTACACCTTTCTTTTCTTGGAGCACTTTGCTAACTCTGTTTTCGTGGAATCTGCAAAGGGATATTTGGGAGTGCTTTGAGGCTGTAGTGAAAAATCAAATATCCTCAGAGAAAAACTAGAAAGAAGCTTTCTGAGAAACTGCTTTGTGATGTGTGAATTCAACTCACACAGTTACACTGTTCTTTTCTTTCAGCAGTACGCCAGCACTGTTTTCTTGGAATCTACAATGGGATATTTCAGAACACTTTGAAGCTTATTTTAACAAAACAGACATCCTCAGAAAAAAGTAGAAAAAAGCTTTCTGAGAGTCTACTTTATGATTTTTGAATTCATCTATCAGGGTTACACAATACTTTTCATGGAGCAGTTTGGTAGCACTGCTTTTGGGGAATCTGAGAAGGGATATTTTGGATTGCATTGAAGTCTATGGTGACAAAGGAAATATCCTCCAATAAAAGGTAGAAAGAACCTTTCTGAGAAAGTTATTTGTGATGTGTGAATTCATCACATAGAATTGCAACAGTCGTTTCATGGAGCAGTTTGCTAACACTGTTTTCTTAGAATCTGCAAAGGGATATTTCGGTGCACATTGAGGCCTATGGTGAAAAAGGAAATATCCTCAGATAAAAACTAGAAAGAAGCTTTCTGAGAAACTGCTTTGTGATGTGTGAATTCATCTCACATAGTTACACTGTTCTTTTTATTCAGCAGTTTGCCTACACTGTTTTCTTGGAATCTGCAAAGGAATATTTGTGAGGATATTGAGACCTATGCTGAAAAAGGAAATATCCTCAGAAAAAAACCAGAAAGAAACTTTCTGAGAAACTGCTTTGTGGTTTTTGAATTCACCTCATAGAATTACACCATTCTTTTTATTGTGTACATTCCTAACACTGTTTTCTTGGAATCAGCAAAGGAATATTTCAGAGTGCATGGAAGCTTATGGTGACAAAGGAAATATCCTCAGACAAAAACTGGAAAGAAGCTTTCTGAGAAAGAGGTTTGTGATTTGTGAATTCATCTGACAGAGTTACACGATTCTTGTCATGGAACACTTTGGTAGCACTGTTTTTCGGGAATCTGAGAAGGGATATTATGGATTGCACTGAATCCCAAGCTGACAAAGGAAATATCCTCACTTAAAAACTAAAAATAAGATTTCGAAGAAACTACTTTGAGATGTGTTAGTTCGTCTCACACCATTACACAATTCTTTTCATAGCACAGTTTAGTAGCACTGTGTTTGGGCAATCTGAAAAGGGATAATTTGGATCATATTGAAGCCTATGGTGACAAAGAACATATTCTCAGACAAAAACTAGAAAGAAACTTTCTGAGAAAGAGGTTTGTGATTTGTGAGTTCATCTCAGAGTTACATGAGTCTTGTCATGGAACAGTTTGGTAGCACTGTTTTTTGGGAATCTGAGAAGGGATATTTTGGATCACATTCAGTCCCAAGGTGACAAGAAATATCCTCACTTAAAAACTAAAAATAAGCTTTCTGAGAAACTGCTTTGAGATGTGTTAGTTCATCTCACACCGTTACACAATTCATTTCATAGTGCAGTTTGGTAGCTCTGTGTTTGGGGAATCTGAAAAGGGATAATTTAGATTGCATTGAAGCCTATGGTGATAAAGGAAATATCCTCAGATAAAAGCTATAAAGAAGCTTTCTGAGTAACTTCTTTATGAGATGGGAATTCATCTCACAGTGTTACACCTATCTTTCCATGGAGAAGTTTGCTACCACTGTTTTCATGGAATCTGCAAAGGGATATTTGGGAGCACGTTGTGGTCTACAGTGAAAAAGGAAATATCTTCAGATAAAAAGTAGAAAGAAGCTTTCCGATAAACTGCTTTGTGATGCGCAAGTTCATCTCACAGAGCTATACCATTCGTTTCATTGAGCAGTTTGATTACACTTTTTACGTGCAATCTGCAATAGGATATTTCAGAGTGCATTAAAACCTATGGTGAAAACGGAAATATTCTCAGACAAAAAATAGAAAGAAGATTTCTGAGAAACTATTTTATGATGTGTTAGTTCATCTCACAGAATTACATGATTCCTTTCACGTGTCAGTTTGGTAGCACTGCTTTTGGGGAATCTGAGAAGGGATATTTGGATCACTTTAAAGCCTATGGTGACAAAGGAAATATCCTGAGATAAAAACTGTAAAGAAGTTTTTTGAGAAACTTCCTTGTGATGTGGGAATTCATCTCACAGAATTACACCATTGTTTTCATGGAGAAGTTTGCTAACCGAGTTTTCATGGAATCTGCAAAGGGATATATGGGAACGAATTGAGGCCTATTGTGAAAAAGGAAATTTCCTCAGATGAAAACTAGAAAGAAGCTTTCTGAGAAACTGCTTTGTGGTGTGTGAATTCAACTCACATATTTACACTGTTCTTTTCATTGAGCAGTTTGCAAAAACTGTTTTCTTGGAATCTGCATGTCATATTTCAGAGCGCACTGAAGCGTATTGTGAAAAACGAAATATCCTCAGACATAAACTAGAAAGAAGCTTTCTGAGAAACGGCTTTGTGATGTGTAAATTCATGTAAGAGTGCTACACTGTTGTTTTCATTGAGCAGTTTGCTAACACTGTTTTCTTGGAATGTGCAATGGACTATTTCACAGTGCATTGAAGCTTATTATGAAAAAGAAAATATCCTCAGACAAAAACTAGAAAGAAACTTTCTGAGAAACTGCTTTGTGATTTGTGAATTCATCTCAAAGAGTTACAAGATTGAGGCATAAGGTGAAAAAGGAGATACCCTCAGAAAATAACTAGAAAGAACGTTTCTGAGAAATCGCTTTGTGATTTCTTAATTCATCTCACAGAATTACACAATTCTTTTCATGGATCAGTTTGGTAGCAGTGTTTTTGGGGAATATCAGAAGGGATGTTTTTGATGATGTTGAAGCCTATGGTGATTAAGGAAATATCCTCAGATAAAAACTAGAAAAGAACTTTCTGAGAAAGTTCTTTGGGGTGTGTGAATTCTTCTCACAGAGTTACACCATTGTTTTCATGGAGCAGTTTGTGAACAGAGTTTTCATGGAATCTACAAAGGGATATATGGGAGCGCACTGAGGCCTATAGTGAAAGAGTAAATGTCCTCCAATAAAAACTAGAAAGATTTCTGAGAAACTGCTTTGTGATATATGAATTCATCACACAGAGTTACACCATTCTTTTCATGGTGCAGTTTGATAACAGTGTTTTCATGGAGTCTGCAATAGGATATTTGGGAGTGCCTTGAACCCCATGGTGACAAAGGAAATATCCTCATAAAAAACCAAAAAGATGCCTTCTGAGAAACTGCTTTGTGAGGTGTGAATTCAACTTACAGAATTACACTGTTCTTTTCATTGAGCAGTTTGCTAACACTGTTTTCTTGGAATCTGCAATGGAATATTTCGGAGTGCCTTGAAGCTTATTGTGAGAAAGGAAATAACCTCAGACAAAAACTAGAAAGAAACTTTCTGAGAAACTGCTTTGCGATTTGTGAATTCATCTCACAGAGGTACCCGATTCTTTTCATGGATCAGTTCGATAGCACCGTTTTTGGGGAAACTGAGAAGGGTTATTTTGGATCGCATTGAAGCTTATGATGAGAAAGGAAATATCCTGATATAAAAACTAGAAAGAGGCTTTCTGAGAACCTGCTTTGAGATGTGTTAATTCATCTCACACAGTTACACGATTCTTTTATCACTTTGGTAGCACTGTTTTTGAGGAAACTGAGAAGGGATATTTTGGATTGTATTGAAGCCCGTGGTGTCTAAGGAAATATCCTCAGATAAAAACTGTAAAGAAGCTTTCTGAGAAAGTTCTTTGTGATGTGTGAATTTATCTCACTGAGGGAGACCTTTCCTTTCATGGAGCAGTTTGATATCACTGTTTTCATGGAATCTGCAAAGGGATATTGGGGAACGCATTGATGCCTATGGTGACAGAGGAAATATCTTCATGGAAAAACCAAAAAGAAGCTTTCTGAGATCTACTTTCTGACATGTGAATTCAACTCAAAGAATTACACTGTTTCATTCATCTAACAGAGTTACACTGTTCTTTTCAATGAGCAGTTTGCTAACACTACTTTCTTGCAATCTGCAATTGTATATTTTGGAGTGCATTGAAGTTTATGGTAAAAAGGAAATATCCTCAGAAAATAACTAGAAAGAAGCTTTCTGAGAAAATCCTTTGTCATTTGTTAATTCCTCTCAGAGATGCATGATTCTTTTCATGGAGCAGTTTGGTAGCACTCTTTTTGGGGAATCTGAGGAGGGATATTTTGATTCACATTGAAGCCTATGGTGACAAAGGAAATATACTCATATAAAAACTAGAAAGAAGATTTCTAAGAAACTGCTATGAGATGTGTTAATTCATCTAACAGCGTAACATGATTCTTTTCATGGATCAATCTGTTAGCACTGTTTTTGGGGAATCTGAGAAAAGGTATTTTTTAACGCCTCAAAGCCTGTGGTGACAAAGGAAATATCTTCAGATAAAAACTAGAAAGAAGCTTTCTCTGAAAGTTCTTTGTGTTGCATGAATTTGTCTCACAGAGTTACACCTCGCTTTTCATGGAACAATTTGCTAACACAGTTTTTGTGGAATCCTCAAAGGGATACTTGGGAGTGCTTTGAGGCCTATAGTGAAAAAGGAGATATCCTTATAGAACAACTGGAAAGAAACTTTCTGAGAAACTGCTTTGTGGTGTGTGATTTCAATGCAGAGAGTTGCACTGTTCTTTTCATGGGGAATTTTGGTAAAACTGTTTCCTTGGAATCTAAAGTGGCATATTTTGGAGTGCAATGAAGCTTATTGTGGAAAAGGAAATATCTTCAGACAAAATCTAGAAAAAACATTTCTGTGAAACTGCTTTGTGATGTGTGAATTCATGTCAGAGAGATACACTGTTCTTTTCTTTGAGAAGTTTGTTAACACTGTTTTCTTTGAACCTCCAATGGGATATTTCAGAGCACATTGAAGCTTATGGTGACAAAGGGCATATTCTCAGATACAAACTAGAAAAAAGCAATCTGAGAAAGTTCTTTGAGATGTGTGAATTCATCTCACACAGTTACACATTTCCTTACATGGGGCAATTTCCTAAAACAGTTTTCATGGAATCTACAAAGGGATATAAGGGAGAGCATTGAGGCCTATTTTGAAAAAGGAAATATCCTTATGGAAAAACCAAAAATAATCTTTCTGACAAACTGCTTTGTGATGTGTGAATTGATCTCACAGAGTTATACCATTCTGTTTATTGAGCAGATTGATAACACTGTTTTCGTGTAATCTGCAATAATATATTTGGGAGAGCATTGAAGCCTATGTTGAAAAAGGAGATATCCTCATAGAAAAACCAAAAAGAAGCGTGCTGAGAAACTGCTTTGTGATGTGTGAATTCAATTCACAGAGTTACAGTGTTCTGTTCATTGAGCAGTTTGTTAACACTGTTTTCTTGGAAACTGCAATGGGATATTTCAGAGTGCATTGAAACTTACTGTGGAAATGAAATTATCCTCAGATAAAAACTAGATAGATACTTTCTGAGAAACTGCTTTGTGATTTGTGAATTCATCTCACAGAGATACATGATTCTTTTCATGGATCAGTTTGATAGCACTGTTTTTGGGGAATCTGAGAAGAGATGTTTTTGATCGCATTAAAGCCTATGGTGACAAAGGAAATATCCTCATATAAAAACTAGAAAGAAACTTTCTGAGAAAGTTCTTTGTGATGTACAAATTCACATTACAGAGTTACACCTTTCTTTTCATTGAGCAGTTTGCTAACCCTGTTTTCGTGGAATCTGCAAAGGGATATTTGGGAGTGCATTGAAATCTATGGTGAAAAATGAAATATTCTCAGATAAAAACTAGAAAGAAGCTTTCTGAGAAAGTCCTTTGTGATGTGTGAATTCAGCTCAGAGATTTACACTGTTCCATTCATAGAGCCATTTGCTGACACTGTATTCTTGGAATCTGCAATGAGATATTTCAGAGCCCATTGAAGCTTATTGTGACAATGAAAATATCCTCATATAAAAACTAGAAAGAAGCTTTCTGGGAAATGGCTTTATGATGTGTTAATTCATCTCACAGAGATACACGATTGCTTTCATGGGTCAGTTTGGTAGCACTGTTTTTTTTGGAATCTGAGAAGGGATATTTTGGATCGCATTGAGGCCTATGGTGACTAATAAAATATAATCAGATAAAAACTAGAAAGAGGCTTTCTGAGAAAGTTATTTGTGATGTGTGAATTAATCTCACAGAGTTACCCCTTTCTTTTCATGGAGCAGTTTGCTAGCACATTTTTCATGGAATCTACAAAGGGATATTTGCAAGCGTATTGAGGATTATATTGAAAGAGTAAATATCCTCATAGTAAAATGAGAAAGAAGCTTTCTGAGAAACTGTTTTGTGATGTGTGAATTGATCTCACAGAGTTACACCTTTCTTTTCATGGAGCAGTTTGCTAACACTGTTTTCGTTGAATCTGCAAAGGGATATTTTATAATGCATTGAGGCCTATGGAGAAAAAGGAATTATCCTCAGATAAAAACTAGAAAGAATCTTTCTGAGAAAGTTCTTTGTATTGTGTGAATTCATCTCACAGTGTTACAACATACTGTTCATGGAGTAGTTTGTTAACACAGTTTTAGTGGAATCTGCATGGGGATATTTGGGAGTGCATTGAGTCCTGTAGCGAAAAAGTAAATATCCTCATAGGAAAACCAAAATGAAGCTTTCTGAGAGTCTGCTTTGTGATGTGTGAATTCATCTCACAGAGTTACACCATATTTTTATTGAGCAGTTTGATAAGACTGTTTTCATGGAATCTGCAATAGGATATTTGGGAGTGCATTGATACCTATGACGACAAAGAAATTATCCTCAAAGACATACCAAAAGAAGTTTTGTGAGAAACTGCTTTGTATGTGTGAATTCAGTTCACATAGTGACACTGTTCTTTTCATTGATCAGTTTGCTAACACTGTTTTCTTGGAATCAGCAATGAGATATTTTGGAGCGCATTGAAACTTATTGTAAAAAGGGAAATATCCTCAGACAAAAACTTGAAAGATACTTTCTGAGAAACTGCTTTGTTATTTGTGAATTCATCTCACAGATTTATACGATTCTTTTCATGGAGCAGATTGGTAGCACTGTTTTTAGGGAATCTGAAAAGGGATACTTTGGATTGCATTGAAGCCTCTGGTGAGAAAGGAATTATCCTCAGATAAAAACTAAAATGAAGCTTTCTGAAAAAATTCATTTTGATGTTTGAATTCATCTCACAGAGTTACACCTTTCTTTTTATGGAGCAGTTTGCTAACATTCTTTTCATGAAATGTGCAAAGGGATATTTAGGAACACACTGATTCCTACAGTGAAAAAAGAATTATCCTCTGATAAAAACTAGAAAGAAGTTTTCTGACAAACTTCTTTGTGATGTGTGAATTCATCTCACAGAGTTACACTGTTCTTTTCATTGAGCAGTTTGATAATACTGTTTTTTTGGAATCTGCAATGGGATATTTTAGAGCGCATTGAATCTTATGGTGACAAATGGATTACCTCAGATAAAAACTGGAAAGAAGCTTTCTGAGAAACTGCTTTGTAATTTGGGAATTCATCTCACAGTTACACGATTCTTTTCAAAGAGCAGTTAGGTAGCACTGTTTTTGGAGTATCTGAGAAGGAATATTTTGTATCACATTGAAGCCTGTAGTTAGAAAAGAAATATACTCTGATAAAAATTATAAAGAAGTTTTCTGAGAAGCTACTGTGTGATGTGGGAATTCATCTCACAGTGTTGCACCTTTCTTTTCATGGTGCAGTTTGGTAACACTGTTTTTGTGGAATCTGAGAGCGATATTTGGGAGCCTGTTGAGGCCTATGGTGACTAAGGAAATATCCTTAGATAAATACTGGAAAGAACCTTCCTGAGAAACTACTTTGTAATATGTGAATTCATCTCACAGAGTTACAATGTTCTTTTCATTTAGCAGTCTGCTAACACTGTTTTCTTAGAATCTGCAATGGAATATTTCACAGTGCATTGAAGCTTATGGTGACTAAGGAAATATCGTCATATAAAAACTAGAAAGAAGCTTTCTGAGATACCACTTTGTGATATGTAAATCCGTCTAACAGAGTTACACGATATTTTTAATGGGTCAACTTGATAGCACTGTTTTAGGGGAAACTGAGAAGGTATATTTTGTATCAAATTGAAGCCTGTGGTGACAATGGAAATATTCTTAGATAAAAACTAGAAAGAGGATTGCTGAGAAAGTTTTTTGTGATGTGTGAATTCATCTCACAGTGTTACACCATTCTTTTCATTGAGCAGTTTGATAACACTGTTTTTGTGGAATTTGCAATAGGATATTTGGGAGGCCATTGAAGCCAATGGTGACAAAGAAAGTATAATCAGATAAAAACCAAAAAGAAGCTTTCCAATGAACTGCTTTGTGATGTGTGAACTCATCTCACAGACTTACACTGATCTTTTCAAGGAGCAGTTTGCTCACACTGTTTTCTTGGAATCTGCAATGTGACATTTCAGAGAACATTGAAGCTCACAGTGACAAAGGATATATCCTCAGAAACAAGCTAGAAAAAAGCTTTTTGAGAAACTGCTTTGTGATGTGTGAATCCATCTCACAGAGTTACATGATACTTTTCATGCAGCAGTTTGGTCACACAGTTTTTGGGGAATCTGAGAAGGGATATTTTGAATTGCCTTAAAGTCTATGGTGACAAAGGAAATATCCTGAGAGAAAAACTAGAAAGAACTTTCTGAGAAACTTCTTGGTGATGTATGAATTCATCTCCCACAGTCACACCTTTCTTTTCATGGAGCAGTGTGCTAACACAGTATTCGTGGAATCTACAAAAGTATATTTAGGAGTGCATTGAGTCCAATGGTGAAAAAGGAAATATTCTCAGATAAAAACTAGAGAGAAGCTTTCAGAGAATCTGCTTTGTGATGAATGCATTCATCTCACAGAGTTATGTCATGCATTTCTTTGAGTCTTTTGATAACACTGTTTTCGTGGTGTCTGCCGTAGGATATTTGGGAGTGCAAGGAAGAATATGGTGACAAAGGAAATATCCTCATAGAAAAACGAAAAAGAAGCTTTCTGAGAAACCACTTGGTGATGTGATAATTCACCTCACAGAGTTACGTGATTCTTTTCATGGATCAGTTTGGTAGCACTGTTTTTGGGGAACTTAAGAAGGGATATTTTGGATCACATTGAAGCCTATGGTGGCTAAGGAAATATCCTCAGATCAAAACTAGAAAGGAGCTTTCTGAGAAAATTCTTTGTGATATGTGAATTCATCTCACAGAGTTAACCTTTATTTTCAAGGAGCACTTCACTCACACTGTTTTCGTGGAATATGCAAAAGGATATTTGGGAGCGCATTGAGGACTATGGTGAAAAAGGAAATATCAGATAAAAACTAGAAAGAAGCTTTCTGAGAAACTGCTTTGTGATAAGTGAATTCATCTCACAGAGCTACATCGTGCTTTTCTTTGAGCCATTTGATAACACTTTTTTTTTGTGGAATCTGCAATAGGATATTTGGGAGTGCATTGAAGCCTATGGTTGCAAATGAAATATCCTCAGAAGAAAACTAGAAAGAAGCTTTCTGAGAAACTGATTTTTGGTATGTGAATTCATCTCACAGCATTACACTGTTCTGTTCGTTGATCAGTTTGCTAACACTGTTTTCTTGGAATCTGCAATGGGTTATTTTGCAGTGCATTTAAGTTTATGGTGACAAAGGAAATATCCTGAGACAAAAATGAGAAAGAAGCTTTCTGTTCCACAAAAACAGTGTTAGCAAACTGCTCCATGAAAAGAAATGTGTAACTCTGTGAGAGGAATTCCCACATCACAAATAACTTTGTCTGAAAGCTTCTTTCTTGTTTTTATATGAGGATATTTCCTTTTTCACCATAAGCTTCAAATATCCCTTTGTAGATTTCACGAAAACAGTGTTAGCAAACTGCTTCATGAAAAGAAAGGTGTAACACTGTAAGATAAATTTATACATTACAAAAATCTTTCTCAGAATGTTTCTGTCTAGTTTTAATCTCAGGATATTTCCTTTGTCACCATATGCTTCAATGCAATCCTAAATATCCCTATTAAGATTCCCCAAAAGCAGTGCTACCAACTGCTCCATGAAAATAACAGTGTATATCTGTGAAATGAATTCATACAACATAAAAAAGTTTCTCAGAAAGCTTCTTTATGGATTTTATTTGTGGATATTTCCTTTGTCACCATAGGCTTCAATGCGCTCCCAAATACCCTATTGCAGATTCCACGAAAACAGTGTTATCAAACTGCTCAATGAAAAGAACGTTGTATCTCTGTGAGATGAAATCACATCACAAACAGTTTCTCAGAATGCTTCTTTCTAGTTTTTATCTCAGGAAAGTTCCTTTTTCACTATATGCCTCAATGCGCTGCCAAATATCCCTGTTCAGATTGCACAAAAACAGAGTTAGCAATCCACTACATGAAAAGACAGGTGTAACTCAGTGAGATGAATTAACACATCACAAAGCAGTTTCTCATAATTCTTCTTTCCAGTTTTTATATGATTATATTTCCTTTGTCAACATAGGCTTCAATGTGATCCAAAATATTCTTTCTCAGATTCCCCAAAATCATTGCTAACAGACTGATCCATGAAAATAATCGTGTACCTCTGTGAGATGAATTAACACATCACAAAGCAGTTTTCTCAGAAAGCTTCTTTCTTGTTTTTATATGAGGATATTTCCTTTTTCACCATAAGCTTCAATGCACTCTGAAATATACCATTGCAGATTCCAAGAAAACAGTATTAGCAAAATGCTCAATGAAAAGAACAGTGTAGCTCTGTGAGATGAATTCACAAATCACAAAGCAGTTTCTCAGAAAACTTCTTTCTACTTTTCATCTGAGGTTATTACCTTTATCACCATAGGCCTCAAAGTGCTCCCAAAAATCCCTTTTCAGATTCCAAGGAAACACTCTTAGCACACTTCTCCATGAAAAGAAAGGTGTAATTTTGTGAGATGAATTCACACGTCACAAAGAACTTCCTCAGAAAGCTTCTTTCTAGTTTTCATCTGAGAGTATTTCCTTTGTCACCATAGGCTTCTATGCAATCCAAAATATGCCTCCTCAGATTCCCCAAAAGCAGTGCTACCAAACTACTCCATGAAAAGAATCGTGTAACTCTGTAAAATGAATTCACAAAACTCAAAACAGTTTCTCACAAAGCTTCCCTCTATTTTTTGTGAGTATATTTTCTTTGTCACCATAAGCTACAATGTGCTCCAAAATATCTCATTGCAGATTCCAAGAAAACAGTATTAGCAAGCTGCTCAAAGAAAAGAACAGTGCAACACTGTTAGATGAATTCACATATCACAAAACAGTTTCTAAGAAACCTTCTTTTTGGTTTTTATCTGAGGATATTTACTTTGTCACCGTAGGCTTCAATGCACTCCAAATATCATACTGCAGATTCCATGATAAAAGTGTTAGCAAAATGCACAATGAAAGGAATGGCATAGCTCTGTGAGATGAATTCACACATCACAAAGAAGTTTCTCAGAAACCTTCTTTTTAATTTTTATCTGAGGATATTTGTTTTTTCACTGTAGTCCCCAATGTGCTCCCAAATATCCCTTTGCAGATTCCAGGAAAACAGTGTTAGCAAACTGCTCCATGAAAAGAAAGGTGTAACATTGTGAGATAAATTCACACATCAGAAAGAACTTTCTTAGAAACCTTCTTTCTACTTATCTGAGGATATTTTGTCACCTTAGGCTTTAATGAGATCCAAAATATTCTTTCTCAGATATCCCAAAAATTGTGCTACCAAACTAATCCATGTAAAGAATCGTGTAACTCTGTGAGATGAATTAACACATCACAAAGTGGCTTCTCAGAAAGCTTCTTCATAGTTTTTATATGACGACATTTCCTTTATCACCATAAGCTTCAGTAGACTTAGAAATATCCCATTGCAGATTCCAAGAAAAGAATGTCAGCAAACTGTTCAATGAAAAGAACAGTGTAACTTTGTGAGGTGAATTCAGTCATCACAAAGCAGTTTCTCGGAAAGCTTTTTTCTAATTTTTATCTGAGGATATTTCCTTTTTCAACATAGGCCTCAATGGGCTCCCAAATATCCCTTTGCATGTTCTATGAAAACAGCATTACCAAACTGGTCAGTGAAAAGTACAGTGTAACACTGTGAGATGAATTCACATGTCACAAATAACTTTCTCAGAAAGCTTCTTTCTAGTTTTATCTGAGGATATCTCCTTTGTCACCATAGGCTTCAATGCATTCCAAAATATCCCTTCTCAAATTCCCCCAAAACAGGGCTACCAAACTGATCCATGAAAAGAATTGTGAAACTCTGTGAGATGAATTAAACTCTTCTCAAAGCACTTTCTCAGAATGCTTTTTTCTAGTTTTTATCTGAGGATACTTCCCTTGTCACCATAGGCTTCAATATGATCTAAAATATCCCTTCTCAAATTCCTCAAAAACAGGGCTACCAAACCTCTCCATGAAAAGAATCATGTAATACTGTGAAATGAATTAACAAATCACAAAGCAGTTTCTCAGAAAGCTTCTTTCTAGTTTTTGTCTTAGGACAGTTCCTTTTTCACCATAGGCCTCAACTTGCTCCCAAATATCCCTTTGCAGATTCCATGAAAACAGTGTTAGCAAACTGCTCCATGAAAAGAACGTTGTAACTCTGTGAGATGAATTCACACATCACAAAGAACTTTCTCATAAAGCTTCTTTCTAGTTTTTATCTGAGGATATTTCCTTTGTCACCATAGGATTCAATGAGATCCAAATTATCCCTTCTCAGTTTGCCCAAAAACAGTGCTACCAAACTGATCTATGAAAAGAATCGTGAAACTCTGTGAGATGAATTAACTCTTCACAAAGCAGTTTCTCCGAAAGCTTTTTTCTTGTTTTAATCTGAGGACATTTCCTTTGTCATCAAAGGCTTCAATGAGTTCCAAAATATCCCTTTTAGATTCCCCAAAAACAGTGCTACCAAACTGCCCCCATGAAAAGAAACGTGTAGCACTGTGACATGAATTCACAAATAACAAAGCAGTATCTCAGAAAGCTTCTTTCTAGTTTTTGTCTGAGGATAGTTCCTTTTTCATCATAGTCCTCAATGCGCTCACCAATGTCCCTTTGCAGATCCACGAAAACAGTGTTAGCAAACTGCTCCATGAAAAGAAAGGTGTATCTCTGTGAGATGAATTCACACATCACAAAACAGTTTCTCAGAAACCTTCTTTCTGGTTTTTGTCTGGGGATATTTCCTTTGTTACCATATTCTTCAATAAGCTCCAAAATATGGTATTGCAGATTCCATGAAAACGGTGTTATCAAACTCCTCAATTTAAACAACCATGTATCTCTGTGAGTTGAATTCACACATCCAAAAGTAATTTCTCAGAAATCTTCTTTCTAGGTTTTTTCTGAGGATATTTCCTTTTTCACCATAGGCCTCAAAGTGCTCCCATATATCACTTTGCCGATTTCCCAAAAACAGGGTTTGCAAACTGCTCCATGAAAAGAAAGGTGTAACTCTGTGAGATGAATTCACACATCACAAATAACTTTTCCATAAATCTTTTTTCTAGTTTTTTCTGAGCGTATCTCCTTTATCACCATAGGCATCAATGCAGTCCAAAATATCCCTTCTCAGATTCCCCAAAAATAGTGCTACCAATCTTCTCCATGAAAAGTACAGTACAACTCTGTGAAATGAATTCAAACATCACACAGCTGTTTCTCATAAATCTTCTTTCTAGTTTATGTCTGAGGATATTTCGTTTTTCACCTTTTGCCTCAGTGCACTCGCAAATATCCGTTTGCAGAGTCCATGAAAATAGTGTTTGTAAACTGCCCCATGAAAGGTAAGGTGTAAGTCTGTGAGGTGAATTCACACATCACAAAGAAGTTTCTCAGGAAGCCTCTTTTTGGTTTCTTTCTTAGTATATTTCCTTTGTCACCATAGGCTTTAATTCGCTCCCAAATATCCTATTGCAGATTCCACAAAAACAGTGTTATCATACTGCTTAATGAAAACAACAGTGTATCTCTGTGAGATGAATTCACATATCCAAAAGTTGCTTTTCAGAAAATTTCTTTCTAGATTTTATCTGAGGATATTTACTTCTTGACCATAGGCCTCAGTGCAATCCAAAATGTCCCATCGTGGATTCCAAGAAAAAAGGGTTAGCACATTTTTCAATGAAAAGAATGGTGTAACTCTGTGAGGTTAATTCACACATCACAAAGAAGTTTCTCAGAAAGTTTCTGTATAGGTTTTATCTGTGGATATTTCCTTTGTCACCAGAGGCTTCAATGCGATCCAAAATATTCCTTCTCAGATTCCCAAAAAACAGTGCTAGCAAACTGCTCCATGAAAAGAATCATGTAACTCTGTGAGATGAATTCACAAATCACAAAGCAGTTTTTCAGAAAGATTCTTTCTACTTTTTGTCTGAGGATATGTCCTTTTTCACCATTTGCCTCAATGTGCTTGCGAATATCTCTTTGCAGATTCCATGAAAATAGTATTAGCAAATTGCTTCATGAAAATAAAGGTGTATATCAGTGAGATAAATTCACACATCACAAAGACATTTCTCAGAAAGCTTCTTTTTGGTTTTGTCTGATTATATTTCTTTTGTAACCATAGGCTTCAATGTACTCCTAAATAACTCTTCTCAGGTACCACAAAAACAGTGATGGCGGACTGCTCAGTCAACAAAAAGGTTAAACACTGTGAGATGAATACACACATCACAAAACTATTTCTCGAGAAGCTTCTCTACAGTTTTTATCTGAAGTTATTTCCTTTTTCACCATAGGCCCCTAGGAGCTCCCGAATATATCATGCAGATTCCATAAAAACAGTGTTACCAAACTGCTAAAAAAAAAGGTGTAACACTGTGTGATGAATTCATGCATCACAAAGTAATTTCACAGAAAGCTTCTTTCTAGTTTTTATCTCATGATATTTCCTTTTCCACCATCAGCATCCATGCACTCCCAAAAAACCCTTCTCAGACATCACAAAAGCAGTACTACCAAATTGATCCATGAAATGAATTGTGTATCTCTGTGAGGTGAATCATCAAAACACAAAGTGGTTTCTCAGAAAGGTTCTTTCTAGCTTTAATATGAGGATATTTCCTTTTTCACCATAAACTTCAATGCACTCCACAATATCCCATTGCAGATTCCAAGGACACAGTCATAGCAAACTGCGCAATGAAAAGAACAGTGTAACTCCGTCAGATGAATCCACATCTTACAAAGCAGTCTCTCAGAAAGCTTCTTTTTGTTATTTATCTGAGGATATTCCCTTTGTCACCACAGGCTTCAACGCACCCCCTAATATCCTACTGCAGATTCCATGAAAACAGTGTTATCAAACTGCTCAATAAAAAGAATGGTGTAACACTGTGAGATGAATTCACACATCACAAAGCAGTTTCTCAGAAAGCCTCCTTCTAGTTTTTATTGCAGGATATTTACTTTTTCACTATAGGCCTCAATGAGCTCCGAAATATCCCTTTGCAGATTCCACAAAAACAGTGTCAGAAAACTGTTCCATGAAAAGAAAGGTGTAGCTCTGTGAGATGAATTCACACATCACAAAAACTTTCTAAGAAAGATTCTTTCTTGTTTTCATCTGATGATATTCCCTTTGTCACCATAGGCTTCAATGTGATCCAAAATATCCCTTCACAAATTCCCCAAAAACAGTGCTACCAAACTGCTCCATGAAAAGTTTTGTGTAAATCAGTGAGAAGAATTCATGAATCACAAAGTAGTTTCTTAGAAAACTTCCTTCTAGTTTTTGTCTGAGGATATATCCTTTGTCAAAATAAACTTCAATGCACTCTGAAATATCCCATTGCAGATTACAAGAAAAGAGTGTTGCCAAACTGCTCAATGAAAAGAACAGTGTAGTTCTGTGAGTTTAATTCACACATCACAAAGAAGATACTCAAAAAGTTTCTTTCTAGTTTGTATTTGAGGATATTTACTTTTTCACTGTAGGCCTCAATGCACTCCCAAATATCCCTTTGCAGATTCCATGAAAACAGTGTTAGCAAACTGCTCCATGTAAAGTAAGGTGTAACCCTGTGAAATGAATTCCAACATCACAAAGAACTTTCTCAGAAATCTTCTTTCTAGTTTTTATCTGAAGATATTTACTTTGTCACCATAGGCTTTAATGCAATTGAAAATATCCCCTCTTAAATTAATCAAAAACAGAGCTACCAAACTCTGTTTGGTACCATGGAAAGACTTGCATAACTCTGTGAGATGAATTCACCCATCAAAAACCGGTTTCTTAGGAAGCTTCTTTCTAGGTTTTACATGAGAATATTTCCTTTGTCACCACAAGCTTCAACGTGCTCCAAAATATACCACTGTAGATTCCAAGAAAATAGTGTTAGCAAACTGCTCAATGAAAACAACAGTGTAACTCTGTGAGATGAATTCACACATCACAAACCAGTTTCTCTGAAAGCTTCTTTCTACTTTTTGTCTTAGGATATTTTTATTTCACTACAGGCCTCGATGCACTCCCAAATATCCCTTTGCAGATTACATGACAACAGTGTTAGCAAATTCTTCCATGATAAAAAGGGGCAACTCTGTGAGATGAATTCACACATTCACACATCACTAAGAACTTTCTCAGAAAGCATCCTTCTAGGTTTTATCTGAGCATATTCCTTTGTCACCATAGTCTTCAATGTGATCCATAATATCCCTTCTCAGATTCGTCAAAACAGTGCTACCAAATTGCTCCATGAAAACAACGGTGTAACTCTGTGAGGTGAATTCACACATCACAAAGCAGTTTCTCAGAGAGCTTCTTTGTAGTATTTATCTGCGTATATATTTTTGTCACTATAGGTCTCAGGGCCCTCCCAAATATCCACTTGCAGATTCCACGAAGACAGTGCTATCAAACTGCTCAGTGAAAATAACAGTGTATCTCTGTGAGATGCATTCACACATCCAAAAACAGTTTCTCAGAAATTGTCTTTCTAGTTTTTATCTGAGGATATTTCTTTTTTCACCATTGGCCTCAAGGCACTCTGGAATATCTCATTGTAGATTCCACAAAAAAAGTGTGAGCACACTTCTCAATGAAAAGAATTCTGTAACTCTGTGAGATGAATTCACACATCACAAAGAAGTTTCTCAGAGAGATTCTTTCTAGATTTTAGCTGAGGATATTTCCTTTGTTACCACAGGCTTCAATGCGATCCAAAATATTCCTTCTCAGATTCCCCCAAAACAGTGCTATCAAATTGATCCATTGGAAGCATCGTGTAACTCTGTGAGATGGATTCACAAACCACAAAGCAGTTTCTTAGAAAGCATCTTTCCAGTTTTTGTCTAAGGATATGCCCTTT
The DNA here is from genome assembly GCF_043159975.1 of Macaca nemestrina. Classification (NCBI taxonomy): domain Eukaryota; kingdom Metazoa; phylum Chordata; class Mammalia; order Primates; family Cercopithecidae; genus Macaca; species Macaca nemestrina. The sequence goes on from NC_092144.1 coordinate 35,619,186, forward strand.
TTCACCATTTGCCTCAATGTGCTTGTGAATATACCTTTGCAGATTCCACAAAAATAGTGTTAGCAAACGACTCAATGAAAATAAAGGGGTAAATGTGTGACAAGAATTCACACATCACAAAACAGTTTCTCAGAAAGCTTCTCTTTTTGTTTTTTGTCTAATTATATTTTCTTTGTCAACATAGGCTTCAATGTGCTCCCAAATAAATCTTCTCAGATACCACAAAAACAGTGATGATGGACTGCTAAATCAACAAAAAGGTTAAAATCTATGAGATGAATACACAAATCACAAAACTGTTTCTGGAAAAGCTTCTCTCCAGTTATTATTTGAAGTAATTTCATTTTTCTCCATAGGCCTCTAGGAGATCCCGAATATCCCTTTGCAGATTCCATAAAAACAGTGCTACCAAACTGCTCAAAGAAAATGAAGATTTAACTCTGTGTGATGAATTCACCTATCAAAAAGGAATTTTTCAGAAAGCTTCTTTCTAGTTTTTATCTCAGGATATTTCCTTTTCCACCATCATCTACCATGTACTTGAAAATATCCGTTCTCAGACTGCACAAAAACAGGGCTACAAAACTGATCCATGAAAAGAATCGTGTAACTCTGTGAAATGAATTAACACAACACAGAGCTGTTTTTCAGAAAGTTCTTTCTAGTTTTTATGAGGATATATCCTTTGTCACCATAAGCTTCAATGCACTCCAAAATATCCCATTGCAGATTCCAACAAAACAGTGTTAGCAAACTGCTCAATGAAAAGAATAGTGTAATTCTGTGAGATGAATTCACACATCACAAAGAAGTTTCTCTGAAAATTTCTTTTTGGTTTCTATCTGAGGATATTTACTTTTTCACCACAGGGCACAATGCAGTCCCAAATATCTCTTTGCAGATTCCATGAAAACAGTGTTAGCAAACTGCTCCATGAAAAGAAAGGAGTAACTCTGTTAGATGAATTCAAACTTCACAAAGAACTTTCTCAGAAGTCTTCTTTCTAGTTTTTATCTGAGGATATTTCCTTTGTCACCTTAGGCTTTAATGTGATCCAAAATATCCCTTCTCAGATTCCCTAAAAACAGTGCTACCAAACTGATCCATGAAAAGAATCATGTAAATCTGTCAGATGAATGAACCTATCAACAGCAGTTTCTCAGAAAGCTTCTTTCTAGTTTTTACATGAGTATATTTCCTTTGTCACCATAAACTTCAATGTGCTATGAAATATCCCATTGCAGATTCCAAGAAAACAGTGTTAGCAAACTGCTCAATGAAAAGTACAGTGTACCTTTGTGAGATGAATTTGCAATCACAAAACAGTTTATCAGAAAACTTCTTTCTAGTTTTTGTATGAGGATAATTCCATTGTCACTATAGGCCTTATTACACTCGAAAAAATATCATGTGGCAGATTCCATGAAAATATTGTTAGCAAACTGCTCAATGAAAAGCACAGTGTAACTTTGTGAGATGAAATCACACGTCACAAAGCAGTCTCAGAAAGCTTCTTTCTAGTCTTTGTCTGAGGATATTTCCTATTTTACAATAAGCTTCAATGTGCTCTGAAACCTTTGCAGATTCCACGAAAACAGTGTTAGCAAACTGTTCCATGAAAAGAAAATTGTAACTCTGTGGGATGAATTCACATATCACAAAGAAGTTTCTCTTAAAGCTTCTTTCTAGTTTTAATCTGAGGATATTTCCTTTGACACTATAGGCTTCAATGCAATCCAAAATATCCAAAATATCCCTTCTCAGATTCAACGAAAACAGGGATGCCAAACTGCACCATAAAAAGGATCCTGTAACTCTGAGATGAATTCAGAAATCGCAAAGCAGTTCCTCAGAAAGCTTCTTTCTAGTTTTTGTCTGAGGGTATTTCCTTTATCACCATAAGCTTCAATACGCTCCGAAAAATCCCATGCAGATCCCAAGAAAACAGTTTAGCATACTGATCAATGAAAAGATCAGTGTAACTCTGTGGGATGAATTTACATATCACAAAGCAGTTTCTCAGAAAGCCTCTTTTTGGTTTTATTTGAGGATATTTCTTTGTCACTATAGGCTTCAATATGCTTCTTAATATCCTATTGCAGATTCCAGGAAAATAGTGTTATCAAATTGCTTAATGAAAAAAACGGTGTAACTCTGTGAGATGAATTCACACATCACAAAGCAGTTTCTCAGAAAGCTTCTTTCTAGTTTTTATCTGAGGATAGTATCTTTCTCATGATAATAATTAATGAGCTCAAAATCATCCCTTTGTAGAGTCTACGAAACAGTGTTAGCAAACTGCTAAACGTAAAGAAAGGGGTAACTCTTTGAGATGAATTCACACATCATAAAGAACTTTCTCAGAAAGCTTCTTTCCAGTTTTTATCTGAGGATATTTCCTTAGACACCATAGGCTTCAATGTGATCCAAAATGTCGCTTTTCAGATTCCCCAAAAAGAGTGCTAAAAATTGATCCATGAATAGAATCATGTAACTCTGTGTGATGAATTAACACATCACAAAGCGGTTTCTCCAAATCCTTCTTTGTAGTTTTTACATGTGGATATTTCCTTTGTGAACATAAGCTTCTATGAGCTCTGAAATATCTGATTGCAGATTCCAAGGAAACAGTGTTAGCAAACTGCTCAATGAAAAGAACAGTGTAACTCTGTCAGACGAATTCACACATCACAAAGCATTTTCTCAGAATGTTTCTTTCTAGTGTTTATCTGAGGACATTTCTTTTTTGACTATAGGCCTCAATGCGCTCCCAAATATCCCTTTGCAGATTCCATGAAAGCAGTGTTAGCAAACTGCTCCATGAAAAGGACTATGTAGCTCTGTGAGATGAATTCACACATCACAGAGAACTTTCTCAGAAAATTTCTTTCCAGTTTTTCTCTTCAGATATTTCTTTTCTCACCATAGGTTCCAAAGGGATCCATAATGTCCTATCTCAAACTCCAGAAAACAGTGCTAACAGACTGATCCATGAAAATAATAGTGTAACACTGTGAGATGAATTAACACATATCAAAGCAGTTTCTCAGAAAGCTTCCATCTAGTTTTTATATGAGGATATGTCCTTTGTCACCATAAGCTTCAGTGTGCTCCAAAATATCCCATTGCAGATTCCAAGAAAACAGTGTAAGCAAACTGCTCAATGAAAAGAACAGTGTAATTCTGTGTGTTGAATTCAAATATCAGAAAGCAGGTTCTCAGAAAGCTTGTTTTTGGTTTTTCTATGAGGATATTTCCTTTGTCACCGTAGGCCTCAATGCACTCCCAAATATTCCTTTGAAGATTCCACAAAAACAATGTTATCAATCTGCTCCATGAAAAGAAAGGTGCCACTCTGTGAGATAAATTCACACATCACAAAGAACTTTCTCAGAAAGCTTCTACTAGTTTTCATCTGAGGATAATTCCTTAGTCACCATAGAAATCAATGTGATCCAAAATATCCCTTCTCAGAATCCCCAAAAACAGTGCTATCAAACTGGTCCATGAAGATAACTGTGTGATGCTGTGAGAAGAATTAACACATCTCAAAATGGTTTCTCAGAAAGCATTTTTCTAGTTTTTATCTGAGGATATTTCCTTTGTCACCATTGGCTTCAATCCGATCCAAAATATCCCTTCTCAGATTTCCCAAATCTGTGCTACCAAACTACTCCATGAAATGAATCGTGTAACTGTGTGAGAAGAATTCCCAAATCACAAAGCCATTTATCAGAAAGCTTCTTTCTAGTTTTTATCTGAGGATATTTCTTTTTTCAACATAGGTCTCAATGCGCTCCCAAATATCCCTTTGCATATTCCACGAAAGCAGTGATACCAAACTGTTCCGTGAAAGGAACGGTGTAAGTATGTTAGGTAAATTCACACATCACAAAGAACTTTCTCAGAAAGCTTCTTTCCAGTTTTTGTCTGATGATAATTCCTTTGTCACTATAGGTCTCAATGTGATGCAAAATATCCCTTCTCAGATTCCCCAAAAACAGTACACCAAACTGCCCCATGAAAAAAATTGTGTAACTCTGAGATGAATTCACAAATCACAAAGCAGTTTATCAGCAAGATTCTTTCTTGATTTTGTCTGAGGATATATCCCTTGTTACCATAAGCTTCAATGCACTCCAAAATATCCCTTTGCAGATTCCAAGAAAACAGTGTTTGCAAACTGCTCAATGAAAAGAACAGTGTAACTCTGTGAGATGAATTGACACAACACAAAGCAGTTTCTGAATAGGCTTCTTTTTGGTTTTCATCTGAATACATTTCCTTTATCACTGTAGGCTTCAATGGGCTCCGAATATCCCATTGTATATTCCAAGAAAGCAGTGTTACCAATCTGCTCAATGAAAACAACTGTGTAACTCAAATAGATGAATTCACACATCACAAACAATTTCTCAGAGAGATTCCTTCTAGTTTTTAACTGAGAATATGCCCTTTTTAAACATAGGCCTCAACATGTCCCCAAATATCCCTTTGCAGTTTCCATGAAAAGAGTGTTAGCAAACTGTTCCATGAAAAGAAAGTTGTAACTCTGTGAGTTGAGTTCACACATCATGAAGATCTTACTCAGAAAGCTTCTTCTAGTTTTTACCTGAGGTTATTTCCTTGGTCACCATATTTTTCAATGTGATCCTAAATATCCCTTCTCAGTTTACCAAAAACAGAGCTACCAAACTGATCCATGAAAATAGTCGTGTAACTCTGTGAGATGAATTAACATATCACATAGCAGTTCCTCAGAAATTATCTTACTAGTTTTTATATGAAGATATGTCCTTTGTCACCATAAGTTTCAATGTGTTCTGAAATATCCCATTGCAGATTCCACGAAAACAGTGTCAGCAAACTGCTCCATGAAAAGAATGGTGTACCTCTGTGATATGAATTCACACATCACAAAGAACTTTCTCAGAAAGCTTCTTTCTAATTTTAATCTGACTATATTTCCTTAGTCACCATAGGCTTCAATGTGATCAAATATCCCCTCTCAGATTGCCCAAAAACAGTGCTACCAAACTGATCCATGCAAAGAATTGTGTAACTCTGTGAGAAAATTAACACATCACAAAACGGTTTCTCAGAAAGCTTCTTTCTAGTTTTTATATGAGGATATTTACTTTGTCAACGTAAGCTTCAATGCACTCTGAATTATCCCTTTGCAGATACCAAGAAAACAGTGTTAGCAAACTGCTCAGTGAAAACAACAGTGCAACCCTCTTATATGAATTCACACATCACAAAGCAGTTTCTCAGAAATCTTCTTTCTAGTTATTGTCTGAGGATATTTCCTTTTTCACCATAAACTTTAATGTGCTCCGAAATATGCCACTGTAGATTGCAAGAAAACTGTGTTAGCAAACTGCTCAATAAAAAGGACAGTGCAACTCAGTGAGCTGAATTCACACATCTCAAAGCAGTTTCTCAAAACGCTTCCTTTTGGATTTTAACTGAGGATATTTCCTTTGTCACCATAGGCTTCAATGCACTCCCAAATATCCTTTTGCAGATTCTATGATAACAGTGTTATCAAACTGCTCAATGAAAAGAATGGTGTAAATCTCTGAGATGAATTCAGAAATCACAAAGGAGTTCCTCAGAAAGTTTTTTCTAGTTTTTATCTGAGGATATTTCTTTTTTCACTGTAGGCCTCAATGTGCTCCCAAATATCCCTTTGCAGATTCCACTTAAACTCTGTTAGCAAACTGCTCCATGAAAAGAAAGGTGTAACTCTGTGACCTGAATTCACACAGCACAGAAAACTTTCTCAGAAAGCTTTTTTCTAGTTTTTATCTTAGGATATATTCCTTTTCACCATGGACTTCAACGTGATCCAAAATATCCTTTCTCAGATTCTATGAAAACAGTGCTAACACACTGATCCTTGAAGTTTCATGTTACGCTGTGAGATGAATTCACACATCACAAAGCAGTTTCTCAGAAAGCTTCTTTCTAGTTTTCATCTGAGGATATTTCCTTCTTCACCATAGCCCTCAGTGCATTCCCAAATATCCCTTTGCAGATTTCATGAAAACAGTGTTAGCAAACTGCTCCATGAAAAGAAAGGTGTAACACTGTGAAAAAAATTCGCACATCACAAAGAATTTTCTCAGAAATCTTCTTTCTACTTTTTATCTGAGGATATATCCTTTGTCACCATAGGCCTCAATGAGATCCAAATTATCCCTTCTGAGATTCCATGAAAACAGTGTTAGCAAACTGCTCCATGAAAAGAAATGTGTAACTCTGTGAGATGAATTCACACATCACAAATAACTTTCTCAGATCGCTTCTTTCTATTTTTATCTGAAGATATTTTCTTTGTCACCATAGGCTTCAATGTGATCCAAAATATTCCTTCTCAGATTACCCAAAAACAGAGCTATCAAAATGTCCCATGAAAAGAATTTTGTAACTCTGTGCGATGAATTCACAAATCAAAAAACAAATTTCTCAATATGTTTCTTTCTAGTTTTTGTCAGAATATTTACTTTTTCACAATAAGCTTCAATAAGCTCCGAAGTATCCCTTTGTAGATTCCATGAAAACTGTGTTAGCAAACTGCTCAGTGAAAAGAACAGGGTAACTCTGTGAGTTGAATTGACATATCACAAAGCAGTTTCTCAGAAAGCCTCTTATTGTTTTTTCTATGGGGATGTTTTCTTTTTCACCATAAGCTTCAATGCACTCCAATATATCCTATTGCACACTCCACGAAAACAGTGCTATCAAGTAACTCAAAGAAAAGAACAGGTTAGCTCTGTGAGATGAATTCACTCATCACAAAGCAGTTTCTCACAAAACTTACTTCTAGTTTTTATCAGAGGATATTTCCTTTTTCATTGTTTGCCTCAATGTGTTCCCAAATAACCCATTGCATATTCCAAAAAACAGTGTTAACAAACTGCTCCATGAAAAGAAAAGTGTAACTCTGTGAGATGAATTCAAATATCGCAGATAACTTTCTCAGGCCGCTTCTTTGTAACATCGTGTAACTCTGTGATGTGAATTACAAACTGCAAAGGAGTTTCTCAGAAAATTTCTTTCAAGTTTTAGTCTGGGGATATTTAATTATTAAGTAGCCTTCAATGCACTTCAAAATATGCCATTGTAGATTCTAAGAGAACAGTGTCAGCTCAATGAAAAGAACAGTGTAACTCTATGAGATGAATTCACATGTCACTAAGCAGTTTCTCAGAAAGCTTCTTTCTCGTTTTTTTTTTTATGAGGATATTTCTTTTTTCGCTATAGGCCTCAATGCACTCCCACATATCCCATTGTGGATTCCACGAAAACTGTGTTAGCAAACTGCTCCATTAAAAGAAAGGTGTTTCTCTATGAGATGAATTCACACATTATGAAGAACTTTCTCAGAAAGCTTGTTTCTAGTTTTTATCTGAGCATATTTCCTTAGTCACCACAGGCTTCAGTGTGATCCAAAATAGCCCTTCTCTGATTACCCAAAAACAGAGCTATCAAACTGATCCATGAAAAGAATCGGGTAACTCTGTGTGATGAATTCACAAATCACAAAGCAGTTTCTCAGAAAGGTTCTTTCTACATTTCACCTGAGGATATTTCCTTTGTCACCATAGGCCTCAATGCGCTCCCAAATATCCCTTTGCAGATTCCACAAAAACAGTGTTAGCAAATTGCTCAAAGAAAGAACAGGGTAACTCTGTGAGTCGAATTCACACATCACAAAACAGTTTCTCAGAAAGCTTCATTTTGGTTTTTCTATGGAGATATTTCCTTTTTCACCATGGGCTTCAATGCACTCCCAAATATTCTGTTGCAGACTCCATGAAAACAGTGTTATCAAATGGCTCAAAGAAAAGAATGGTGTAGCTCTGTGAGATGATTTCACCCATCACAATGCAGTTTCTCAGAAATTTCTTTCTAGTTTTTATCTGAGGATATTTCCTTTTTTGCCTTAGGCCTCAATGCACTCCTAACTATCCCTTTGCAGATAAACGAATACAATGTTAGTGAACTGCTACATAAAAGAAAGATGTAACACTGTGAGATGAATCCACATATTATGAAGAAGTTTCTCAGAAATATTCTTTCTAGTTTTTATCTGAGGATATTTCTTCTTTCACTCTGAGACTCAAGGTACTCCTAAATACCCTTTGCAGTATCCACAATAACAGTGCTACAAAATTTCTCCATGAAAAGGATCATGTAACTCTGTGAGATGAATTTACAAATCAAAAAGCAGTTTCTCAGAAAGATTCCTTCTATTTTTGTCTGAGAATATTTCCTTTGTCAACGTAAGCTTCCCTGTGCTCAGAAATATCCCACTGCGGGTTCCAAGAAAAGAGTGTTAGCAAACTGCTCCATGAAAATTGAGGGGTAACTCTGTGAGATGATTTCACACAAAACAAGTCCTTTCTCAGAATTTTTCTTTCCACCTTTTGTCTGAGGATATTTCCTTTGTCACCATAGGCTTCAAAGCGATCCAAAATATCCCTTCTCAGATTCCCCAAAACAGTGCTACCAAACTGCTCCATGAAAACAATCGTGTAACTCTGAGATGAATTAACACATCACAAAACTGTTTCTCAGAGAGCTTCCTTCTAGTTTTTATCTGAGGATATTTTGTTTTTTAACATAGGCCTCAATGTGCTCCCATATATCCTTTTGAACATACCTTGAAAACAGTGTTAGCAAACTGCTCAATGAAAAGAACACTGTAACTCTGTGAGATGAACTCGCACATCACAAAGCAATTTTTCAGAAAGCTTCTTTCTCATTTTTATCTGAGGATATTTCTTATTTCACCATAGGCCTCAAGGTGCTCCCAAATATCCCTATGCAGATTTCACGAAATCACTCTTAGTAAAGTACCCCAAGAAAATAAGGTGTAACTTCGTGAGATGAATTCACAAATCACAAAGAAGTTTCTCAGAAAGCTTCTTTCTAGTTTTTGTCTGAGGATATTTTCTTTGTCACCATAAACTTCAATGTGCTCTGAAATATCCCATTGCAGATTTCAAGAAAACAGTGTTAGCAAATTGTTCAATGAAAAGAACAGTGTAACTCTGTGAATTGAATTCACACAACACAAAGCCGTTTCTCAGAAAGTTTCTTTTTATTTTTATCTGAGGATATTTCCTTTTTCACTATAGGCTTCAATGGGCTCTGAAATATCCCATTGCAGATTCCACAAAGACAGTGTTATCAAACTGCTCCATGAAAAGGAAGATGTAACTCTGTGAGATGAATTCACACATCACAAAGAACTGTCTCATCAAGTTTCTTTCTAGTTTTTATCTGAGGATATTTCCTTTGTCACCATAGGCTTCAATGCAATTCTAAATATTCCTTCTCAGATTCCCCAAAAACGGTGCTACCAAAATGCTCCATAAAAACAGTGGTGTAACTCTGGGAGATGAGTTCACCCATCACAAAATTTTTTTCTCAGAAAGCTTCTTTCTAGTTTTTATCTGAGGATATTTCCTTCTTCACCATATTAGTCAATGCACTCCCGAATATCCCATTACTGATTAAACCAAAAAAGTGTTAGCAAACTTCTCAATGAAAAGAACAATGTAACTCTGTGAGATAAATTCATACATCACCAAGCAGGTTCTCAGAAAGCTTCTTTTTGGTTATTATCTGAGGATATTTCGTTTGTCACCATATTCTTCAATGCTCTCCCAAGTATCCTATTACAGATTCCATGAAACCAGTGTTATCACATTGCTCAAAGAAAAGAACTGTGTAACACTGTGAGATGAATTCACACATCACAAAGCTGTTTCTCAGAAAGCTTCTTTCTAGTTTTTATCTGAGGATATTTCACTTTTCCCTCTAGGGGAAATGTCGCTTTGCAGATTCCACGAAAAAAATGTTAGCAAACTGCTCTATGAAAAGAAAGGTGTAACTCTGTGAGAAAATTTCACACACCACAAAGAAATTTCTCAGAGGACTTCTTTGTAATTTTTATCTGAGGATATTTCCTTTGTTACCCTAGGCTTCAATGCAATCCAAAATATCCCTTCTCAGATTTCCCAAAAACGGTGATACCAAACTGATCCATGAAAAGAATCATGTAACTCTGTGAGATGAATTAACACATAGCAAAGCAGTTTCTCTGAAAGATTCTTTCTAGTTTTTGTCTGAGGATATTTTCTTTGTCATCATAAGATTCAATGTGCTCTGAAATATCCCATTGCACATTGCAAGAAAACAGTGTTAGCAAACTTCTCAATGAAAAGAACAGTGTAACTCTCTGATATGAATTCACACATCACAAAGCAGTTTCTCAGAAACTTTTTGGTTTTTGTCTGAGGATATTTCATTTTTCACCATAGGTCTCAACGTGCACCCAAATATCCCTTTGCACATTACATGAAAAGAGTGTTACCAAATTGCTTCATGAAAACAATCGTGTAACTCTATGAGGTGAATTCAAAAATCACAAAACAGTTTCTCAGAAAGCTTCTTTCTAGTTTTTATCTGAGGATATTTCCTTTGTCACCATAGGCTTCACTGCGATCCAAAATATCCCTTCTCAGATTCCCCGAAAACAGTGCTACAAAACTCCTCCATGAAATGAATAATGTAACTCTCTGAGGTAAATTACCACATCACAAAGTGGTTTTTCTGAAAGCTTCTGTCTAGTTTTTGTAAGAGGATATTTCCTTTGTCACCACAAGCTTCAATGCGATTGAAAATATCCCATTGCGGATTCCAAGAAAAAAGTGTTAGCAAACTGTTCAGTGGAAAGAACAGTGGAACTCTGTGAGATGAATTCACACATCAAAAGCAGTTTCTCAGAAATTTTCACTCTGATTTTTATCTGAGGATATTTCCTTTTCCACAATGGGCTTCAATGTGCTCCCAAATATCCTATTGCAGATTCCACAAAAACAGTGTAAGAAAACTGTTCAATGAAAAGAACTTTGTAACTCTGTGAGATGAATTCACACATGATATAGCAGTTTCTCAGATGGTTTCTTTGTCGTTTTTATCTGAGGATATTTCCTTTATCCCTATATGCGTCAATGAGCTCCCAAATATCTCTTCGCAGATTTCATGAAAACAGTATTAGCAAACTCTTCCATAGAAAGAAAGGTGTAACGCTGTGAGGTGAAATCACACACCACAAAGAACTTTCTCAGAAAGCTTCTTTCTAGATTTTATCTGAGGACACTTCCTTTGTCACCAGAGGCTTCAATGCGATTCATATTATCCCATCTCAGACTCCCCAAAAACAGTGCTACTAAACTGATCCATGAAAAAATTCGTGTAATGCTGTGAGATGAATTAAGACTCTACAAAGCGATTTCTCAGACAGCTTCTTTCATGTTTTTATATGAGGATACTTCCTTTGTCACCAAAAGATTCAACGTGCTCCAAAATGTCTAATGCAGATTCCAAGAAAACACTGTAAACTAACTGCTCAATGAAAATAACAGTGCAACACTGTGATGTGAATTCACATATCACAAAGCTGTTTCTCAGTAAGCTTGTTTCTAGTTTTTATCTGAGGATATTTCCTTTGACACCATAGGCTTCAATGTGACCCAAAATATCCCTTTTCCTGTTTTCCAAAAACAGTGCCAAAATTGCTCCATGAAAAGAACAGTGTAACTCTGTGAGATGACTTAACACATCACAAAGCAGTTTCTCAGAAACGTTCTTTCTAGTTTTTATAGGATTATATAACCTTTGTCACCATAATCTTCAATGTGCTCTGATATATCCCTTTGCAGATCCCAAGAAAACAGTGTTGGCACACTGCTCAATGAAAAGAACAGTGTAACTCTCTAAGATGTATTCACACGTCAAAAAGCTGTGTCTCAGAAAGCTTCTTTCTAGTTTTTATCTGAGGATATTTCCTTTTTCACAATATTCCTCACATCACGAAGCAGTTTCCTCACATCACAAAGCAGTTTCTTAGAAAGCCTCTTTCTATTTTTATCTGAAGATATTTCCTTTGTCATCACAGGCTTCAATGCAATCCAACATATCCCTTCTCAGATTCCCCAAAATAACTGCTACCAAATTGAACCATGAAAAGAATCATATAACTCTGTGTGATGAATTAACACATGACAAAGTAGTTTCTCAGAAAGCTTCTTTCTTGCTTTTATATGAAGATATTTCCTTTGTCACCATAAGCTTCTATGGGCTCCCAAATATCAGACTGCAGATTCCCCAAAAACAGTGTTATCAATCTTCTCCATGAAAATAATGGTTGAACTCTGTGAGTTGAATTCACACATCACAAAGCAGTTTATCAGAGAGCTTCTTTCTAGTTTTTTTCTGAGGATATTTCCTTTTTCACTATAGCCCTCAATGTGCTCCCATATATCCCTTTGTGGATTCCACGAAAACAGTGTTAGCAAACTGGTCGTTGAAAAGAACATTGTAACTCTGTGAGATAAATTCACACATCACAAAGCAGTTTCTCCGAAGACTTCTTTTTGGTTTCTATCTAAGGATATCTACTTTGTCACCATAGGCTTCATTGCGCTCCCAAATATCACTTTGCAGATTCCACAAAAACAGTGTTAGCAAACTGCTCCTTGAAAAGAAAACTGTAACTGTGTGAGATGAATTCACATATCAGCAAGAACTTTCTCAGAAAGTTTCTCTCTAGATTTTATCTGAGGATATTTCGTTTGTCACAATAGGCTTCAATGTGATCCAAAATATCCCTTTTCAAATTCCCCAAAAACACTGCTACCAAACTGACCCAGGAAGAGAATCATGTAACTATGTGAGATGAATTCACACATCACAAAACAATTTCTCTGAAAACTTATTTCTAGTTTTTATATGAGGATATTTCCTTTGTCACAATAAGCTTCAAAACACAACAAAATATCCCAATGCAGATTCCAAGAACACAGTGTTAGCAAACTGCTCAATGAAAAGAATATTGTAACTGTGTGAGATGAATTCCCACATCACAAAGCAGTTTCTTAGAAAGTATCTTTCTAGTTTTTATCTGAGGATATTTCCTTTTTCACCATAGGCCTCAATGCGCTCCAACTTATCTCAGTGCAGATTCCACGAAAACAGTTTTGGCAAACTGTTCTGTGAAAAAAAGGTGTAACTTTGTGAGATGAATTCACACATCACAAAGACCTTTCTCAGAAAGCTTCCTTGTATTTTTATTGGAGGATATTTTCTTTGTCACCATAGGCTTCAATACGATTCAAAAATCTCTTCTCAGATTCCCCATTGTAATGCTACCAAACTGATCCATGAAAGGAATTTTGTAAGTCTGTGAGATGAATTATCACATCATAAAGTGGTTTCTCAGAAAGCTTCTTTTTTTATATATATGAGAATATTTCCTTTGTCACCATAAACTTCATTGAGCTCCGAAGTATCCCATTGCATTCCAAGGAAACACTGTTAGCAAATTGCTCAGTGAAAAGAACAGTGTAAATCTGTGAGATGAATTCACACATCAGAAAGCCGTTTCCAATAAACCTTCTTTCTATTTTTTATCTCAGGATATTTCCTTTGTCACTATAGGCTTCAATGTGATCCAAAATATGCCTTCTGAGGTTCCCCAAAATCAGTGCTACCAAGCTGATTCTTGGAAAGAATCGTGTAACTCTATGGGGTGAATTAACACATGACAAATCTGTTTCTCCGAATGCTTCGTGCTAGGTTTTATATGAGGATATTTCCTTTGTCAAAATAAGCTTCAATGCCCTCTGATATATCCCATTGTAGATTACAAGAAAACTGTGTTAGCAAAATGCTAAATGTAAAGAACAGTATAACTCGGTGAGATGAATTCACATATCACAAAGCAGTTTCTCAGAAAGTTTCTTTCTAGTTTTCATCTGAGGATATTTCCTTTTTCACTATAGGTGTTAATGCACTCCTAAGTATACGTTTAGAGATTCCACGAAAACAGTGTCAGTAAACTGCTCCATGAAAACAACAGTGCAACTCTGTGACTTGAATTCGTACATCACAAAGTGGTTTCTCAGAAAGATTCTTTCCAGGATTTTATGAAGATATTTCGTTTTTCACCATAGGCTTCAAATATCCCTTCTCAGATTCAAAGTAAACAGTGTTAGCAAACTGCCCAATGAAAAGAAGAGTGTAGCTCTTTGAGATGAATTAACACATCACAAAGCGGTTTTACAGAAAGCTTCTTTTTCGTTTTTATATGAGGATATTTCTTATGTCACTGTAGTCTGCAATGCACACCCAAATATCCTACTGCAGATTCCAAGAAAACAGTGTTATCATACTGATCAATGAAATGAATGGCGTAGCTCTGTGAGATGAATTCAAACATTACACAACAGTTTTTCAGAAATCTTCTTTCTATTTTTTATCTGAGGATATTTCTTTTTTCACTCTGGACTCAATGTGCTCCCAAATATCCTTTGCAGTATCCACGATAACAGTGTTAGCAAACTGCTCTATGAAGAGACAGGTGTTACTCTGTGAGATGAAATCCCACATCACAACACAAAGACGTTTCACAGAAAGCTTCTATCTAGTTTTTGTCTGAGGATATTTCCTTTTTCATCCTAGGCCTCAATGCACTCCCGAATATCCCTTTGCAGATTCCAAGAAAACAGTGTTAGCAAACTGCTCCAAAAAAGAAAGGTGTAATTCTGTGAAATGAATTCACACATCACAAAGAAGTTTCTCAGAAAGCTTATTTCTAGTTTTTATCTGATTATAATTCCTTTGTCACTGTAGGCCTCAGGGCCATTTAAAATATTCCTTCTCAGATTCTTGAAAAACAGTGCTACCAAACTGCTCCAGGAAAAGAGTCCTGTAACTCTGTGAGATGAATTCACAAATCACAAAGCAGTTTCTCAGAAAGCTTCTTGCTAGTTTTCATCTGAGTTTATTTTCTGTCTCCCTAAGCTTCAATGCTCCCTGAAATATTCCATTGCAGAATCCAAGAAATCGGTGTTAGCAAGTTGCTTAGTGAAAAGAACAGTGTAACTCTGTGAGATGAATTCATATATCACAAAGTCGTTTCTCAGAGAGCTTCCTTTTGGTTAATCTGTGAGGATAATTCCATTGTCACTACAGGCTTCAATGACCTCCCAAATATCCTATCACAGATTCTCTAAAAACAGTGCTAGCAAACTACTCCATGAAAAGAGTGGTGTAATTCTGTGAGATGAATTCACATATCACAAAGCAGTTTCTCAGAAAAATTCTTTCTAGTTTTTATCTGAGGATATTTTCTTTTTCACCGTATGCCTCAATGCGCTCCCAGGTATTCATCTGCAGATTCCATGAAAACAGTGTTAGCAAACTGCTGCATGAAAAGAAAGGTGTATCTCTGTGAGATGAATTCACACATCACAAAGAACTTTCTCAAAAACCTTATTTCTAGTTTTTGTCTGAGGATATTTCCTTTGTCACTGTAAACGTCACTGCGCTCCGAAATATCCCATTGCAGATTCCAAGAAAACAGTGTTAGCTAACTGCTCAATGAAAAGAAAGGTGTAATTATTTGAGATGAATTCACACATCACAAAGAAGTTTTTCAGAAAGCTTCTTTTTGCTGTTTATCTGAGGATATTTCCTTTGTCACTGTAAACTTCAACATGCTCCCAAATATCCTATTGCAGATTCCACGAAAACAGTGTTAGCCAACTGTTCCATGAAAAGAAAGTTGTAACTCTATGAGATGAATTCACGCGTGACAGAGAACTCTCTCAGAAAGCTTCTTTCTAGTTTTTAGCTGAAGATAATTCCTTTGTCTCATAGGTTTCAATGCAATTTTGAATATCCTTTCCTAGATTCCCCAAAAACTGTGCTACCAACTTGATCCATGAAAAGAATCGTGTAACTCTGTGAGATGAATTAACACATCTCAAAGCCATTTCTCAGAAAGCCTCTTTCTAGTTTTCTTATGAGGATATTTCCTTTGTCACCAAATTATCCCTTCCTAGATTCCCCAAAAGCATTGCTCCCAAACTGCTCCATGAAAAGGATCATGTAATTCTGTGAGATGAATTTAGAAATCACAAAGCAGTTTCCCAGAAAGCTTCTTTCTAGTAGTTGTCTGAGGGTATTTCCTTTGTCACCATAAGCTTCAATGTGCTCCAAAATATCCCATTGCAGATTCCAAGAAGACAGTGTTAGGAATCTGCTCAATGAAAAGACAGTGTAACTCTGTGAGATGAATTTACACATCACTAAGAAGTTTCTCAGAAACCTTCTTTCTAGTTTTTATCTAGGAATATTTACTTTTCCACCATATGCCTCAATGAGCTCAGAAATATCCCCTTGCAGATTCCACAAAAACAATGTTAGCTAAAGGCTCCATGAAAGAAAGGTGTAACTCTGTGAGATGAATTCACACATCACAGAGACGTTTCTCAGAATTCTTCTTTGTAGTTTTTATCTGATGATATGTCCTTTGTCACCATAGGCTTCAATGCAATCCAAAATATCCCTTCTCAGATTCCCAAAAGACAGTGCTACCAAATTACTAAATATCGTGTAACTCTATGAGATGAATTCACAAAACACAAAGCAATTTCTCAGAAAGCTTCTTTCTAGTTTACCTCTGAGGATATTCCTTTGTCATCATAAGCTTGAATGCACTCCGAAATATCAAATTGCAGATTTCAAGAAAGCATTGTTAGCAATGTTTTAAATGAAAAGAGCAGTGTAACTCTGTGAGATAAACTCACACATCACAAAGCAATTTATCAGAAAGCTTCTTTCTGGTTTTTACTTATGATATTTCATTTGTCACCATAGGATTCAATGCATTTCCAAATATCCTATGGCATATTCCATGAAAAGAGGGTTATCAAACTTGTCAATGAAAAGATCAGTGTAACTCTGTGAGGTGAATTCACACAGCATAATGCAGTTTCTCAGAAGGCTTCTCTTTAGTTTTTGTCTGAGGATATTTCCTTTGTCAGCTTTGTCTTCATTGCAATCCAAAATAACCTTTCTCAGATTCCCCAAAAACAGTCCTACCAAACTGATCCATGAAAAGAATCATGTAACACTGTGACATGAATTAACAAATCACAATGTGGTTTCTTAAAAAGCTTCTTTCTAGTTTTTATTTGAGGATATGTCCTTTTCCACCATAGGTTTCAATGCACTCCCCAATATCCTATTGCAGAATCTATGAAAAGAGTGTTATCCCACTGCTCAATGAAAAGACAGTGTAACTCTGTGAGATATATTGTCACATCACATAGTAGTTTCTGAGAGAATTTCTTTTTATTTTTTATCTGAGGATATTTCCTTTTTCACTATAGTCCTCACTGCGCTCCTAAATTCCCTTTGCAGATTCCACGAAAACAGTGTTTGCAAACTGCTGCATAGAAAGAAAGGTGTAACTCTGTGAGATGAAATCACACATTACCAGGAACTTTCTCAGAAAGCTTCCATTTTGTTTTAATAGGATTATGTTTCTTTTGTCACCGTAACTTTCACTGTGTTCTGAAGTATCCCATTGTAGATTCCAAGAAAACAGTGTTTGTAAATTGCCCCATGAAAAGAAAGGTGTAACTCTATGAAATGAATTCACACATCACAAAAGACTTTCTCAGAAAGCTTCTTTCTAGTTTTTATCTGTGGATATTTCCTTTGCCATCAGAGGCTTAAATGCGATCCAAAATATCTCTTCTCAGATTCCTCAAAAACATGGCAAGCAAACTGATATATGAAAAGAATCATGTAACTCAGTGAGATGAATTAACATATCACAAAGCAGTTTCACAGAAAGTTTCTTTCTGGTATTTATATGAGGATATTTCGTTTGTCACCATAGCTTCAATGTGCTCCAAAATATCCCATTGCAGATTTCAAGAAAACAGTGTTAGTAAACAGCTCAATGTAAAGAACATTGTAACTCTTTGAGATGAATTCAGATATCGCAAAGCAGTTCCTCAGAAAGCTTCTTTCTAGTTTGTATCTGAGGACATTTCCTTTTCCACCATAGGCCTCTATGTGCTCCCAAATATCCCCTTACAGATTCTATGAAAACAGTGTTACCAAACTGCTCCATGAAAAGAAAGGTGTAGCACTGTGGGATGAATTCCCACATCACAAAGAAGTTTCTCAGAAAACTTCTTTGACGTTTTTACCTGAGTGTATTTCCTTTTACACCATAGGCTTCAATGAAATTCAAAATATCACTTCTCAGATTTCCCCAAAACAGTGCTACCAGTCTGTTCCATGAAAAGAATCAGGTAACTCTGTGAGATGAATTCACACATCACAAAGCAGTTTCTCAGAAGTCTTCTTTCTAGTTTTTATGTGGGGATATTTATTTCCTCACTATAGGCCTCAATGCATTCCCAAATATCCCTTTGCAAATTCCACAAAAACAGTGTTAGCAAACTGCTCCATGAAAATAAAGGTGTAACTGTGTTAGAAGAATTCACACATCACAAAGACCTTTTCCAGATATTTGCTTTCTAGTTTTTATCTGTGGTTATTTCCCTTGTCACAATATCCACAAACATGTGAACTCATCTCACTGAGTTATAGGATTCTCTTCATGGAGCAGTTGGGTGACACTGCTTTTCGGGAATCTGAGAAGGGATATTTTGGATTGCATTGAAGACTATGATGACAAAGGAAATATCCTCAGATAAAAACTAGAAAGAAGCTTTATAAGAAACTTCTTTGTGATGCGTGAATTCATCTCACAGAGTTACACCATACTTTTCATTGAGCAGTTTGGTAACACGTTTTTCTTGGAATCTGCAATGGGATATTCAGGATCGCTTTGAGGCCTATGGTGAAAAAAGAAACATTCTCTGATAAAAACTAGAAAGAAGCTTTCTGAGAAACAGCTTTGTGATGTGTGAATTCATTTCACAAGGTTACATTGTTTTTTTTCATTGGGGAGTTTCCTAACACTGTTTTCATGGGATCTGCAATGGAATACTTGGGAGTGCTTTGAAGAATATGGTGACAAAGGAAATATCCTCAGTTAAAAACAAGAAAGAAGCTTTCTGAGAACCCTGTTTGTGCTGTGTTAATTCATCTCACAGAGTTACACATTTCTTTTCATGTTGAAGTTTCCCAACACCGTTTTCGTGGAATGTGCAATAGGATATTTTGGTGCACATTGAAGCCTAAGGTGACAAGGGAAATATGATCAGTTAAACACGAAAAAGAAGCTTTCTGGGAAACTGCTTTGTGATGTGTGAATTCATCTCCCACCGTTACACCTTTCTTTTCATTGAGCAGTTTGCTAACCCTGTTCTTGTGGAATCTGCGCAGGTAAATTCGTGAGCACATTGAGGCCTATTCACCTGAAAAAGGAACTATCCTCAGATAAAAACTAGAAAGAAACTGTCTGAGAAACTGCTTCGTGATGTGTGAGATCATGTCACAGAGTTACACTGTTCTTTTCATTGAGCAGTTTCCTAGCACAGTTTTCTTGGGATCTGCAAGGGGATATATGGGAGCTGATAGAAGCTCATGGTGACAAAGGAAATATCCTCATATAAAAACTAGAAAGAAGCTTTCTGAGAAACTGATTTGTGATGTGTGAATTCATCTCATTGAATTACACGATTCTTTTCATGGAGCAATTTGGTAGCACTCTTTTTGGAGAATCTGTGAAAGGATATTTTGGATCGCCTTGAAGACTATTGTGACAAAGGATATATCCTCCCTAAATAACTAGAGAGAATCTTTCTGAGAAACTGCTTTGTGATTTGTGAATTCATCTCAAGTTTACGTTGTTCTTTTCATTGAACAGTTTTATAACACCATTTTCATGGAATCTGCAAGAGGATATTCAGTAGCACATTGAAGCTCACAGTGACAAAGGAAATATCCTCATATAAAAACTAGAAAGAAGTTGTCTGGAAACTGGTTTGTGATGTATGAATTCGTCTTACAGAGTTACACATTTCTTTTCATGCGGTATTTTTCTAACAACGTTCTCCTGGAATCTGCAACAGTATTTATGGGAGTGCCTTGAAGTCTATGATGACAAGGGAAAAATCCTCAGATAAAAACCAAAAAGAGGTTTTCTGAGAAATTGCTTGTGATGTGTGAATTCATCTCACAGAGTTACACTGTTCTTTTCACTGAGCAGTTTGCTAACACTGTATTCTTGGAATCTGCGATGTGATATTTGGGAGGGCATTGAAGCCTATGGTGACAAAGGAAATATCCTCAGGTAAAAACTAGAAAGAACGTCTCTAAGAAACTTGTTTGTAATGTGTGAGTTCATCTCACAGCTATACACCTGTCTTTTCATGGAGTAGTTTACTAACACTGTTTTTGTGGAATCTGCAAGAGGAAATATAGCAGTGTATTATGCCTATTGTGAAAAAGGAAATATCTTTCGATGAAAACTAGAAAGAAGCTTTCTGAGAAACTACTTTGTGATGTGTGAAATCATCTCACAGAGTTACACGTTTCTATTCATGGAGCAGTTTGCCAACATTGTTTTCGTGGAATCTGCAAAGGGATAATTGAGAGTGCATTGAGGCCTGTGGCGACAAAGGAAATATCCTTAGATAAAAACTAGAAAGAAGCTTTCTGAGAAACTGCTTTGTGATGTATGAATTCATCTCACAGAATTACACCATTCTTTTCATTTAACATTTTGTTAACACGTTTTTCTTGGAATCTGCATTGGGATATTCTGGATTGCTTTGAGGCCTATGGTGAAAAAGGAAATATTCGCAGATAAAAACTGGAAAGAAGCTTTCTGAGAAACAGCTTTATGATGTGTGAATTCATCTCACAGATATACACCATTCTTTTCATTGAGCAATTGGCTAACACTATTTTCTTGGAATCTGCAAAGGTATGGTTGCGAGCGCATTGAGTCCTATGGTGAAAAAGGATATATCCTCAGATAAAAAGTAGAGAGATACTGCTTTGTGATGTGTGAATTCATCTCACAAAGTTACACCTTTCTTTTCATTGAGCAGTTTGCTTAACACTGTTTTCTTATGATCTGCAATGGAATATTTGGGAGCGCTTTGAAGTGTATGGTGACAAAGGAAATATAATCAGTTAAAAACAACAGATAATCTTTCTGAGAAACTGGTTTGTGCTGTGTTAATCCATCTCACAGAGTTACAGATTTCTTTTCATGGAGCAGTTTGCTTACAATGTTTTCGTTTAATCTGCAGTAGGATATTTGGGAGCACTTTGAAGACTATGGTGACAAAGGACAAATCCTTAGATAAAAACTAGGAAGAAGCTTTCTGAGAAACTTTTTTGTCATATGTGAATTCATCCCTCAGAGTTACACACTTCTTTTCGTGTTGAAGTTTCCTAAGACCGTTTTTGTGGAATCTGCAATAGGATATTTGGGAGTCAACTGAAGCCTTTGTTGACAAGGGAAATATCTCAGATGAAAACCAAAAAGAAGCTTTCTGTGAAACTGCTTTGTGATGTGTGAATTCACCTCACTGAGTAACACTGTTCTTTTCATTGAGAAGTTTGCTAACACTATTTTCATTTAATCTGCAATGGGATATTCTGGAGCGCATTGAGGAATATGGTGGAAAAAGGAATAACAGCAGATAAAAACTAGAAAGAGATTTTCAGAGAAACACCTGTGTGAGGTGTGAATTCATCTCACAGAGCAAAACGTTTCAGATGAGGGAGAACTTTGGCATCACAGTATTTGTGGTTTCTGAGAAGGGATATCTGAGAGCGCATTGAAGCCGATGGTGGCAAATGAAATATCTTCAGACAACAACCAAAAAGAAGTTTTCTGAGAAACTGCTTTCTGATGTTTTAATTCATCTCACAGATTTACACCTTGCTTTCCATGGAGCAGTTTGCTAACACTATTTTCACGGAATCTGCAAAGGAATATTCACAAGTGCATTGAGGCAAATGGTGAAAAAGGAAATATCCTTCAACAAAAACTAGAAGGAAGCTTTCTGACAAACTGCTTTTTGATTTGTGAATGTATCTCACAGAGTTATATGATTCTTTTCATGGAGCAGATTGGTAGCACTGTTTTTGTGGAATCTGAGAAGGGATAATTTTAATCCCATTGAGGCCTATGGTGACAAAGGATATATCCTCAGATAAAATCTAGAAAGAAATTTTCTGAGAAATTTTCTTGTGATGTGGGAATTCATCTCAGAGTTACACCATTCTTTTCATTGAGAAGTTTGATAACACTTTTTTTGTGGAATCTGTGATGGGATATTATGGAGCGCATTGAGGCCAATCGTGAAAAAGGAAATATTCTCAGATAAAAACTAGAAAGAAGCTTTCTGAGAAACTTCTTTGTGAGGTGTAAATTCATCTCAAAGAATTACACCGTTCTTTTCATGGAACAGTTTTGTAGCATTGTTTTTGGGGAATCTGAGAAGGGATATTTTGGATCGCGATGAAACCTATGGTGACAAAATAAATATCTTCCAATAAAGACATGAAAGAACCCTTCTGAGAAAGTTCTTTGTGATGTGTGAATTCATCTCACAGAGTTACACCTTTCTTTTCATGGAGCAGTTTGTAAACATTGTTTTTGTGGAATCTGCAAAGTGATGTATGGGAGCGCATTGAGGGCTATGGTGTAAAAGGAAATATCCTCAGATAAAAACTACAAAGAAGTTTTCAGAGAAACTTCTTTGTGATGTGTAAATTCATCTCACAGTGTTATACCATTCATTTCATTGAGCAGTTTGATAACACTGTTTTGGTGCAATCTGCAATAGGATATTTGGGAGTGCATTGAAGCCTATGGTGACAAAGGAAATATCCTCAGATTAAACCAAAAAGAAGCTTTCTGAGAAACTTCTTTGTGATGTGAGAATTCATCTCACAGAGTTACACATTTCTTTTCTTGGGGCAGGTTGGCAACACTGTTTTCGTGGACTTTGCAAAATGATATTTGGGAGTGCATTGAGGCCTATAGTGAAAAAGGAAATATACTCAGATAAAAAATACAAAGAAGCTTTCTTTTTTTTTTTTTTTTTTTTTTGAGACGGAGTCTCGCTCTGTCGCCCAGGCTGGAGTGCAGTGGCTGGATCTCAGCTCACTGCAAGCTCCGCCCCCCGGGTTTACGCCATTCTCTTGCCTCAGCCTCCCGAGTAGCTGGGACTACAGGCGCCCGCCACCTCGCCCAGCTAGTTTTTTTTGTATTTTTAGTAGAGACGGGGTTTCACCATGTTAGCCAGGATGTTCTCGATCTCCTGACCTCGTGATCCGCCCGACTCGGCCTCCCAAAGTGCTGGGATTACAGGCTTGAGCCACCGCGCCCAGCCACAAAGAAGCTTTCTAAAAAACGGTCTTGTGATGTTTGAATTCATCTCAAAGAATTACATCACACTTTGTATTAAGCAGTTTGATTACACTATTTTTGAGGAATCTGCAATTGGATATTTGGGAGCGCATTTAAGCCTATGAACAAGAAAATATCCTCAGATAATACAAAAAGAATCTTTCTGAGAAACTGCTTTGTGATGTGTGAACGCATTTCACTGAGTTACACTGTTGTTTTCATTGAGCAGTGTGCCAGCACGGTTTTCTTGTAATCCACAATGTGATATATCAGAACAAATTGAAGCTTATGGTGACAAAGGAAATATCCTCAGACAAAAGCTGGAAGGAAGCTTTCTCAGAAACTGTTTTCTGATTTCTGAATTCATCTCACAGAATAACACCTTTCTTTTCATGGAGGAAATTGGTAGCACTGTTTTTGGTGAATCTGAGAGGGGACATTTGGATCGCATTGAAGCCTATGGTGACAAGGGAAATATAATCAGATAAAAACTAGAAAGAAGCTTTCTGAGAAACTGCTTTGTGATTTTTGCATTCATCTCACAGAGTTACAGGATTCTTTTCCTGGAATAGTTTGGTAGCACTGTTTTTGGGGAATCTGAGAAGGGATATTTTGGATCGCCCTGAAGCCTATGGTGACAAGGGAAATATAATCAGATAAAAACTAGAAAGAACCTTTCTGAGAAACTTCTTTGTGATGTGTGAATTCAACTGCCAGAGTTACAAAGTTCTTTTCATTGAGCAGTTTGCTTACACTGTTTTCATAGAATCTGCAATATGACATTTGGGAGTGCATTGAAGAACATGTGGAAAAGGAAATATCCTTAGATAATCATCAGAATGAAAATTTCTGAGAAAATGCTTTCTGATGTGTGAATTCATCTCAAAAGTTCTGCTGTTCCTTCCATTGTGCAGTTTGCCAATACTTTTTTCTTGGAATCTGCAATGGGATATTTTGAATTGCATTGAATCTTATGGTGACAAAGGATGTATCCTCATATAAAAACTAGAGAGAAGCTTTCTCAGAAACCACTTTGTGATGTGGTAATTTACTTCAGAGGGTTACATTATTCATTTCATGAAAGAGTTTGGTAGCACTGTTTTTGGGGAATCTGCGAAGGGATGTTTTGGATCGTATTGAAGCCTATGGTGACAAAGGAAATATCCTCAGATAAAAACTAGAAAGAAGCTTTCTGAGAAACTGTTTCGTGATTTTTGAATTCATCTCACAGAGTTATACCTTTCTTTTCATGGAGCAATTAGGTAACACTCTTTTGATGGAATCTGCAAAGGGATATTAAGGTGCACCTTGAGATCTATGGTGAAAAAGGAACTATCCTCAGAAAAAAACCGAAAGAAAGTTTCTGAGAAACTGCTTTGTGATGAGTGAATTCATCTCACAGAGTTACACTGTTCTTTTCATTTATCAGTTTCCTAACACTCTTTTCTTGCAATCTGCTATAGGATATTTTGGAATGCATTGAACTTTATGGTGACAAAGGAAATATGCTCAGACAAAAACCTAGAAAGAATCTTTCTGAGAAACTGCCTTGTTATGTGTTAATTCATCTCACAGAGTTACATGATTCTTTTCATGCATCAATTTGGTATCACCGTTTTTGGGAAATCTGAGAAGGGATATTTTGGATCGCATTGAAGCCTATGGTAACAAAGGAAATATTCTCAGGGAAAAATCAGAAAGAACCATTATGAGAAATTTCTTTGTGATGTGTGAAGTTTTCCCACAGAGTTACGCCTTTCTTTTCATAGAGCAGTTTGCTAACATTTTTTTCGTGTAATCTGGAAAGTCACTTTTGGGAGCGTATTGTGGCCTAGAGTGAAAAACTAAATATCCTCAGATAAAAACTAGAAAGAAGCTTTCTGAGAAATGGCTTTGTGATGTATGAATTCATCTCACAGTGTTACGCAGTTATTTTCTTTGAGCAATGTGATAACACTGGTTTCATGGAATCTGTAATAGGATACTTGGGAGCACATTGAAGAATATGGTGACAAACGAAATATCCTCAGATAATAACCGAAAAGAAGCTTTCTGAGAACCTGCTTGGTGATGAGTGAATTTATCTCACAGAGTTACACTGTCTTTTTCATTGAGAAGTTTGCTAACACTTTTTTGGTTTAGTCAGTAATGGGATATTCAGGAGCACATTGAGGAATATGGTGAAGAAGGAAGTATCCTCAGATAAAAACTAGAAAGATGTTTTCTGAGAAAAAATTTTGTGATGGGTGAACTCATCTCACAGAATTACAACACTATTTTCATGGAGCATTTTGGTAGCACTGTTTTTGGGGAATCTGAGAAGGGATATTTAGGATTACATTGAAGCCTATAATGATGAAGGTAATATCCTCAGATAAAAACTAGAAAGAAGCCTTCTGAGAAAGTTCTTTGTGATGTGTGAATTCATCTCACAGAGTTACATCTTTCTTTTCCTGGAGCAGTTTGATAACACTGTTTTCGTGGAATCTGCAATAGGATATTTCAGAGTCCATTGAAGCCTATAGTGAAAAAGGAAATAACCTCAGATAAAAACAAAAAGAAACTTTCTGAGAATCTGCTTTGTGATGTGTGAATTCATCTCACAGATTTATATTGTTCTTTTCATTGAGAAGCTTGCTAACATTGTTTTCTTGAAATCTGCAATGGGATATTGCAGAGTGCATTGAAGTTTATGGTGACAAAGGAAATATCCTCAGACAAAAACTAGAAAGAAACTTTCTAAGAAACTGCTTTGTGATTTGTGAATTCATCTCATGGAGTTGCACTTTATTTTCTTGGGGCACTTCACTAACAGTGATTTCATGAAATCTGCATAGGGATATTTGGGAGCACCTTGAGGCCTATGGTGAAATAAGAAATATCCTCATATAAAAATGAGAAAGAAACTTTCTGAGAAATTGCTTTGTGATGGGAGTTCATTTCACAGGTTACAGTGTTCTTTTCATTGAGCAGTTTGCTAACACTGTTTACCAGGTATCTGCAAAAGGATATATGGGAGTGCATTGAGGCCTATGGTAAAAACGAAATATCCTCAGATAAAAACTAGAAGTAAACTCTCTGAGAAACCGTTTTGTGATGTGTTAATTCATCTCACAGAGTTACACGATTGTTTTATGGAGCAGTTTTGTAGCACTGTTTTGTGCAATCTGAGAAGGGACATTTTGGATCACATTGCAACCTATGGTGACAAAGGAAATATCCTCAGACAAAAGGTAGAAAGAAGGTTTCTGAGAAAGGACTTTGTTTTGTGTGAAATCATCTCAGAGAGTTACACCTCAATTTTCATGGAACAGTTTGCTTTCACAGTTTTAGTTGAAACTGCAAAGAGATATTTGAGAGTGCTTTGAGGCCTACGGTGATAAAAGAAATATCCTCAGCCAAAACTAGAAGGAAACTTTCTGAGAAACAGCTTTGTGATGTGTAAATTCATCTCACAGAGTTATGCTGTTCTTTTCATGGAGCAGTTTGCTAACACTGTTTTCTTGGAATCTGCAGTGGGATATTTCTGAGCAAAATGAAGTTTACGTTGACAAAGGAAATATTCACAGACAAAAAATAGAAAGAAGCTGTCTGAGAAACTACTTTTTGATTTGTGAATTCATCTCATGGAGATACACGATCCTTTTCATGGAGCAGTTTGGTAGCACTGTTTTTGGGGAATCTGATAAGGGATATTTTGGATCGCATTGAAGCCTACAGTGAAAAAGGAAATATTCTCAGATAAAAGCTAGAAAGAAGCTTTCTGAGAAAGGACTTTGTGATGTGTGAACCCATCTCACAGCATTATACCTTTCTTTTCATGGAGCAGTTTGCAAAAACTGTTTTCATGGAATCTGCAATGGGATAATTTGTAGCACATTGAGGTCTACAGTGAAAAAGGAAATATCCTCAGATAAAAACTAGAAAGAAGTTTTCTGAGAAACTGCTTTATGCTGTGTTAATTCATCTCACTGAGTTAAATGATTACTTTCATGAATCAGTTTGGTAACTCGTTTTGGGGAATCTGAGAAGGGATAATTTGGATCACATTGAAGCCTATGGTGACAAGGAAATATCCTCAGAGAAAAACTAGAAAGAAGTTTTCTGAGAAACTTCTTTGTGATGTGTGAATTCATCTCACAGAGTTAGAACTTTCCATTCATGAAGCATTTTTCTAACACTGTTTTCATGAAATCTGCAAAGGTATATTTGGGAACACATTGAGGCCTATGGTGAAAAAGAAATATCCTGAGTTAAAAACTAGAAACAAGCTTCTGAGAAAATTCTTTTCAATGCCTGAATTCATCTCACAGAGTTACACAGTTCTTTTCACTGAACAGTTTGCTGACACTGTTTTCTTAGAATCTGCATTCTGATAATTCGGAGTGCGTTGAAGCTTATACTGACAAATGAATTATCCTCATATAAAAACTAGAAAGAAGCTTTTGAGAAACCACTTAGTGATGTGATAATTCGTTTCACAGGGTTACAAGCTTCTTTTCATGGATCAGTTTGGTTTCACTGTTTCTTGGTAATCTGAGAAGTGATATTTTGGATCTCATTGAAGCCTATTGTGACAAAGGAAATATCCTCAGACAAAAACTGGAAAGAAGCTTTCTGAGAAAGTTCTTTGTGATATGTGAATTCATCTCACAGTGTTACACCTCTATTTTCATGGAGCTACTTGCTAACACTCTTTTCGTGCAATCTGAAAAAGGATATTTGGGAGTGCATTGAGGCCCATGGTGAGAAAGGAAATATCCTCAGATAAAAACTAGAAGGAAGCTTTCTGAAAAACTTCTTTTTGATGTGTGAATTCAACTCACAGAGTTACATTGTTCTTTACATTGAGCAGTTTGCTTACACTGTGTTTTTGGAATCTGCACTCTCATATGTCTTCTCGCATTGAAGCTTATGATGACAATCGAAATATCCTCATAGATAAACCAAAAAGATGCTTTCTGAGAAACTGCTTTTTGATGTTTGAATTCATCTCACAGAGTTACACCATTCTTTTCATTGAGTAGTTTGATAACACTGTTTTCATGGAATCTGCAATAGAACATTTGGGGGTACATTGAAGCCTACAGTGACAAAGGAAATAATCTCATAGATATACCAAAAAGAAACTGTCTGAGAAACTGCTATGATGTGTGAATTCATCTCACAGTGTTACACTTTTCTTTTCATTGAGCAGTTTGCTAACACTGCTTTCTTGGAATGTTAAATGGAATATTTCTGAGCACATTGAAGCATATGGTGACATAGGAAAAGTCCGCATCGAAAAAGTAGAAGGAAGCTTTTTGAGAAACTGCTTTCTGATGTGTTAATTCATCTCACAGAGTTACACGATTGTTTTCATGCATCAGTTTGGGATCACTGTTTTTGGAGAATCTGAGAATGGATATTTTGTATTGCATTGAAACCAATGGTGACAAAGGATATATAATCAGATGAAAACTATAAAGAATCTTTCTGAGAAAGTTATTTGTGATGTGTGAATCCATCTCACAGAGTTACACCTTTCTTTTCATGGAGCCATTTGCTAACACTGTTTTCATGGAATCTGCAAATGAACATTTGGGAGGACATTGACGCCTATGGTGAAAAACTAAATATTCTCAGATAAAAGCAAGAAAGAAGCTTTCTGAGAAACTTCTTTGTGATCTGTGAATTCATCTCACAGAGGTGCATGATTATTTTCATGGATGTCTTTGGTAGCACTCTTTTGGGGGAATCTGAGAAGGGATACTTTGGGTGGCATTGAAGCCTATGGTGACAAAGGAAGTATAATCAGATAAAAACTAGAAAGAAACTTTCTGAGAAACTGCTTTGTGATGTGTGAATTCATCTCACAGAGTTTCACTGTACTTTTCATTGAGCAGTTCGTTAACACTTTTTTCCTGGATTCTGCAAACGTATCTTTGGGAGCACTCTGAAGCTTATGGTAACAAAGGAAATACCCTCATATAAGAACTAGAAAGAAGCTTTCTGAGAAACTGCTTTGTGATGTGTGAATTCATCTCACGAGGTTACACTGTTCTTTATATTGAGCAGCTTTCTAACACTGTGTTCCTGGAATCTGCAATGGAATATTTCAAAACGCATTGAATATGATGGTGACAAAGGAAATATCCACAGACAAAACTACAAAGAAGCTTTCTGAGAAACCACATTGTGAGGCAATAATTCATCTCAGAGAGTTACAAGATTCTTTTCATATATCAGTTTGATAGCACTGTTATTGGAGAATCTGAGAAACGATATTTTGCATTGCATTGAAGCCTATGGTGACAAAGGAAATACTCTCAGATAAAAACTAGAGAGAAACTTTCTGAGAAAGTTCTTTGTGATGTGTGAATTCACCTCACAGTGTTACACTTTTCATTTCATGGAGCAGTTTGCTAACGTTGTTTTCCTGGAAACAGCAGAGGTATACTTGCGAGCGCCTTGAGGCTTATGGTGAAAAACTAAATTTCCTCAGAAAAAACTAGAAAGAAGCATTCTGGGAAACTGCCTTGTGATGTGTGAATTCATGTAACAGGTTACACAATTCTTTTCATGGCTCAGTTTGGTGGCACATTTTTTGGGGAGTCTGAGAAGGATTATTATGAGTTGCATTGTAGTATATGGTGACACCGAAATATCCTCAGATAAAAACTAGAAAGAAACTTTCTGAGAAAGTTTTTTTGTGATGCATGAATTCAGCTCACAGGATTACACATTTCTTTTCATGGAGCAGTTTGCTAACACTGTTTTCTTGGAATCTGCAAAGGGATATTTCGGAGTACAATGAAGCTTATGGTGACAAAGGATATAACTTCATATAAAAACTAGAAGGAAGCTTTCTAAGACACTACTTTGTGATTTGTGAATTCATCTCACAGAGTTAAATGGTGCTTTTCATTGAGCAGTTTGCCAACACTGTTTTCTTGCAATCTGCAATAGGATATTTGGGAGTGTATTGAAGCCTATGGTGACTAAGAAAATATCCTCAGAGAAATATCAAAAATAAATCTTTCTGAGAAACTGCTTTGTGATGTGTGAATTCATCTCTCAGATTTACACTTTTTATTTCATGGAGCTATTTGCTAATAACATTTTCATGGAATCTGAAAAGTGATATTCGTGAGTGCATTGAGGAATATATAGAAAAAGGAAATATATTCATACAAAAACTAGAAAGACGCTTTCTGTGAAACTGCTTTGTGATGTGTCAATTCATCTCACAGAGTTACACTGTTCTCTTCAATGAGAAGTTTGCTAACACTTTTTTCGTGGAATCTGCAATGGGATATTCTGGAACACATTGAGGAATATGGAGAAAAAGGAAATATCCTCAGATAAATACTAGAAAGAAGCTGTCTGAGAAACTGGTTTGTGATGTGTGAATTCATCTCACAAAGTTACACCGTTCGTTTCAAGGAGCACTTTGGTAGCACTGTTTTTGGGGAATCTGAGAAGGGATATTTTGGATCGCATTGAAGCCTAGGATGACAAAGGAAATATCCTCATATAAAAACTAGAAAGAAGATTTCTCAGAAACTTCATTTTGAAATGTGTATTCATCTCACAGAGCAAGACATTTTTTTTTTCACGAAGCAGATGGCTAACACAGTTTTCATGGAATCTCCAAAGGGATGTTTGGGAGTGCTTTGAGGTCTTTGGTGAAAAAGGAAATATCCTCAGAAAAAAACTAGAAAGAAGCTTTCTGAGAAAGTTCATGGAGTAGTGTGATAACATTGATTTCATGGAGAGTGCAAAGGGATATTTGGGAGTGCATTGAGGCCTAAAATGAAGAAAGAATTATCCTCAGATAAAAACTAGAAGGAAGATTTCTGAGAAACTCCTTTGTGATGTGTGAATTCATCTTACAGATTTACACCATTCTTTTGGATGAGCAGGTTGGTAACACTTTTTTTTTCATGGAATTTGCATTAGGATATTTGGGAGTGTCTTGAAGATTAGATTATGGTGACAAAGGAAATATCCTCAGACAAAAACCAAAAGATGATTTCTGAGAAACTGCTTTGTGATGTGTGAATTTGTCTCATGGATTTACACATTTTTTTTTTCATGGAGCAGTTTGCTAACACTATTTTTGTGGAATCTGCAAAGGGATATTTGCAAGCACACTGAGGCCTATAGTGAAAAAGGAAATATCCTAATACAAAAACTAGAAAGAAGCTTTGTGAGAACCTGTTTGGGATTTGCGAGGTCATCTCACAAAGCAACGTGGTTCTTTTCATGGAGCAGTTTGGTAGCACTGTTTTGTGGAATCTGACAAGGGATATTTTGGAATGCATTGAAGCCTATATTGACAAAGGAAAAATTCTCAGATAAAAACTAGAAAGAAACATTCTGAGAAAATTCTTTGTGATGTGTGAATTCATCTCAAAGAGGTACACCATTCTTTTCTTGAGAACTTTGCTAACACTTTTTTCATGGAATCTGCAATGGGATATTCCAGAGTGCATTGAGGAATATGGAGAAAAAGGAAATATCCCCAATAAAAGCTAGAAAGAAGTTTTCTGAAAAACAGCTTTGTGATGTCTGAATTCATCTCACAGAGTTACACCATTCTTTTCATGGAGCAGTTTGATAGCCCTGTTTTTGGAGAATCTGAGAAGGGATATTTTGAATTGCACTAAAACCTATGGTGAAAAAGTAAATATCCTCAGATAAAAATTAGAAAGAAGCTTTCCAAGAAACTGCTTTGTGATTTGTGAATTCATCTCACAGAGTTACACGATTCTTTTCATGGATCAGTTTAGTAGCAGTGTTTTTGGGGAATCTGAGATAGGATATTTTGGATTGCATTGAAGCCCATGGTGACAAAGGAAATATCCTCAGATAAAAACCAGAAGGAAGCATTCTGAGAAAGTTCTATGTGATGTGTGATTTCATCTCACAGAGCTACACCTTTCTTTTCATGTAGCCATTTGCTAAAACTCTTTTCATGGAGTCTGCAAAGGGATATGTGGGAGGACATTGAGGCCAATGGTGAAAAAGGAAATATCCTCAGTCAAAAATAGGAAAGAAGCTTTCTTAGAAACTGCTTTTTGATATGTGAATTCATCTTACAGATCCACACCGTTCTCTTCATTGAGGAGTTTGATAACACTGTTTTTGTGTAATCTGCAATATTGTATTTGGGAGTGCTTTGAAGCCTAAGGTGACAAAGGAAATATCCTCAGATAAAAACGAAAAAGAAGCTTTCTGTGTAACTGCTTTGTGATGTGTGAATTCATCTAACAGACTTACACTGTTATTTTCATTGAGAAGTTTGCTAACACTTTTTTCATGCAATCAGCAAATTGATATTCTGGAGTGCTTTGAGGAACATGGTGAAAAAGGAAATATCCTTAGATAAAAACTAGAGAGAAGTTTTCTAAGAAACAGCTTTGTGATGTGTGAATTCATCTCACAGAGCTACAGCATACTTTTCCTGGAGCAGTTTGGTAGCCCTGTTGTTAGGGAATCTGATAAGACATATTTTGGATTGCATTGAAGCCTATGGTGAAAAAGGAAATATCCTCAGATAATAACTAGAGAGAGACTTTCTGAGAAACTGATTTGGGATGTGTGTATTCATCTCACAGAGTTCCATGATTCTTTTCTTGGAGCAGTTTGCTAACTCTGTTTTCGTGGAGTCAGCAATAGGATACTTGGGATCGCTTGAAGCCTATGGTGACAAAGGACATATCCTCTGACAGAAACCAAAAAGAAGAATTCTGAGAGCCTGATTTGTGATGTTGAATACATCTCACAGAATTACACCTTTCTTTTCATGGAGCAGGTTGTTAATGTTATTTTCATGGAATCTGCAAAGAGATATTCACGAGTGCATTGAGGCCTATCGTGAGAAAGTAAATACCCTCAGACAAAAACTAGAAAGAAGCTTTCTGAGCAACTGCTTTGTAATTTCTGAATTCATCTCATGGAGTTACAGGATTCTTTCCATGAATCAGTTTCGTAGTAGTGTTTTTGGGGAATCTGAGACAGAATATTTTAGATTGCATTGAATCCTATGGTGACAAAGGAAATAACTTCACATAAAAACTAGAAAGAAGCTTTCTGAGAAACCTCTTTGTGATGTGTGAATTCATCTCACAGAGTTACGCGATTTTTTTTCATGGAGCAGTTTGATAGCCCTATTTTGGGGGAATCTGAGAAGGATTATTTTGGATTACATTGAAGCCTATGGTGCCATAGGAACTATCCTCAGATAAAAACTAGAAAGAAGCTTTCTGAAAAAGTTCTTTGTGATGTATGAATTCATCTCACAGAGTTACCGCTTTCTTTTCATGGAGCAGTTTGCTAACACTGTTTTCATGGAATCTGCAGAGGAATATTTGGGAGCAAGTTGAGGCCAATATTGAAAAAGGAAATATCCTCAGGCAAAACCTAGAAAGGAGCTTTCTGAGAAATTGCTTTGTGATGTGTGAATTCACCTTACAGAGCCACGCCATTCTCTTTATTGAGCAGTTTGGTAACAATGTTTTCATGGAATCTGCAATATTATATTTCGGAGGGCATTGAAGCCTATAGTGACAAAGGAAATATCCTCAGATGAAAACGAAAGAGAAGCCTTCTGTGGAACTGCTTTGTGATGTGTGAATTCATCTAACATACTTACACAGTTCTTTTCATTGAGAAGTTTGCTAACACTTTTTTCTTGGAATCTGTAAATTGATATTTGGGGGTGCTTTGAGGAACATGGTGAAAAAGGAAATATCCTCAGATAAAAATAGAGTGAGGGTTTCTGAGAAACAGCTTTGTGATGTGTTAATTCATCTCACAGAGTACAGCATACTTTTCATGGAGCAGTTTGGTGGCACTTTTTTGGGGAATCTGCTAAGATGTATTTTGGATAGCATTGGAGCCCATGGTGATAAAGGAAATATCTTCACATAAAAACTAGAAAGAAGATTTCTGAGAAATTTATTTGTGATGCATGAATTCATCTCACAAAGTTACACCTTTCTATTCATAGAGCAGTTTGCTAACACTGTTTTCATGGAATCTGAAAAGGGATATTTTAGAGTACATTGGGGCTTATGGTGAAAAAGGAATTGTCCTCAGATAAAAACTAGAAAGAAGCTTTCTGAGAAATGCTTTGTGATTTTTTAATTCATCTCACAGTTATATGATTATTTTCATGGAGCAGTTTGGTAGTGCTGATTTTGCGGAATCTGAGAAGGGATATTTTGGATCACATTGAAGACTACAGTGACAAAGGAAATATCCTCAGATTAAAATTAGAAAGAAACTTTCTGAGAAAGTTCTTTGTGATGTGTGAATTCATATCACAGCGTTACACCTTTCTATTCATGGAGCATTTTGCAAACACTCTTTTCATGGAATCTGCAAAGAGATATTTGGGAGTGCATTGGGGTCTATGGTGAAAAAGGAATTATCCTCAGATAAAAACTAGAAAGGTTTCTGAGAAACTTCTTAGAGGTGTGAGAATTCATCTCACAGCTCTACAGTGTTCTTTTCATTGAGCAGTTTGCTAACACTGTTTTCTTGGAATTTGCAATGGGATATTTCAGAGTGCATTGAAGCCTATGGTGACAAAGGAAATATCCTCATATAAAAAACAGAAAGAAGCTTTATGAGAAACAACTTTGTGATGTGTTAATTCATCTCACAGGTTTACATGATACTTTTCATGGATAAGTTTATTAGAACTGTTTTGGAGTAATCTGAGAAGGGATATTTTGTATCACATTGAAGCCTATGGTGACAAAGGAAATATTCTCCTATAAAAATTAGAAAGAAGCCTTCTGAGAGAGTTCTTTGTGATGTTTGAATTCATCTCACAAAGTAACACCTTTCCTTTCATGGAGAGTTTGCTAACACTGTTTTCATGGAATCTGCTCAGGGATATTTGAGACTGCATTGAGGCCTATAGTGAAACAGAAAATATCCTCAGATAAAAACTAGAATGAAGCTTTCTGAGAAACTGCTTTGTGATGTGTGAATTCATCTTACAGAATCACACTGTTCCTTTCACTGAGCAGTTTGATGACACTATTTTCGTGAAATATGCAATATTATATTTTGGAGCACTTTGAAACCTATGGTGACAAAGGAAATATCCTCAGACAAAAACCAGAAAGAAGCTTTCTGAGAAACTACTTTGTGAGGTGGGAATTCATCTCACAGATTTACACATTTCTATTCATGTAGTATTTTACTCACACTATTTTCGTGGAATCTGGAAAGGGACATTCGTGAGTGCACTGAGGTCTATTTTGAAAAAGGATATATCCTCAGACAAACATCAGCACGAAACTTTCTGAGAAACTGCTTTGTAATTTGTGAATTAATCCCACAGAGTTACATGATTCTTTTCATGGAGCAGTTTGGTAGCACTCTATTTGGGGAATCTGAGAGGTGATATTTTGGATTACATTGAAGTCTATGGTGACAAAGGACATATCCTCTGATAACAACTAGAAAGAAGTTTTCTGAGAATCTTCTTTGTGATATGCGAATTCATCTCAGAGAGTTGCACCTTAATTCAAGATGGATTAGAGACTTAAATGTTAGACCTAATGCCATAAAAACAATAGAAGAAAACGTAGGTAATACCGTTCATGACATAGGCATGGGCAAGGACTTCATGTCTAAAACACCAAAAGCAACGGCAACAAAAGCCAAAATTGACAAATGGAATCTAATTGAACTAAAGAGCTTCTGCATAGCAAAAGAAACTACCATCAGAGTGAACAGGCAACCTACAGAATAGGAGAAAATTTTTGCAATCTACTCATCTGACAAACGGCTAATATCTGGAACCTATAAAGAACTCAATCAAATTTACAAGAAAAAAAACAAACAACCCCATCAAAAAGTGGACAAAGTATGGATATGAACAGACACTCCTCAAAAGAAGATATACATACAGCTAACAGACACATGAAAAAATGTTCATCATCACTCGCCATCAGAGAAATTAAAACCAAAACTACAATGAGATATCATCTCACACCAGTTAGAATGGCAATCATTAAAAAAACAGGAAACAACAGGTGCTAGAGAGGATGTGATGAAATAGGAACACTTTTACAATGCTGGTGGGACTGTAAACTATTTCAAACATTGTGGAAAACAGTGTTGCGATTCCTCGAGGATCTGGAACTAGAAATACCATTTAACCAGCCATCCCATTACTGGGGATATACCCAAAGGATTATAAGTCATACTGCTATAAAGACACATGAACATGTATTGTTATTGTGGCACTATCCACAATAGCAAAGACGTGGAATCAACCCAAATGTCCATCAGTGACAGACTGGATTAAGAAAATGTGGCACATATACACCATGGAATACTAGGCAGCCATAAAAAAGCATGAGTTCGTGTCCTTTGTAGGGACACGGATGCACCTGGAAATCCTCTTTCTCATCAAACTATCGCAAAAACAGAAAAACAAATACTGCATTTTCTCACTCACAGGTGTAAATTGAACAATGAGATCACTCGGACACAGGAAGGGGAACATCAGACACCGGGTCCCACTGTGGGGAGGGGAGTGGGGAGAAGGATTGCATTAGGAGATATACATAATGTATATGATGAGTTAATGGGTTCAGCACACCAACATGGCACATGTATACATATGTAACAGATCTGCATGTTGTGCACATGTACCCTAGAACTTAAATTATAATAACAAAATATAAAATAAAAATAAAAACTATAAAGAATATTTCTGAGAAACTGCTTTGTGATTTGTGAATTCATCCAACAGTTACACGAATGATTTCATGGATCAGTGTGGTAGCACTGTTTTTGTTGAATCTGAGAAGAGATATTTAGGAACTTATTGAAGCCTATGGGGACAAAGGATTTGTCCTCAGATAAAAGCTAGAAAGAAGCTTTCTGAGAAAGTTCTTTGTGATGTGTGAATTCATCTCACAGATTTACAACATTCTTTTCATTGAGCAGTTTGGTAGCACTGTTTTTGGGGAATTGAAGAAGGGAAATTTTGGATGGCATGGAAGCCTATGGTGACAAAGCAAATATCCTCAGATAAAAACTAGAAAGAAGCTTTCTGAGAAAATTCTTTATGATGTGTTAATTCGTCACACAGAGTCAAACCTTTCTTTTCATGGAGCAGTTTGCAAACACTGTTTTCATGGAATCTGCAAAGGGATATTTGGGAGCACAATTAGGCCTATAGTGAAAGAGGAAATATCCTCAGATAAAAACTGGAAAGAAGCTTTCTGAGAAACTGCCTTGTGATGTTTTAATTCATCTCACAGAGATACACCTTTCTTTTCATATAGCAGTTTGCAAACACTGTTTTGGTGGAAACGGCAAAGGAATATTTATGAGCACATTGTGGCCTATAGTGAAAAAGGAAATATCCTCAGATATAAACTGGAAAGAAGCATTCTGAGAACCTGTTTTATGATATGAATTCATCTCAGAGATTTACACTGTTCTTTTCATTGAGCCGTCTGCTAACACTGTTTTCATGGAATCTGCCATAGGATATTTGGGAGTGCATTGAAGCCTATGGTGACAAAAGAGATATCCTCAGACAAAAACTGAAAGGAAGGTTTCTGAGAATTTCCTTTGTGATGTCATTTTATCTCACAGAGTTACGCTGTTCTTTTCATTGAGCAATTTGCTATCTCTGTTTTCTTGGAAACTGCAATGGGATACTTCGGAGTGCATTGAATCTTATGGTGACAAAGGAAATATCCTCAGACAAAAACTAGAAAGAAGCTTACTGAGAAACAGATTTCTGATTTGTGAATTCATCTGACAGAGTTACAATTTCTCTTCATGGAGCAGTTTGTTAGCACTGTTTTTGGGGAATCTGAGTAGGGATATTTTACATCATATTGAAGCCTGTGGTGACAAAAGAAATGTCCTCAGATAAAAACTAGAAAGAAGCTTTCCAACAAACTTCTTTTTGATGCATGAATTCATCTCACAGAGTCACAGCTTTCCTTTCATGGAGCAGTTGGCTAACACTGTTTTCTTGGAACCTGCAATGGGATTTCTGGGAGCTCATTGAGGCCTATAGTGAAAAATTCAATATCCTAAGATAAAAACGAGAAAGAAGCTTTCTGAGAAACTGTGTTGTGGTGTGTGATTTTATCTCACAGAATTACACCATTGTTTCCATTGAGAAGTCTGCTATCACTGTTATACCCTTCTTTTCCAGGAGCAGCTTGCTAACCCTGTTTTCGTGGAATCTGCAAAGGGATATTTGGGAGCACATTGAGGCCTATGTTGAAAAAGGAAATATCCTGAGATAAAAACTAGAAAGAAGCTTACTGCAAAACTGCTTTGTGATGTGTGAATTCATTTCACAGATTTACACCGTACTTTTCATAAAGTCGTTTGATAGCACTGTTTTTGTGGAATCTGCAATAGGATGTTTGGGAGCTCTTTGAATCTTATGGTGTCAAAGTAAATAAACTCATATAAAAACTAGAAAGAGGCTTTATGAGAAACTGTTTTGTGATGCCTTAATTCCTCTCACAGAGTTACACCATTCTTTTCAGCCATCACTTTGTTACCACTGTTTTTGTGGAATCTGAGAAGGGGTATTTTAGAATACATTGAAGCCTATGGTGACAAATAAAATATCCTCAGATAAAAGGTAGAAATAAGCTTTCTGAGAAACTTCTTTGTGATGTGTCAATTCATCTCACAGAGTTAAACCTTTCTTTTCATGGAGGAGTTTGCATTCGCTGTTTCTGTGGAACCTGTAAAGTGATATTTGGGAGGGCTTTTAGGCCTATAGTGAAAAAGGAAATGTCCTCAGATAAAAACTGGACAGAAGTTTTCTGAGAACTGCTTTGTGATGTGTTAATTCATTTCATAGTGTTGCACCATTCTTTTCATGGTGCAGTTTGCAAACACTGTTTTCATGGAATCTGCAAAGGGATATTTGGGAGCACATTGAGGCCTACAGTGAAAAAGAAATATCCTCAGATAAAAACTGAAAAGAAACTTTCTGAGAAACGTCTTTGTAGTGCTAATTCTTCTCACAGAATTACAACGTTCTTTTCATTGAGTAGTCTGCAAACACTGTTTTCATGGAATTTGCAATAGGTATTTGGGAGCACATTGAAGCCTATGGTGATAAAAGAAATATCCCTAGATAAAAATCGAAAGGAAGCTTTCTGAGAAATTGCTTTGTGATGTATCATTGTATCTCACAGAGCTACACCTTTCTCTTCATGGAGCTTTTGCTAACCCTGTTTTCATGTAATCTGCAAAGGGATATTTGGGAGCACACTGAGGCCTATGGTGATAAAGGAAATATCCTCAGATAAAAACTAGAAAGAATATTTCAGACAAACTGCTCTGTAATGTGTGAATACAACTCACAGTGTTACACTGTTTTTTTCTTTGAGGAGTTTGCTAACACTGTTTTCTTGGAATCTGCAATGGGATATATCTGAGCACATTGAAGCTTATGGAGACAAGCGAAATGCCCTCGTATAAAAACTAGAAAGAAGCTTTCTGAGAAACAGCTTTGTGATATGTTAATTCATCTCACAGAGTTACACGACTCTTTTCACGGATCAGTTTGGTAGCACTGTTTTTGAGGAATCTGAGAAGGGATATTTTTTATCATCTTGAAGCCTATAGTGACAAAGGAAATATCATCAGATGAAAACTAGAAATAAGGTTTCTGAGAAAGTTTTTTGTGATGCATGAATTCATCTCACAGGGTAACACCTTTGTTTTCATGGAGCCATTTGCTAACACAGTTTTCAT
Organism: Macaca nemestrina; assembly: GCF_043159975.1. Classification (NCBI taxonomy): domain Eukaryota; kingdom Metazoa; phylum Chordata; class Mammalia; order Primates; family Cercopithecidae; genus Macaca; species Macaca nemestrina. Next base: position 35,659,174 of record NC_092144.1, read on the forward strand.
GTAATCTGTAAAGGGATATTTGGGAGCACATTGAGGCCTAAGGTGAAAAAGGAAATATCCTCAGATAAAAACCAGAAAGAAGCTTTCTGAGAAACTGTTTTGTGCTGTGTGAGTTCATCACACAAAGTTTCACTGCTGTTTTCATGGAGCAGTTTGCTAACAATGTTTACGTGTAATCTTCAAAGTTATATTTCAGAGGGCATTGAAGCTTCAGGTGACAAGGGAATTACCCTCATTTAAAAACTAGAAAGATGCTTTCTGATGAAACGTTTTCTGATGTGTGAATTCATCTCATGGTGTTACACTGTTCTTTTCATTGACCAGTTTTGTAACACTCTTTTTGGGGAATTTGCAATGGGAAATTTCGGAGTGCATTGAAGCCTTTGGTGGCAAAGGAAATATCCTCAGACAAAAACTAGAAAGAAGATTCCTGAGAAACTGCTTTGTTATGTGTGAATTCATCTCACAGAGTTACACCATTGTTTTCTTGTCGCAGTATGATAACACTGTTTATGTAGAATCTGCAGTAGGATAGTTGGGAGCTCACTGAAGCCTATGGTGACAAAGGAAATATCCTCAGATAAAAACCAAAAAGAAAATTTCTGAGAAACTGCTTTGTGATGTGTGAATTCATCTCACAGATTTACACTCTTCTTTTCATTGAGGAGTTAGCTAACACAGTTTTCCTGGAATCTTCAATGGGATATTTCATAGTATATTGAAGCTTACACTGACAGGAAATATACTCATATAAAAATTAGAAAGAAACTTTCTGAGAAACTGCTTTCTGAAGTGTTAATTCCACTCACAGAGTCACATGATTCTTTTCATGGATTGGTTTGGTTGCAGTGTCTTTATGTAATCTGAGAAGGGATATTTTGGATCACATTGAAGCCTATGGTGACAAAGGAAGTATCCTCAGATAAAAATTGGAAAGAAACTTTTCGAGAAAGTACTGTGTGATGTGTCAATTCATCTTACAGAGTTACAACGTTCTGTTCATGGAGCAGTTCGCAAACACTGTTTTCATGGAATCTGCAATGGGATATTCCGGAGCACATAGAAGTCTATAGTGAAAAAGGAATATCCTCAGGTGAAAACTAGAAAGAAGGTTTGTGAGAAACTGCTTTGTGATGTGTGAGTTCATCTCAAAGAGTTACACTATTCTTTTCATTGAATAGTTTGCTAATTCTGTTGTCTTGGAATCTGCAATGGGATATTCTGGAGCACATTGTATCTTGTGGTGACAAAGGAAATATCCTCAAACAAAAACTAGAAAGAAACTTTCTAAGAAACTGCTTTGTGATTTGTGAATTTGTCCAACAGAGTTACACCTTTCTTTTCATGGAGTAGTTTCGTAGCACTCAGATAAAAACTCAGATAAAAACTATAAAGAAGCTTTCTGAGAAACTTCATTGTGATGTGTGAATTCATCTCACAGAGTTACACCTTCCTTTCCAAGGAGCAATTTGCTAACAGTGTTTTTGTGGAATATGCAAAGAAAAATTTTGGAGCACATTGAAACTTTAGGTGAAAAAGGAAATATCTTCATATAAGAACTAGAAAGAAGCTTTCTGAGAAAACGCATTCTGATATGTTAACTGATCTTACAGAGTTACACCATTCTTTTCATTTAGCAGGTCATTAGCACTATTTTTGGGTGTTCTGAGAAGGCCTATTTCAGATCCCATTGAAGCCTATTGTGAAAAAGTAAATACCCTCAAATAAAAACAAGAAAGAAGCGTTCTGAGAAAGATTTTGTGATGTGGGAATTCATCTCAATGAGTTACAACTTTGTATTCATTGCTAACACTGCTTTCGTGGAATCTGCAAAGGGATATTGGGCAGCACATTGAGGCTTATTTTGAAAACCTAAATATCCTCAGATAAAAAATAGAAAGAAACTTTCCAAGAAACTGTTTGTGACGTGTGAATTCATCTCACAGTGTTACACTGCTCTTTTCATTGAGCAGTTTGGTAACACTGTTTTCTTGGAATCTGCCGTGGGATATTTCAGAGCACATTTAAGTTTACAGTGACCAAGGAAATATCCTCAAACAAAAATTAGAAAGAAGCTTTCTGAGAAACTGCCTTCTGGTTTGTGAATTCATCTCACAGAGTTACAGGATTCTTTTCATGGAACAGTTTGGTGGCAGTGTTTTTGTGGAATCTGAGAAGGGATATTTTGAACTACATTGAAGCCTATGGTGACAAAGGAAATATCTTCAGATAAAAACTAGAAAGAAGTATTCTGAGAAAGATCTTTGTGATGTGAGAATTCATCTCACAGTGTTACACCTTCTATCATGGTGCAGTTCACTAGCACTGTTTTCATTTAATCTGCAATGGGATATCCCAGAGCGTATTGTGGCCTATAGTGAAAAAGGAAATATCCTTAGATAAAAACTAGAAAGAAGCTTTCTAAGCAACTTCTTTGTGTTGTGTGAACTCATCTCACAGAGTTGCACCATTCTTTTCATTGAGCAGTTTGATAACACTGTTTTCGTGGAATCTGCAATAGGATATTTGCGAGCACATTGAATACTGTGGTGACAAAGGAAATACCCTGAGATAGAAACCAAAAAGAAGACTTATGGGAAACTGCTTTGTGATGTGTGAATTCATCTCACAGAGTTACACTGTTCTTCTCATTGAGTAGTTTGCTAACACCGTTTTCTTGGATTCTGCAATGGGTTATTTCAGAGAGCTTTGAGGCTTATGGTGACAAATAAAATATCCTCAGACAAAAATTAGAAAGAAGCCTTCTGAGAAACTTCTTTGTGATGTTTGAATTCAACTCACAGAGTTACATGTTTCTTATCATGGAACAGTTTCCTAACACTCTTTTTGTGGAATCTACAAAGGGATATTTGGGAGTAAACTGAGGCCTATGTTGAAAAAGGAAATATCCTCAGATAAAAACTACAAAGAAGCTTTCTGAGAAACTGCTTTGTGATGTGTGAATTCATCTCACAGAGTTACACCATACTATTCATTGAACTGTCTGATAACACTGCTTTTGTGGAATTAGTAATAGGGTACTTGGGAGCACATTGAAGCCTAGGATGTCAAAGCAAATATCCTCAGATAAAATTCAAAAAGAAACTTTCTTGGAAACTGCTTTGTGACGTGTGAATTCATCTCACAGAGTTACCACACAGTTTTCACGTAGCAGTTTGGTTGTACTGTTTTTGGGGAACCTGAGAAGGGATATTTTGGACTGCATTGAAGCCTAAGGTGAAAAAGGAAATATTCTCAGATAAGTACATTAAAGAAGCTTTCTGAGCAACTGCTTTGTGATGTGTGAATTCATCTCACAGAGTTACACCACAGTTTTCCTGCAGCAGTATGGTTGCACTGTTTTGGGGAACCTGAGAAGGGATATTTTGGACTGCATTGAAGCCTAAGGTGAAAAAGGAAATATCCTCAGATAAGTACTTTAAAGAAGCTTTCTGAGAAACTGCTTTGTGATGTGCAAATTCATCTCACAGAGTCACCCAACGCTTTTCTTGGAGTAGTTTGCTAACACTGTTTTCATGGAATCTGCATTAGGATATTTGGGAGTGGATTGAAACCTACAGTGACAAAGGAAATATCCTCAGATAAAAACTAGAAAGAAACTTTCTAAGAAACTGCCTTGTGATGTGTGAATTCATCTTATAGAGTTACACTGTTCTTTTCATTAAGCAGTTTGCTAACGCTGCTTTCTTGTAATCTCCAGTGGGATATTTTCGAGTGCATTGAAGCTTATGTTGACAAAGGAGTTATCCTCAGATAAAAATTAGAAAGAAACTTTCTGAGAAATTGTGTTGTGGTGTGTTAATTCATCTCACAGTTTCACACAGTTGTTTTCGTGGTTCAGTTTGGAAGCACTGTTTTTGGGGAATCAAAGAAGTGATATTTTGGATTGCATTGAAGACTATGGTGACAAAGGAAATAACATCAGATAAAAACTAGAAAGAAATTTTCTGAGAAAGTTCTTTGAGATGTTTGAATTTGTCTCACAGATTTACACCATTCTTTTCATGGAGCAGTTTGCTAACACTGTTTTCACAGAATCTGCAAAGGGATATTTGGGAGTTCAGTGAGGCCTATAGTAAGAAAAAGGAAGTATCCTTAGATAAAAAATAGAAAAAATCTTTCTGAGAAACTGCTTTGTGATGTGTGAATTCATCTTACAGAGGTACACTATTCTTTTCATTGAGCAGTTCGATAACACTATTTTCCTGGAATCTGCAATAGGATATCTGGGAGCACATTGAAGCCTATGGTGACAAAAGAAATAATCCTCAGATAAAAAACAAAAAGAAGCTTTCTGAGAAACTGCTTTGGGATGTGTGAATTCTTCTCACAGAGTAACACCACTCTTTCATGGAGCCTTTTGCTGGCACTTCTTGTGGAATCTGAGAAGGTGTATTTTTGATTGCCTTGAAGAATATGGTGACAAAGGAAATATCCTTAAAAAATATATGCACAGATAAATACTAGAAAGAAGCTTTTGGAGAAACTGCCTTGTGATGTGTGAATTCATCTCACAGAGTTACACCGTTGTTTTCATGGAGCAGTTTAGGAGCACTGTTTTTGGGGAATCTCAGAAGGGATATATTGGATTACATTGGAGCCTGTGGTGACAAAGGAATTATCCTCAGATAAAAACTAGAAAACAGCTTCCTGAGAAAGTTCTTTGTGATTTGTGAATTTACTTTACAAGCTTATACATTTCTTTTCATGGAGCAGTGTGCAAACACTGTGTTCGTGGAATCTGGAAAGGGATATTTGAGAGAGTATTGAGGCCTATGTTGAGAAAAGAAATATCATCAGATAAAAGCGAGAAAGACGTTTTCTGAGAAACTGGTTTATGGTACGTTAATTCATCTCATAGAGTTACATGATTCTTTTCAGGGATCAGTTTGGTAGTACTGTTTTTCGGGAATCTGAGAAGAGATATTTTGGATCGCACTGAAGCCTATGGTGACAAAGGAAATATCCTCAGATGAAAACTTGAAAGGAGCTTTCCGAGAATGTTCTTTGTGATGTGTGAATTCATCTCACAGAGTTACACCTTTCTTTCCATGAACTAGCTTGCTAACACTGTTCTCATGTAATCTGTAAGGGGATATTTGGGAGCGCATTGAGACATATACTGAAAAGGGAAATATCCTCAGATAAAAACTAGAAAGAATCTTTCTGAAAAACTGCTCTGTGATGTGAGAATTCATCTCACAGAGTTAAACTCTTCTACTCATTGAGCAGTTTGCTAACACTGTTTTCTTGGAATCTGCAAAGCGATATTTCAGAGCGCATTGAAGCTTATGGTGACAAAGGCAATATCCCCATTTAGAAACTAGAAAGAAACATTCTGAGAAACAGCTTTGTGATGTGTTAATTCCTCTCACAGAGTTCATGATTCTTTTCTTGGAGTGGGTTGGTAACACTGTTTTTGGGGAATCTCAGAAGTGATATTTGGATTGCCTTGAAGTCTATGGTGACAAAGGGAATATCCTCAGATGAAAACTAGAAATAAAATTTCTGAGAATATACTTTGTGATGTGTGATTTTATCTCACAGAGTTACACCTTTCTTTTCCTGGAGCAGTTTTCTAGCACTGTTTTTTGGGAATCTGAGAAGGGATAATTTGAATTGCATTGAAGCATACGGTGACATAGGAAATATCCTCAGATAAATACAAGAAAGAAGGTTTCTGAGAAACCCGCTTTGTGATGTGTGAACCCCTCTTCCAAAGTGACAGCGTTCTTTTCATTCAGTAGTTTAATAACACTGTTTTCATGGAATCTGCAATAGGATATTTCAGAGCGCATTGAAGCCTATGGTGAAAAAGGAAATATAAACTGATAAAAACCAAAAAGAAGCTTTCTGAGACACTGCTTTGTGATGTATAAATTCATCTCACTGAGTTACACTGTTCTATTCCTGAGTAGTTTACTAAAAGTTTTTTCTTGAAATCTGCAGTGGGATATTTCAGAGCACATTCAAGCTTCTGGTGACAAAGGACATATCCTCAGAAAAAAACTAGAAAGAAGCTTTCTGAGAAACTGCTTTGTGATGTGTGAGTTTATCTCACAGAGTTACACCACTCTTTTCACTGAGCAGTTCGGTCACACTGTTTACTTGGAATCTGCAATGGCATATTTTGGAGCACATTGAAGCTTGTGGTGACAGAGGAAATATCCTCAGATAGAAACTACAAAGAAGCTTTCTGAGAAACTGCTTTGGGATTTGTGAATTCATCTCAAAGAGTTACACAATTCTTTTCATGAAGCAGCTTGTTAGCCCTGTTTTTGGGGAATCTGAGAAGTGATATTTGGGAGAACATTCAGGCCTATGGTGAAATAGGAAATATCCTCAGGAAAAAAAAGAGAAAGAAGTTTTCTGAGAAACTGCTTTGTGATGTGTGGATTCATCTCTCAGAGTTACACTGTTCTGTTCATTGAGAATTTTACTAACACTTTTTTCGTTTAATCTGCTTTGGGATATTTGGAAGCACATTGAGGAATATGGTGAAAAGGAAAATATTCTCAGATAAAAACTAGAAAGGTTCCTGAGAAACACCTTTTAATGTGTCCATTCATCTCACAGAATTACATCACTGTGTTCATGGAGCCATTTGGTAGCACTATTTTTGGGGAATCTGAGTAGGAGTATTTTGAATTTCTTTGAAGCCTATGGTGACAAAGGAAATATCCTCAGATACAAACTAGAAAGAAGCTCTCTGAGAAATTTCTTTGTGATGTTTGAATTCAACTCACACAGTTATACCTTTCTTTCCATGGAGCAGATTGCGAACTCTGTTTTCAAGGAATTTGCAAAGGGATAGTTTGGAGTGCATTGAGGCCTACAGTGAAAAAGGAAATATTCTCAGATAAAAATAAGAAAGAAATTTTCTGAGCAATTACTACTTGAGGTGTTAATTAATCTCACAGATTTACATGATTCTTTTCATGGAACTGTTTCTTAGCACTGTTTTTGCGGAATCTGTGATGGGATATTTTGGATTGCATTGAAGCCTGTGGTGACAAAAGAATTATCCTCAGATAAAAATAGAAAGAAGGTTTCTCAGAAACTGCTTTGTGATATGTGAATTCACCTCACAGAGTTACACTGTTCTTTTCATGGAGCAGCTTACTAACACTGTTTTCATGGAATCTGCAAAGGGAGTGCATTGAGGTGTGTAGTGAAAAGGTGAATATCCTCAGATAAGAAATAGAAAGAAGCTACCTGAGAAACTGCTTTGTGATGTGTGAATTCGACTCACAGAGTTACACCAGTCTTGCATAGAGACGTTTGCTAGCTCTGTTTTTTTGTGATTGGAGAAGGGTCATTATTGATCGCTTTGAATCCTATCATGAGAATGTAAATATCCTCAGATAAACACTGGAAACAAGCTTTCTGAGAAAGTGATTTGTGATGCATGAATTCATCTCACAGTTTTCCAATACTCTTTCATGGAGCAGTTTGCTAGCACTCTTTCTGTGGTATCTGAGAAGGGATATTTTTGATCACTTATAAGCCTATGGTGACAAAGGAAATATCCTCAGAGAAAAACTAGAAAGAAACTTTCTGAGAAACTGCTTTGTGATGTGTGACTTTGTATCACCAAGTTAAACCATTCTTTTCAAGGAGCAGTTTGTTAGCACAGCTTCTGTGGAATCTGAGAAGGCATACTTTGCACTGCATTGAAGCCCATGTTGAAAAAGGAAATATCCTGAGATAAAAACTAGATAGAGGTTTTCTGAGAAACTGCTTTGTGATGTGTGTTTTCATCTTACAGAGTTGCACCATTCTTTCATTGAGCAGTTTGCTAACACTATTTTTGTGGAATCTGCAATGGAGCACTCTGGAGGGAATTGAGGCCGATGGTGAAAAGGGAAATGTTCTCAGATCAAAACTTGAAAGAAGATTTCTGAGAAACTGTTTGTGATGTATGATTTCATCTCACAAAGTTACACAGTTCTTTTAATGGAGCAGTTTGTTAGCACTGCTTCTGTGCAATCTGAGAAGGAATACTTTGGATTGCACTGAAGCCCATGGTGAAAAAGGAAATATCTTCAGTCAAAAACTTGAAAGAAGCTTACTGAGAAACTACTTTGTGATATGTGAATTCATCTCACAGACTTACACTACTCTTTCATGGAGCAGTTTGCTTGCACTGTATTTGTGGAATCTGAGAAGGGATATTTTGGATCATGTTGAAGCCTATGGAGACAAAGGAAATATCCTCCCTCAACTAAAAACTTGAAAGAAGCTTTCTGAGAAACAGCTTTGTGATGAGTGAATTCAGCTCACAAAGTTACATCAGTCTTTCACAGAGCAGTTTGCTAGCACTGTTTTCGTGTCATCTGAGAAGTGATATTTTGGTCCCTTTGTAGCCTACGGTGACAAGGGAAATATAATCAGACAAAAACTACAAGGGAGCTTTCTGAGAAACTGCTTTGTGATGTGTGAATTCATCTCTTAGAGTTACACCGTTCTTTTCATGGAGCAGTTTAAGAACTCACAGAGTTACACTACCCTCTCATGGAGCCCGTTGCTAGCACTGTTTTTGTGGAATCTGGCAAGGGATATTTCTGATCACTTTGAAGCCTATGGTGACAAAGGAAATATAGTCAGAAAAAACTAGTAGGAAGATTTCTGAGAAACTGCTTTCTGATGTGTGAATTCATCTCACAGAGTTACACCATTATTTTCATGGAGCAGTTTGTTAGCACTGCTTTTGTATAATCTGAGAAGGGATATTTGGGATTGCATTGAATCCCATGGTGGAAAAGGAAATATCTTTCGATAAACAATAGAAATAAGTTTTCTGAGAAACAGATTTATGATGTGTGAATTCATTTCACAGAGTTACACAACTCTTTCATGTTGCACATTGCTAGCACTGTTTTTGTGGAATCTGAGAAGGGATATTTTGGATCGCTTGAAGCCTGTGGTGACAAAGGAAATATTCTCATTTAAAAACTAGAAAGAAGCTTTCTGAGAAACTACTTTGTGATTTGTGTAGTCATCTCACAAAGTTGCAATGTTGTTTTCCTGGAGCAGTTTAGTAACATTGTTTTCCTTTAACCTGCAATGGGATATTGCAAGTGCAATGAGTGCTATGGTGAAATAGGAAATATCTTCAAAAAAAACTGGAGAGAAGCCTTTGGAGTAAATGCTTTGCAATGTGTGAATTCATCTCACAGAGTGACACCACTCTTTCACTGAGTAATTTGCTACCACTATTTTAGTGGAATTTGCAATGGGATATTCGGGAGGGCATTCAGGCTGATGGTGAAAAAGGAAATATACTCAGATAAAAACTGGAAGAAGCCTTGGCCCATGCCTATGTCCTGAATGGTACTACCTAGGTTTTCCTCTAGGGTTTTATGGTATTAGGTGTAACATTTAAGTCTCTAATCCATCTTGAATTAATTTTCATATAAGGAGTAAGGAACGGATCCAGTTTCAGCTTTCTACTTATGGCTAGCCAATTTTCCCAGCACCACTTCATGTCTAAAACACCAAAAGCAACGGCAGCAAAAGCCAAAATTGACAAATGGGATCTCATTAAACTAAAGAGCTTCTGCACAGCAAAAGAAACTACCATCAGAGTGAACAGGCAACCTACAGAATGGGAGAAAATTTTTGCAATCTACTCATCTGACAAAGGGCTAATATCCAGAACCTACAAAGAACTCAAACAAATTTACAAGAAAAAAACAAACAGCCCCATCAAAAAGTGGGCAAAAGATATGAACAGACAGTTTTCAAAAGAAGACATTCATACACCCAGAGACACATGAAAAAATGCTCATCATCACTGGCCATCAGAGAAATGCAAATCAAAACCACAATGAGATACCATCTCACACCAGTTAGAATGGCAATCATTCAAAAGTCAGGAAACAACAGGTGCTGGAGAGGATGTGGAGAAATAGGAACACTTTTACACTGTTGGTGGGATTGTAAACTAGTTCAACCATTATGGAAAACAGTATGGTGATTCCTCAAGGATCTAGAAGTAGAAGTACCATGTGACCCAGCCATCCCATTACTGGGTATATACCCAAAGGATTACAAGTCATGCTGCTATAAAGACACATGCACACGTATGTTTATTGCGGCACTATTCACAATAGCAAAGACTTGGAATCAACCCAAATGTCCATCAGTGACAGACTGGATAAAGAAAATGTGGTACATATACACCATGGAATACTATACAGCCATAAAAAAGGATGAGTTTGAGTCCTTTGTAGGGACATGGATGCAGCTGGAAACCATCATTCTTAGCAAACTATCACTAGAACAGAAAACCAAACACCACATGTTCTCACTCATAGGTGGGAACTGAACAATGAGATCACTTGGACTCGGGAAGGGGAACATCACACACTGGGGCCTATCATGGGGAGGGGAAAGGGGGGAGGGGTTAGGGATTGCATTGGGAGTTATACCTGATGTAAATGATGAGTTGATGGGTGCTGACGAGTTGATGGGTGCAGCACACCAACATGGCACAAGTATACATATGTAACAAACCTGCACATTATCCACATGTACCCTAGAACTTAAATAAAAAAAAAAAACTGGAAGAAGCTTTCTGAGAAATTGCTTTGTGATGTGTGAATTCATCTCACAGAGTTAAACTACTCTTCCATGGAGCAGTTTGCTAGGCCTGCTTTTGTGGAATCTGAGAAGTGATATTTTTGATTGCTTTGAAATCCATGGTGACAAAGGAAATATTCTCACATAAAAACTAGAAAGAAGCTTTCTGAGAAACTGCTTTGTGATGTGTGATTTCATCTCACAGATTACACCAATTTTTTCTTGCAGCAATTTGTTAGCACTGTTTCTGTGGAATCTGAGAAGGGATATTTTGGTTTGCATTTAAAACCACGGTGAAAAAGGAACTATCCTCAGATAAAGATAGAAAGAATCTTTCTGAGAAACTGCTTTGTGATGTGTGAATTCATCACACATATTTACACCAATCTTTCATGGAGCCATTTGCTAGCACTGTTTTTGGGGAATCTGAGAAGGGACGTTTCTGATCTCTTTGAATCCTATCATGACAAAGGAAATATCCTCAGATAAAACTGGAAACAAGGCATCCGAGAAACTGTTTTGTGAGGCGTGAATTCATCTCACAGAGTTACACTACTCTCATGAATCAGCTTGCTAGCATTGTTTCTGTGGAATCTGAAAAGGGATAGTTTGGATCACTTTGAAGCCTATGGTGACAAAGGAAATATCCTCAGATAAAAACTAGAAAAAAGCTTTCTGAGAAACTGCTTTGTGATTTGTGTATTCATCTCACAGAACTAAATCATTCTTTCTTTGAGCAATTTGCTAACACTATTTTCGTGGAATCTGCTATGGCATACTCGGGAGGGCATTGAGCCTGAGGGTGAAAAAGGAAAAGTCCTCAGATAAAAACTTGAAAGAAGCTTTCTGAGAAACTGCCTGGTGATGTGTGAATTCATCTCATGGAGTTACACCAATCTTTCATGGAGCCATTTGCTAGCACTCTTTTTGTGGAATCTCAGAAGGGACATTTCTGATTGCTTTGAAACCTATGGTGACAAAGTAAATATCCTCAGATAAAAACTGGAAACAAGCTTTCTGAGAAACTGTTTTGTGATGTGTGAATTCATCACACAGAATTACATTACTCTTTCACGGAGCAGTTTGCTGGCACTGTTTTTGTGGAATCTGAGGATGGATATTTTAGATTTCTTTGATGTCTGTGGTGACAAAGTAAATAATCTCATAAGAAAACTACACAGAAGCTTTCTCAGAAACTGCTTTGTGATATGTGAATTCATCTCACAGAGTTACATCATTCTTTTCATCGTGCCATTTGTTAGCACTGCTTTTGTGGACTCTGAGAAGGGATATTTTGGATTGCATTGAATCCCATGGTGAAAAAGGAAATATCCTCCGATAAAAACTAGAAAGAAGCTTTCTGAGAAACTGCTTTGTGATGTTTGTAATCGTCTCACAAAGTTACACCATTCTTTTCAACGAAGAGATTACTCACACAGTTTTCTTTTAATCTGTAATGAGATATTGTGAGCGCATTGAATGCTCCAGAGAAAAAGGAAATATACTCAGATAAAAACTGGACAGAAGCCTTCGGAGAAACTCCTTTGTGATGTGCAAATACATGTCACAGAGTTACATTGTTCTTTCATTGAGAAGTTTGCTAACACTGTTTTCGCAGAATCTGCAACTTGATATTCGGAGGGCATTGAAGCCTGTGTTTAAAAAGGAAATAACCTCGGATAAAAACAAGAATGAGGTTTTCCGAGAAACTGCTTGGTGACGTGTGAATTCATCTCACAGTTACACTACTCTTTCATGGAGTAGTTTGCTAACAGTGTTTTTGTGGAATCTGAATAGGGATATTTTGGATCTCTTTGAAGCCTATGGCGACAAAGGAAATATTCCCAGATAAGAACTAGAAAGAAGCTTTTGGAAGAAAGCTTATCTATTTCCTTAGATAAAAACTAGAAAGAAGTTTTCTGAGAAACTGCTTTGTGATATGTGAATTCATCTTACAGAGTTGCACCTTTCTTTTCATGGAGCTCTATGGTAGCACTACTTTTATGGAATCAGAGAAGGTATATTTTGGAGAGCTTTGAAGCCCATGGTGATGAAGGGAATATCCTCAGATAAAAACTAGAAAGAAACTTTCTGAAAAACTGCTTTGTGATGAGTGAGTACATCTCACAGAGTTACACCAATGTTTCCTGGAGCAGTTTGCTAACTCTGTTTTCGTGGACTCTGCAATATAATATTGCAAAAGTATTGAGTCCTATGGCGAAAAAGGAAATATCCTCAGGAAAAACTGGGGAGAAATCTTTTGAGAAACTCTTTTGTGATATGTGAATTCATGTCACAGAATTACACACCTTTTCATGGAGTAGTTTGTTAGCACTGTTTTTGCCTCGTCTGAGAAGGGATATCTTGGATCACTTTGAAGCATCTGGTGACAAAGGAAATGTCCTCAGATAAAAGGTAGAAAGAAGCTTTCTGAAAATCTGCTTTCTGATGTGTGAATGCATCTCACAGAGTTACACTACTCGTTCATGAAGCAGTTTGCTAGCACTGTTTTTGTGGAATCTGAGAAGTGATATTTTGGATTGCATTGAAGACCATGGAGAAAAAGGACATATACTCAGATGAAAACTAGAAAGAGGCTTTCTGAGAAACTGCTTTGTGATGTGTCAATTCATCTCACAGAGGTACAGCATTCTTTCCATGGTGCATTTCGGTAGCACTGCTTTTTCGATATCTGAGAAGGGATATTTTGGATTGCATTGAAGCCCATGGAGAAAAAGGAAAAATCCTCAGACTAAAACTATAAAGAAGCTTTCAGAGAAACTGTTTTGTGATGTATGAATTCATCTCCCATTGTTACACCTTTCTTTACATGGAGCAGTTTGCTAACTCTGTTTTCGTGGAATCTATAATGGGATATTATGAAGACATTGAGTCCTATGGTGAAAAAGAAAATATCTTCAGATAAAAACTGGAGAAAAGCCTTTGTAGAAACTGCTTCATGGTGTGTGAAGTCATCTAACAGAGTTACACCATTTTTTCATTGAGCAGTTTGTTAACACTATTTTCGTGGAGTCTGTAATGGGATATTCCTGAGGGCTTTGAGGCCGATGGTGATAAAGGAAATACCCTCAGATGAAAACTAGAAAGAAGCTTTCTGAGAAACTGCTTTGTGATGTGAAAATGTATCTCGAGGAGTTACACAGTTCTTTTTCTTGAGAAGTTTGCTAACACTGTTTTCACAGAATCTGCAATGAGATATATGGTAACGCATGGAGGCCTGTGTTTAAATACGAAATATCCTCAGATAAAAACAGGAAAGAAGCTTTCTGAGAAACTGCTTTGTGATGTTTGAATTCATCTCACAGAGTTACAGCTTTCCCTTCTACAAGCCGTTCACTAAGATTGTTCTTGTGGAATTTGCAAACTGAGTTACACCGTTCATTTCCAGGAGCAGTTAACTATCACTGTTTTCGTTTAATCTCCAATGGGATATTGTGAGTACATTGAGGGCTATGGTGAAAAAGGAAATATATTCAGATAAAAGTAGACAGAAGACTTCGGAGAAACTGCTTTGTGATGTGTGAATTCGTCTCACGGAGTTACACCATTCTTTCATTCAGCAGTTTGCTAACACTATTTTCATGGAATATGCAGTGGGATATCGGGAGGGCCTTGAGGCCAAAGGTGAAAAAGGAAATGTCCTCAGAAAAAAATTGAAAGCTTTCTGACAAACTGCTTTGTGATGTGTGAAATCATCTCACAGAGCTACACTACTACTTCATGGAGCAGTTTGCTAGCTCAGTTGTTGTGGAATCTGAGAAGTGATATTTCTGATAGTTTTGAAGCCTATGGTGACAAAGGAACTATCCTCAGGTGAAAAATAGAAAGAAACTTTCTGAGAAACTGTTTTGTGATGTGTGAATTCATCTCACGGAGTTACACCACTCTTTCAAGAGGCAGTTTGCTAGCACTGTTCTTGTGGAGAATGAGAAGGGATAATTAGGGTGACTTTTAAGCCTATGGTGACACAGGAAATATCCTCAGATTAGAAACTAGACAAAAACATTCTGAGAAACTGCTTTGTGATGTGTAAATTTATCTCACAGAGTTACACAATTATTTTCCTCGGGAAGTTTGCTATCACTGTTTTCGCAGACTCTACAAAGAGATATACAGGAGCTCATGGAGGCCTATATTTTAATAGGACATATTCTCAGATAAAAACAGGAAAGAAGCTTTCTGAGAAACTGCTTTGTGATGTGTCAATTCATCTCACAGAGTTACACTTTTCTTTTGATGGAGCAGTTTACTAACACTGTTTTTGTTTAATCTGCAATGAGATATTGCAAGTGCATTGAGTGCTATGGTGAAAAAGGAAATATAGTCAGATAAAAACTGGACAGAAGCTTTCGGAGAAACTGCTTTGTGATGTGTGAGTTCATCTCACAGAGTAACATCATTCTTTCATTGAACAATTTGCTAACACTATTTTCATGGAATCTGCAATGGGCTATTCAGGAGGGCATTGAGGCCGATGGTGAAAAACGATGTGTCCTTAGATAAAAACTTGAAAGAAACCTTATGAACACAGATAAAAACTTGAAAGAAACTGCTTGCCATGTGAGAATACATATCAGAGTGTTACACCATTCTTTATTTAAGATGTTTGCTAACACCATTTTGGCGGTATCTACAATTTAATATTCCAGAGGACATTGAGGTCTATCGTGAAAAAGGAAAAATCCTAAGATAAAAACTAGAAAGAAGCATTCTGAGAAACTGTTCTGTGATGTGTGAATTCATTTCACAATCTTATGCAATTCTTTTCATGGAGCAGTTTGGTAGCACTGCTTTTGTGTAATCTGAGAAGGGATATTTGTATCAAATTGAAGCCCATGGTGAAAACGGCAATATCCACTGATAAAAAGTAGAAAGAAGCTTTCTGAGAAATTGCTTTGTGGCATGTGAATTCATCTCACTGACGTACACCACTCTTTCATAAAGCCGTTTGCTAGCACTGTTTTTGTGGAATCTGAGAGGGATTTTTTGATGGCTTTGAATCTTTTGGGGAAAAGGGAAATATCCTAAGATAAAAACTAGAAAGAGGCTTTCTGAGAAACTGCATTGTGATGTGTGAATTCATCTCACAGAGTTACACGTTTCTTTTCATTGAGCAGTTTTCTAACAGTGTTTTCTCAGAATCTGCAATGGGATATTCGGGAGCAATTTGTAAATTCACAAAGAAGTTTCTCAGAAGGCTTCTCTCCTGTTTTTATCTGACTTTATTTCCTTTTTCACAATAAGCTGAAATGTGCTCCTGAGTATCCCTTTACAGATTCCATGAAAACAGTGTTAGTAAACACCTCAGTGAAGAGAAAGGTTTAACTATGTGAGACGAATTCATACATCACAAAGCACTTTCTCAGAAAGTTTCTTTCCTGTTATTATCTCAGGAGATTTCCTTTGTTACCATAAGCTTCAAAGCAATCCAAAGTATCCCTTCTCAGATTCCACAGGAACAGTGCTACCAAATTGCTCCACTTAGTGAATTGTATCTCTTCGTGATGAATTCACACATCACAAAGCAGTTTCTAATAAAGCTTCTTTTGAGTTTTTACTGATGATATAGCCTTTGAAACCATGGGCCTCAACATGCTCCAGAATATCCCATTGCAGATTCAATACAAATAGTGTTAGCAAACTGCTCAATGTAATGAAAGGTGTAACACTGTGAGAAGAATTCATACAACACAAAAAAGTTTCTCAGCAAGCTTCTTTCTTGTTTTTATCTGAGGATATTTCCTTTTTCACCATAGTCCTCAAAGTGCTCCCGAATATCCCATTGGAGATTCTGTCAAAAGAGTGTTAGCAAACTTCTCAATGAAAAGAATGGTGTAACTTTGTGAGACGAATTCACACATTACAAAGTAGCTTCCCCAAAGATTCTCTCCAGTTTTGGTGGGTATTTCATTTTTCACAACACTAATAAATGAGCTCGAAATATCCAACTACAGATTCCACTAAAGCAGTGTTAGTAAACTGCTCCTTGAAAAGAATGGTGTAACTCTTTGAGGTGAATTCACCCGTCACAAAGCAGATTCTCAGAAGGCTTCTCTCCGGTTTCTCAGAAAACTTCTTTCTGGTTTTTAGATGATGATATTTCCTTTACCATCATGGGCTTCAATGCAATCCAAAGTATTCCTTCTCAGATTCCACAAAAACAGTGCTCCCAAACTGCTCCATGAAAGGAATGGTGGAACTGTGTGAGATGAATTCACACATCACAAAACAGTTTCTCAGAAAGCTTCTTTCAAGTATTTATCTGAGGACATTTCCTTTTTCACCATTGGCCTCAATGCCCTCCCAAATATCGCATTGCAGATACCATCAAAATAG
Source organism: Macaca nemestrina (assembly GCF_043159975.1). NCBI lineage: Eukaryota > Metazoa > Chordata > Mammalia > Primates > Cercopithecidae > Macaca > Macaca nemestrina. The sequence goes on from NC_092144.1 coordinate 35,676,136, forward strand.
TGATAGCAAACTGCTCAATGAAAGAACGGTGTATCTCTGTGAGGTGAATTCACACATCACCAAGCAGTTACTCCGAAAGCTTGTCTCCACTTTTTATCTGAGGATATTTCCTATTTCATCATAGCACTAATTGTGCTTGTAGTATCCCATTGCAGATTAAGGGAAAACAATGTTAGTAAACTGCTCCAGGAAAAAAATGTTGCAGCTTTGTGAGATGAATACACACATCACAAAGCAGTTTTTCAGTAAGTTTCTTTCTAGCTTTTATATGAGGATATGTCCTTTGTCACCATAAGCTTCAAAGTGACCCAAAATATCCCTTCTTAGATTAAACAAACACAGTGTTAGTAAACTGCTCCATGAAAGAGTACTATAACTCTGTGAGATGAATTCAGCGTCACAAAGCACTTTCTCAGAAAGATTCTTTCTAGTTTTTATCTGAGGATATTTCCTTTGTCACAATAAGCTTCAAAGCAATCAGAAATGATCCTTCTCACATTCCATAAAAACAGTGCTAGCAAACGACTCCATGAAAGATTGTTGTAACTCCGTGATATCAATTCATATATCACAAAGCAGTTTCTCAGAAAACTTCATTCAAGTTTTTATCTGAGGACTTTCCTTTTTGACCATCGGGCTTAATCCACTCCAGTGTAAGTCATAGGAGATTCCAGGAGAATAGTGTTAACAAGCTTCTCAATGAAAGAATAGTGTAACCCTGTGAGATGAATATGCACATCACAAAGCAGTTTCTCAGGAAGCCTTCTTCTAGTTTTTATCTGATTGTAGTTCCATTGTCACTGTAGGCTTCAAAGGGATCCAAAATATAACTTCTCAGATACCACAAAAACAGTGCTAGCAAACTGCTCGATGAAAGAGTAGTGTAACTCTGTGAGATGAATTCACACATCACAAAGCAGTTTCTTAGAAAGCTTCTTTCCTCTTTTTATCCGAATATATTTCCTTTTTCAACACGACTCTCAATTCTCTCCCGTATACCTCACCGCAGCTTCTGCCAAAAAAGTGTGAGCAAACTTCTCAATGAAAGCAATGGTGTAACTCTGTGAGATGAATTCACACACCACAAAGCAGTTTCTCAGGAAGTCTTCCTTCTTGCTTTTATCTGAGGGTATTTCAGGCCTCAATGCACCCCCGGGTTTCTCATTGCAGATTCTGCGACAACAATGTTAGCAAACTTCTCAATGAAAGCAATGGTGTAACTCTGTGATATGAATTCACACACCACAAAGCAGTTTCTGAGAAGGCTTCTCTTCAGTATTTATCTGAGGATATTTCATTTTTCACCATGGGATTCAATGCTATCCAAAATATCACATCTAAGATTCCACAAAAACACTGCGAGAAAACTCCTCCATGAAAGAGTGGTGTAGCTCTGTCAGAGGAATTCATATTTCACAAAGCAGTTTCTCAGAAAGCTTCTTTCTAGTTTTCATCTGAGGATATTTCCTTTGTCACCATAGGCTTCAAGGAGATCAAAAATATCCAGTCTCAGATTCCGTAAAACCAGTGCTAGCAAATGGCTCCATGAAAGTTGTATAACACTGTGACATGAATTCAGAAATCACAAAGGAGTTTCTCAGAAAGACTTTTTCTGGATTTTATCTACGGATATTTCCTTGGTCACCATAAGCTTCAAAGCGATAAAAAATGTCCATTCTCAGATTATACAAAAACAGTGCTAACAAATGGCTCCATGAAAGAGTAGTGGAATACTATGAGATGAATTCACACATCACAAAGCAGATTCTCAGAAACCTTCTTTCTAGTTTTTATCTGAGGATATTTCCTTTGTCAACATAGCCTTCAAGGTGATCCAAAGTATCACTTCTCTGATTGTATAAAAATACGGCTAGCCAACGGCTCCATGAAAGGTTGGTGTGGCTCTGTGAGATGAATTCACACATCACAAAGCAGTTTCTCAGAAAACTTATTTCTAGTTTTTATCTGAGGATATGCCCTTTGTCACCATATGTTTAAAAGTGATCCAAAATATCACTCCTCAGATTTCATTCTCAGATTCCACAAAAATGGTAATAGCAAACGGCTCCATGAAAGAGTAGTGTAACTCTGTGTGATGAATTCTCACATGTCAAAATAGTTTCTCAGAAAGCTTCTTTCTTCTTTTTATCCAAAGATATTTCCTTTTGAAATACAGGCCTCAATGTGCTCCTGTATATTTCATTGCAGATCCTGCGAAAACAGTGTTAGTTAACTTCTCAATGGAAGCAATGGTGTAGCTCTGTGAGAAGAATTCACGCATCATAAAGCAGTTTCTGAGAAGACTTCTGTCCGGTTTTTATCTGAGGATATTTCATTTCTCCCCATACGATTCTATGCTATCCAAAATACCACTTTTGTGATTTCACAAAAATAGTGCTAGTAAATTCCTCCATTAAAGAGTGGTATAACTGTGTGAGATGAATTCACACATCACAAAGCATTTTCTCAGAAAGCTTCTTTCTAGGTTTTATCTGAGGATATTTCCTTTGTCAACATAGGTTTCAAAGCGATCATAAATATCACTTCTCAGATTCCATAAAAACAGTGCTGATGAAAGAGTTGTGTAACATTGTGAGATGAATTCACGCATCCCAAAGCAGTTCCTCAGAAAGCTTCTTGCAGGTTTTAATATGAGCATATCTCCTTTGTCACCACAGGCTTCATAGTGATCAAAAATATCCCTCTCAGATTCCACAAAAACAGTGCTAGCAAACAGCTCCATGAGAGAGTAGTGTAACTCTGAGATGATTTCACACATCACAAAGCAATTTCACAGAAAGCTTCTTTCAAATTTTTACTTGAGGATATTTCTTTTGTCACCATAGGCTTCAGAGAGATCCACAATATCACTTCTCAGATTCCACAAAAACAGTGCTAGCCAACAGCTGCATGAAAGAGTGATGTAACTCTGTGAGGTGAATTCAAATATCACAAAGCAGTTTCTCAGAAAGCTTCTCTCTTCTTTTTAACCGAAGATATTTCCTTTATAAATGCAGGCCTCAATGCGCTCCTGTATAGCTCTTTGCAGATTCTGTGAAAACAGTGTTAGAAAACTTCTCAATGAAAGCAATGGTGTAACTCTGTGAGATGAATACACATACCTCAAAGCAGTTTCTGAGAAGCCTTCTACCCAGTTTTTATCTGAGAATATTTCTTTTTCCACCATAGGATTCTAGGCTATTCAAAATATCACTTCTGTGATTCCACAAAAGCAGTGCTAGCAAACTCCTCCATGAAAGAGTGATGTAACTCTGTGTGATGAACTCACAGATCACAAAGCAGTTTCTCAGAAAGTTTCTTTCTTCTTTTTATCCGAGGATATTTCCTTTTTAAACATGGGCCTCAATATGCTCTCGTATATCTCATTGCAGATTCTGGGAAAGCAGTCTTAACAAACCTCTCAATGAAAGCAACTGTGTAATGCTCTGAGATGAATTCACACACCACAAAGCAGTTACTGCGAAGGCTTATCTCCAGTTTTTATCTGAGGATATTTCATTTCCCATCACGGGACTCAATGCTATCCAAATATCACTTCTGAGTTTTCACAAAAACAGTGCTAGCAAACTCCTCCATGATACAGTGGTGTAACTCTGTCAGTCAAATTAACATATCGCAAAGCAGTTTCTCAGAAAAATTATTTCTAGTTTTTATGTGAGGATATTTGCATTGCCAACATAGGCTTCAAAGCCCTCCAAAACATCACTTCTCAAATTCAACAAACATAGTGCTAGTCAAGGGCTCCATGACAGAGAGGTGTAACACAGGGAGATGAATTCAGACGTTAAAAAGCAGTTTCTCAGAAAGGTTCGTTCTAGATATTATCCGAGGATATTTCGTTTGTCACCATAGGCTTCAAAGTGATCAAAACTACACCTTGTCAGACTCCACATATATTGTTTCAGCAAACTGCTCCATGAAAATGTAGTGTAACTCTATGAGATGAATTCACACATCACAAAGCAGTTTCTCAGAAAGCTTCTTTCTTGATTTTTTCTGAGGATATTTCCGGCCTGAATGCATCCCCGGGTGTCTCATTGCCAATTTTGCGACAACAGTGTTAGCAAACATCTCAATGAAAGCAATGATGTACCTATGTGAGATGAATTCACACAACACAAACAGTTTCTGAGAAGGCTTCTCTCCAGTTAATATCTGAAGATATTTCATTTTTCACCATGGGATTCAATGCTATCCAAATCATCACATCTAAGATTCCACAAAAACATTGCAAGAAAGCTCCCACATGAAAGAGTGGTGTAGCTCTGTGAGATGAATTCACATTTCACAAAGCAGTTTCTCAGAAAGCTTCTTTCTAGTTTTTATCTGAGGATATTTCCTTTGTTAACATAGGCTTCAAAGTGATCAGAAATATCCCTTCTCGGATTTCATAAATACAGTGCTAGCAAACAGCTCCATGAAAGAGTTGTGTAACATTGTGACATAAGTTCACAAATCACAAAGGAGTTTCCCATGAAGACTTTTTCTGGATTTTATCTATGGATATTTCCTTGGTCCCCATAAGCTTCAAATCGATCAAAAATATTCCTTCTCAGATTCCACAAAAACAGTGCTAACAAATGGCTCCATGAAAGAGTAGTGGAACACTGTGAGATGAATTCACACATTGCAAAGCAGATTATCAGAAACCTTCTTTCTAGTTTTTATCTGAAGATATTTCCTTTGTCAACAGAGCCTTCAAGGTCATTAAAAATGTCACTTCTCAGATTGCATAAAAACAGTGTGAGGCAATGCCTCCATGAAGGATTGGTGTAACTCTGTGAGATGAATTCACACATCACAAAACAGTTTCTCAGAGAACTTATTTCTAGTTTTTATCTGAGGATATTTCATTTCTCCCCATACAATTCTATGCTATCCATAATATCACTTTTGTGATTCCACAAAAACGGTGCTAGCAAATTCCTCCATGAAGGAATGGTGTAGCTGTGTGAGATGAATTCATACATCACAAAGAATTTTCTCAGAAATCTTCTTTCTAGGTTTTATCTGAGGATATTTCCTTTGTCAACATAGGCTTCAACGTGATCCAAAATACCATTTCTCAAATTCCACAAAAGCAGTGTTACCAACGGCTCCATGACAGAGTGATGTAACTCTGTGACATGAATTCACATGTCACAATGCAGTTTCTCAGAAAGCTTCTTTCTGGTTTTTATCTGAGGACATTTCCTTTGTCACTCTAGGCTTCAAAGTGATCATAAATATCCCTTCTCAGATTCCATAAAAACAGTGCTAGAAAACAGCTCCATGAAAGAGTTGTGTAACATTGTGAGATGAATTCACACAACACAAAGCAGTTTCTCAGAAAGTTTCTTTCAGCTTTTAATCTGAGGATATTTCCCTTGTCACCACAGGCTTCATAGTGATCAAAAATATCCCTCTCAGATTCCACAATAACAGTGTTAGCAAACAGCTCCAAGTGAGATGAATTTGCACATCAGAAAGCAGTTTCACAGAAAGCTTCTTTCAAATTTTTACATGACGATATTTCCTTTGTCATCATAGGCTTCAAAGTGATCCACAATATTACTTCTCAAATTCCACAAAAACAATGCTAGCCAAAGGCTGCACGAAAAAGTGATGTATGTAACTCTGTGAGGTGAATTCAAACATCACAAAGCAGTTTCTCAGAATGCTTCTTTCTTCTTTTTCATGGAAGATATTTCCTTTTTAAACATGGGCCTCAATGAGCTCCCGTATAGCTCTTTGCAGATTCTGTGAAAACAGTGTTAGAAAACTTCTCAATGAAAGCAATGGTGTAACTCTGTGAGATGAATTCACACATCACAAAGCAGTTTTTGTGTGAGGATATTTCTTTTCCCACCATAGGATTCTAGGCTATCCAAAATATCACTTCTGTGATTCCACAAAATAGTGCTACCAAACTTCTCCATGAAAGAGTGGTGTAACTCTGTGTGATGAATTCACAGATCACAAAGCAGTTTCTCAGAAAGTTTCTTTCTTCTTTATATCCGAGGATATTTCCTTTTTAAACACGGGCCTCAATGTGCTCCCATATATCTCATTGCAGATTCTTCAAAAGCAGTCTTAACAAAGCTCTCAATGAAAGCAATGGTGCAATGCTCTGAGATGAATTCACAGACAACAAAGCAGTTTCTGAGAAGACTTCTCTCCAGTTTTTATCTGAGGATATTTCATTTCTCACCACAGGGTTCAATGCTATCCAAAATATCACTTCTGAGCTTCCACAAAAACAGTGCTAGCAAACATCTCCATGATAGAGTGGTGTAACTCTGTCAGTCAAACTCACATATTGCAAAGCAGTTTCTCAGAAAAATTATTTCTAGTTTTTAATCTGAGGATATTTCCTTTGTCATCGTAGGCTTCAAAGCGATCCTAAACATCATTCTCAGATTCCACAAAAACAGTGCCAACACAGGGCTCCAAGAAAGAGTGGTGTAATTCTGTGAGATGAATTCACATATCTAAAAGCAGTTTCTCAGAAAGCTTCTTTCTAGTTTTTATCTGAGGATATTTCCTTTGTCACCACAGGCTTCAAAGTGATCAAAAACACATCTTATTAGATTCAACATATACAGGGCTAGCAAACTGCTCCATGAAAATGTATTGTAACTCTGTGAGATGAATTCGCACATCACAAAGCAGTTTCTCAGAAAGCTTCTTTCTTACTTTTATCTGAGGATATTTCCTTTGTCACAATAGCCTTCAAAGTGATCAAAAACATCACTTCTCAGATTCCACAAAAACAGTGCTAGCCATTGGCTCCATGAAAGAGCCGTGTAAGTCTGTGAGATGAATTCACACATCAAAAACAGTTTCTCAGAAAGCTTATTTCTAGTTTTTATCTGAGAATATTTCCTTTGTCACCATAGGCTTCAAAGTGATCAAAAATGTCTCTTATCAGATTCCATATATACAGTGCTAGTAAACTACTCCATGAGGGTAGTGTAACTCTATGAGATGAATTCACATATCACAAACCAGTTTCTCAGAAAGTTTCTTTCTTGCTTTTATTTGAGGATATTTCAGGCTCAATGCCTCCCCATGTGTCTCATTGCAGATTCTGTGACAGCAGTGTTAGGAAACTTCTCAATGAAAACAATGGTGTAACTCTGGGAGATAAATTCACATATCACAAAGCAGTTTCTGAGATGGCTTCTGTCCAGTTTTCATCTGAGGTTATTTCATTTCTCACCAGAGGATTCAATGCTATCCAAAATATCACTTCTGCTATTCCACAAAAACAGTGCTAACAAACTCCTCCATGAAAGAGTGGTGCAACTGTGTGAGATGAATTCACACATCACAAAGCAGTTTCTCAGAAAACTTCTTTCAAATTTTTATCTGAGGATATTTCCTTTGTCACCATAGTCTTCAAAGCAATAAGAAATATCCCTTCTCAGATTCCATAAAAACAGTGCTAGCAAACTGCTCCATGAAAGAATTATGTAACATTTTGAGATGAATTCACACATCACAAAGCAGTTTCTGAGAAAGATTCTTTGTGGTTTTTGTATGAGGATGTTCCCTCTGTCACCATAGGCTTCAAAGTGATCCAAAATATCCCTTCTCAGATTTCACAAAACAGTGGTACCAAACGGCTCCATGAAAGAGTTGTGTAACACTGTGAGATGAATTCACACATCAGAAATCAGTTTCTCAGGAAGTTTCTTTCTGGTTTTTATCTGAGGATATTTACTTTGTCATAATAGACTTCAAAGCATTCAAAAATATCCCTTCTCACAATCCACATAAACAGTGCTAGCAAGTGGCTCACTGAAATAATAGTGTAACTCTGTGAGACGAATTTACATATTACAAAGCAGTGTCTCAGAAAGCTTCTTTCTAGTTTTTATCTGAGGATATTTCCTTTGTCAACATAAGCTTCAAAGTGATACAAAATATCACTTCTAAGATTCCACAAAAACAATGCTAGCCAACAGCTCCAGGAAAGAGTGATGTAAGTCTGTGATATGAAATCCCAAATCACAAAGCAGTTTCTCAAAAGCTTCCTTTGGGTTTTCATCTGATGACATTTCCCTTGTCACCAAAGGCTTCAAAGCAATCAAAATACACCTTCTCAGAGTCCATAAAAACAGTGCTAGTAAACGCCTCCATTAAAGTGTTGTGTAACACTGTGAGATGAATTCAAACATCATAAAGTGGAGTCTCAGAAACCTTCTTTCTGGTTCTTATCTGAGGATATTTCCTTTGTCACCATTGGCTTCCAAGCAATGAAAAGTATCCCTTCTCAGATTCCACAAAAACAGTGCTATGAAACGGATCCACTAAAGAGTAATGCAACTCTGTGAGATGAATTCACACATCACAAAGCAGTTTCACAGAAGGCTTCTTTATTGTTTTTATCTGAGGAGATTTCAGTCCCCAATGCACTCCCGTATATCTCATTGTAGATTCCATGAAAATATTGTTAGGAAACTTCTCAAGGAATAGAGTGGTGTAACTGGGTGAGATGGATTCACACATCACAAAGCAGTTTCTCAGAAGGCTTCTCTAGTTTTTATCTAAGGATATTTAATTTTTCAACACAGGACTCAATGTCCTCAGAATATCCCAAGGCAGAATCCACGAAAATAGTGGTAGCAAACTGTTCAATGTAACAAAAAATGTGTCTCTGTGAGATGGATACAATCATCACAAAGCAGTTCCTCATAAAGCTTTTTCTAGTTTTAACTGAAGCTATTTCCTTTGTTACCATAGGCTTCAGAGTGATCCAAACTATCCCTTCTCAGATTGAACAAATACAGCTCTAGCAAACTGGTCCTTAGAAGAATAGTGTAACTCTGTTTGATGAATTCACAGATCACAAAGGCGTTTCTCAGAAAGCTTCTTTCTTCTTTTCATCCGATGATATTTTCTTCTTAAACACGTGCCTCAAGGCGCTCCCATATATCTCATTGCAGATTGTGTGAAAACAGTGTCAGCAAACCTCTCAATGAAAGCCAAGGTGTAAATCTCTGAGATGAATTCACACAACACAAAGCAGTTTCTGAGAAGGCTTCTCTCTAGTTTTTATCTGAGGATATTTAATTTCTCACCATAGGATTCTATGCTATCCAAGATATCACTCCTGAGGTTCCACAAAAACAGTGCTAGTAAACTCCTCCATGAAAGAATGGTGTAAGTCTGTGAGATAAATTCACATATCACAAAGCAGTTTCTCAGAAAGCTTCTTTCCAGTTTTTATCTGAGGATACTTCCTTTGTCACCATAGGTTTCAAAGCAATCCAAAATATCACTTCTCATGTTCCACAAAAACAGTGCTAGCCAACAGCTTCATGAAAGAGTGGTGTAACTCCATGAGATGAATTCACAAATTACAAGCAGTTTCTCAGAAAGCTTCTTTCTTGTTTTTATCTGAGGATATTTCCTATTTGAACACAGGCCTCTATGTGCTGCCATATATATCATTGCAGATTCCTCGAAAATGTTGTTAGAAAACTTCTAAATGAACGGTGTGGTGTAGCTCTGTGAGATGAATGCACACATCACAAAGCAGTTTCCCAGAAGGCTTCTCTCCAGTTTTTATCTTAGGATATTTAATTTTTTACCATAGGACTCGTTGCCCTCGGAATATCCCATGGCAGATACCATGAAAACAGTGTTAGCAAACTGCTCAATGTAACAAAAAGTGTATCTCGGTGAGATGAATACACTCATCACAAAGCAGTTTCTCAAAAAGCTTTTTCTTGTTTTATTGGAGGGTATTTCCTTTGTTACCATAAGCTTCAAAGCGATGCAAAATGTCCCTTCTCAGATTCCACAAATAGCGTGCTAGCAAACTGCTCCATGAAAGAGTAGTGTGATAATGTGTGATGAAATTTCACATCACAAAACAGTTTCTCAGAAATCTCCTTTTTTCTTTTTATCTGAAGATATTTTCTTTTTAAACGTGGCCCTCAATTCCCTCCCGTATATCTCATTGCAGATTCTGCGAAAACAGTGTTAGCAAACTTCTCCATGAAACCAATGGTGTAACTCCATGAGATGAATTCACACACCAAAAAGCTGTTTCTGAGAAATCTTCTGTCCAGTTTTTATCTGAGGATATTTCATTTGTCACCCTAGGATTCTATGCTATCCAAAATATCACTTCTGTGATTCCACAAAAACAGTGCTAGCAAATTCCTCCATGAAAGAGTGATATAACTCTGTGAGATGCATTCACACGTCACAAAGCAGTTTCTCAGAAAGCTTCTTTCTGGTTTTTATTTGAGGATATGTCCTTTGTCACCATAGGCTTCAAAGCGATCCAGATAATCCATTCTCAGACTCCACAATAACAGTTCTAGCAAACGGCTCCATGAAAGAATTGTGTAGCAATGTGAGACGAATTCACACATCACAAAGCAGTTTCTCAGAAAGCTTCTTTCTGGATTTTGTCTGTGGACATTTCCTTTGTCACCGTAGGCTTCAAAGCAATAAGAAATATCTCTTGTTAGATTCCACAAAAACAGTGCTAGCAAATGACTCCATGAAAGAGTAGTGTAACTCTGTGAGACGAATTCACACATCACAAAGCAGTTTCTCAGAAGACTTCTCTCCAGTTTTTATCTAAAGGATATTTAATTTTTCAACATAGGACTCAATGCCCTTGGAATATCCCAAGGCAGATTACACAAAAACTGTTAACAAATTGCTCAACGTAATGAGAAGTATATCTCTGAGATGAATACCCTCATTACAATGCAGAGTTTCACAAAGCTTTTTCTAGTTTTAACTGAGGATATTTCCTTTGTTACCAGAGGCTTCAAAGCAATCCAAAATATCCCTTCTCAGACTGTACAAATACAGTTAAAGAAAACTGCTCCTTGAAAGAGTAGTGTAATTCTGTTTGATGAATTCACAGATCACAACGCCGTTTCTCAGAAAGCTTCTTTCTTCTTATTATCGGAGGATATTTCCTTTTTAAACCCAGGCCTCAATGCACTCCAGTATATCTCATTGCAGATTCTGCAAAAACAGTGTTAGCAAACCTCTCAGTGAAAGCAATGGTGTAACTCTCTGAGATGAATTCACACACCACAAAGCAGTTTCTGGGAAGAATTCTTTCCAGTTTTTATCTGAGGTTGTTTCATTTCTCACCATAGGATTCTATGCTATCAAACATATCACTCCTGAGATTTCACAAAAACAGTGCTAGCAAACGGCTCCATGAAAGAGTTGTGTAACACTGTGAGATGAATTCACACATCAAAAAGCAGTTTCTCAGAAAGCTGCTTTCTGGAATATATATGAGGATATTTCCTTTGTCATCATAGAATTCAAAGTGATCAAAAATATCCCTTCTCATATGCCACAAAAACAGTGCTAGCAAACGGCTCCATGAAAAGGTAGTGTAACTCTGTGAGATGAAATCAGACATCACAAAGCAGTTTCTCAGAAGACTTCTTTCTTGTTTTTATCTGAGGCTATTGCAGTCCTCAATGAGCTACCATATATCTCATTGAAAATTCCACGAGAATATTGTTGGGAAACTTCTCAAGGAATACAGTGGTGTAACTCTGTGAGTGAATTCACACATCACAAAGCAGTTTCTCAGAAGGCTTCTTTCCAGTTTTTATCTTAGGATATTTAATTTTTCACCATAGGACTCAATGCCCTCAGAATGTCCCATGGCAAATTCCACAAAAACAGTGTTATCAAACTGCTCAATGTAACGAAAAGTGTATCTCTGTGAGATGAATACACTCATCACAAAGCAGTTCCTCATAAAGCTTTTTCTAGTTTTAACTGAAGCTATTTCCTTTGTTACCATAGGCTTCAGAGTGATCCAAACTATCCCTTCTCAGATTGAACAAATACAGCTCTAGCAAACTGGTCCTTAAAAGAATAGTGTAACTCTGTTTGATGAATTCACAGATCACAAAGGCGTTTCTCAGAAAGCTTCTTTCTTCTTTTCATCCGATGATATTTTCTTCTTAAACACGTGCCTCAAGGCGCTCCCATATATCTCATTGCAGATTGTGTGAAAACAGTGTCAGCAAACCTTTCAATGAAAGCCAAGGTGTAAATCTCTGAGATGAATTCACACAACACAAAGCAGTTTCTGAGAAGGCTTCTCTCTAGTTTTTATCTGAGGATATTTCATTTCTCATCATAGGATTCTATGCTATCCATGATATCACTCCTGAGATTCCACAAAAACAGTGCTAGTAAACTCCTTCATGAAAGAATGGTGTAAGTCTGTGAGATGAATACACACAACACAAAGCAGTTTCTCAGAAAGCTTCTTTCCAGGTTTTATCTGAGGATATTTCCTATTTAAACACAGGCCTCAATGTGCTACCATGTATCTCATTGCAGATCCCTCGAAAATATTGTTAGAAACTTCTCAATGAAAAGTTTGATGTAGCTCAGTGAGATGAATGCACATATCATAAATCAGTTTTTCAGAAGTCTTCTCTCCAGTTTTTATCTTAGGATATTTAATTTTTTACCATAGGACTCAATGCCCTCGGACTATCTCATGGTAGATACCATGAAAACAGTGTTAGCAAACTGCTCAATGTAACAAAAAGTGTATCTGTGAGATGAATGCACTCCTCACAAAGCAGTTTCTCAAAAAACTTTTTCTAGTTTTATCAGAGGATATTTCCTTTGTTACCATAAGCATCAAAGCGATCCAAAATGTCCCTTCTCAGATGCCACAAATACCATGCTAGCAAACTGCTCCATGAAAGAGTAGTGTAACTCTGTGTGATGAATTCTCACATCACAAAACAGTTTCTCAGAAATTTTCTTTTTTCTTTTTATCCAAAGATATTTCCTTTTTAAACATGGGCCTCAGTGTCCTCCCATATATCTCATTGCTGATTCTGCAAAAACAGTGTTAGCAAACTTCAGAAATGGTGTAACTCAGTGAGATAAATTCACACACCAAAAAGCAGTTTCTGAGAAGGCTTGTGTCCAGTTTTTAATCTGAGGATATTTCATTTGTCATTCTAGGATTCTATGCTATCCAAAATATCACTTCTGTGATTCCACAAAAACACTACTAGCAAATTCCTTTGTGAAAGAATGGTGTAACTCTGTGAGATGCATTCACATATCACAAAACAGTTTCTCAGAAAGCTTCTTTGTAGTTTTTAACTGAAGATATTTCCTTTGTCACCACAGGTTTCAAAGCGATCAAAAATATCACTTCTCAGATTCTACCAAAACAGTACTAGCCAACGGCTCCACAAAAGAGGGGTGTAACTCTGTGAGATGAATTCACAAATCAGAAAGCTGTTTCTCAGAAAGCTTCTTTCTGATTTTTATCTTAGGATATGTCCTTTGTCACTGTTGGCTTCAAAGCGATCCAAAATAACCCTTCTCATTCCACAAAAACAGTGCTAGCAAACGGCTCCATGCAAGAGTTGTGTACAACTGTAAGATGAATTCACACATCACAAAACAGTTTCTCAGAAAGTTTCTTTCTGGTTTTTATCTGAGGATATTTCGTTTGTCACCATAGCCTTCAAAGTGCTATAAAATATCCGTTCTGAAATTCCACAAAAAGAATGCTAGCAAACGGCTCCATGAAAGAGTAGTTTAACTCTGTGAGATGAATTCACACATTATAAAGCAGTCTCTCAGAAAGCTTCTCTCTAGCTTTTATCTAAGGATATTTCCTTTGTCAACATGGGCTTTAAGTGATACAAAATATCATTTCTCAGAATCCACAAAAATAGTGCTAGCCAACGGCTCCATGAAAGAGTGGTGTAACACTGTGAGGTGGATTCACAAACCACAAAGCAGTTTCTCAGAACATTTCTTTCTAATTTTTTTCTGAGGATATTTCCTTTGCCACCATGGGATTCAAAGTGATCCAAAATATCGTTTCTTCGATTCCACATAAACAGTGCCAGCAAATGATTCCATGAAAGAGTAGTGTAAATCTGTGAGATGAATTCACACATCAGAAAGCCATTTCTCAAAAGGATTCGCTCCACTTTTTATCTAAGGATACTTTACTTTTCACCATAGGACTCAATGCCCTTTGGAATATCCCATGGCAGATTACACGAAAACAGTGTTAGCAAACTGCTCAAGGTAACAAGAAGTGTATTTCTGTGAGATGAATACACTCATCACAGAGTACTTTCTCATGAAACTTTTTCTACTTTTTACTGAGGGTATTTCCTTTGTTTCCAGAGGCTTCAAAGCAATAAAAAGTATTCCTTCTCAGATTCAACAAGTACAGTTCAAGCAAACTGCTCCTTGAAAGAGAGGTGTAACTCTGTGTGATGAATTCAGAGACCACAAATCCGTTTCTTAGAAACTTTTTTTCTTCTGATTATCCGAGGATATTTCCTTTTTAAACACAGGCCTCAATCCTCTCCCGTATATCTCATTGCAGATTCTGCAAAAACAGTCTTAGCAAACCTCTCAATGAAAGCAAAGATGTAACTCTCTCAGATGAATTCACACACCACAAAGCAGTTTCTGAGAAGGCTTGTATCCAGTTTTTATCTGAGGATATTTCATTTTTCTCCATGGGATTCTATGCTATCCAACATATCTCTCCTGAGATTCCACAGAAACAGTGCTAGCAAACAACTCCATGAAAGAATTGTGTAACACTGTGAGATGAATTCACACGTCACAGAGCATTTTCTCTGAAATCTTCTTTCTAGTTTTATCTGAGGATATTTCCTTTGTCACCATAGGTTTCAATGCGATCCAAAGTATGACTTTTCATATTCCACCAAACAGTGCAAGCCAAAGGCTCCACGGAACAGTGGTGTCACTCTGTGAGATGAATTCACAAATAACAAAGTAGTTTCTCAGAAACTTTCTTTCTTGTTTTTATATAAGGATATTTCGTTTTTAAACACAGACCTCAATGTGCTCCGATATATCTCATTGCAGTTTCCACGAAAATATTGTTAGGAATCTTCTCAAGTGAAAAGTGTGGTGTAGCTCTGTGAGATGAATTCACACATCACAAAGCAGTTTCTCGGAAGGCTTCTCTCCACTTTTAATCTAAGGATATTTAATTTTTCACTGTAGGACTCAATGCCTTCTGAATATTCCATGGCAGATTCCACCTAAAGTGTGTTAGCAAACTGCTCAATGTAACGAAAAGTGTATCTCTGTGAGATGAATACACTCATCACAAAGCAGTTTCTCAAGAAGCTTTTTCTAGTTTTATCTGAGAATTAAATATCCAAATATCCCTACTCAGATATCAGAAAAACAGTGCTAAAAAATTGATCCATGAAAAGGATCATGTAACTCTGTCAGATGAATTAACACATCACAAAGCGGTTTCTCATAAAGCTTCTTTCTAGTATTTATATGAATGTATTTCCTTTGTCAGTGTAAGTTTCAATGCACTCTGAAGTATCCCAATGCAGAGTCGTAGAAAACAGTGTTAGCAAACTGCTCAATGAAAACAACAGTGTAACTCTGTGAGAAGAATACACTCATTACAAAGCAATTTCTCAGAAAGCTTCTTTCTAGTTTTAATCTGAAGATATTTCCTTTTTCACCATAGGCCTCAATGTGCTCCCAGAAATACCTTTGCAGATTCCACGAAAACAGTGATAGAAAACTGGTCCATTGAAAGAAAGGTGTAACTCTCTGAGATGAATGCACACATCACAAAGAAGTTTCTCTGAAAGCTTCTTTCTAGTTTTAACCTGAGGATATTTCCTCTGACACCATAGGCTTCATAGCAATCCAAACTATCCCTTCTCAGATTCCCCCAAAACAGTGCTATCAAACGGATCCATTGAAAAGGTCATGTAACTCTGTGAGATGAATTCACAAATCACAAAGGAGTTTCTCAGAAAGTTTATTTCTAGTTTTTATTTGAGGATACTTAATTTTTAACAATAGTCTTCAATGCGCTCCCAAATATCCCATTGCAGATTCCAAGTAAACAGTATTAGCAAGCTGCTTAATGAAAAGAACAGTGTAATTTTTTTTTTTTTTTTGAGACAGAGTCTCACGCTGTTGCCCAGGCTGGAGTGCAGTGGCGCGATCTCGGCTCACTGCAAGCTCTGCCTCCTGGGTTCCCGCCATTCTCCTGCCTCAGCCTCCTGAGTAGCTGGGACTACAGGCGCCCGCCACCGCGCCCGGCTAATTTTTTGTATTTTTAGTAGAGACGGGGTTTCACTGTGGTCTCGATCTCCTGACCTTGTGATCCACCCGCCTCGGCCTCCCAAAGTGCTGGGATTACAGGCTTGAGCCACTGCGCCCGGCCAAGAACAGTGTAATTTTGTGAGTTGAATTCACACATCACAAAAGAGTTTCTCAGAAAGCTTCTTTCTGATTTTTCTATGAAGATATTTCCTTTTTCAAAATAGGTCTTAATGTGCTTGAAAATATCCTTTTGCAGATTCCACGAAATCAATGTTAGCAACTCCTCCATGAAAATAAAGGTGTAACTCTGTGAGATGAATTCACACATCACCAAGAACTTTTTCAGAAAGCTTCACTCTACTTTTTTCCGAGGATATTTCCTTAGTCAGGATAGACTTCAAAGTGATCCAAATTATCCCTTCTCAGATTCCCCAAAACCGTGGTACCAAACTTATCCATGAAAAGAATCATGTAACTCCGTGAGATGAATTAACACATCTCAAAGCGGTTTGTCAGAAACCTTCTTTCTATTCTTTATCTGAGGAAAATTTCCTTGTTACTATACACTTTAATGCGATCCTTAATATCACATTGCAGGTTCCAAGAAAACAGTGTTATCATACTACTTAATGAAAAGAACACTGCAATTCTGGGAGATGAATTCATACATAACAAAGTAGTTTCTCAGAAAGCTTCTTTCCATTTTTTATCTGAGGATATTTCCTTTGTCACCATAGGCTTCAATGTGCTCCCAAATATCCTATCGCAAATTCCACGAAAACTTTGTTATCAACCTGCCCAATGAAAAGAACAATGTAGATCTCTGAGATTAATTCACATATCACAAAGTGTTTTCTCAGAAAGCTTCTTTCTAGTTTTAATCTGAGGATATTTCCTTTGTCACCTTAGGCTTCAATGTGATCCAAAATATCCCCTCTCAGATTCCCAAAAAAATATTACTACTAAACTGCTCCATGAAAAGAATTGGTGTAACTCTGTGAGATTAATTCCCACGTCAGAAAGCTATTTCTCAGGAAGCTTCTTTCTAGTTTTTATCTGAGGATATTTTCTCTTTCACTATATTCCTCAGTGTGCTCCCCAGTATCCCATTGCAGATTCCATGAAAAAAGTATTAGCAAAGTTCTCGATGAAAGAATGGTGTAACTCTGTAAGGTGAATAAACAAATCATAAAGAAGTCTCTCATAAAGCTTCTTTCTAGTTTTAGTCTGAGGATATTTTCTTTGTCACCATAGACTTCAATACAATCCAAAATATCCCCTCTCAGATTACTCAAAAACAGTGCTAATAAACTGTTCCATGAAAAGAATGGTGTAACTCTGTGAGATGAATCCCCACATCAGAATGCTGTTTCTCAGAAAGCTTCTATCTAGTTTTTATCTGAGGATTTTTTTTTCACCATATTCCTCAATGCACTCTGGAATATCCCATTGCAGAATTTCACAAAAAAAGGGTTAGGAATTTTCTCAATGAATATAACAGTGTAAATCCGTGAGATGAATTCACACATCACAAAGCAGTTTCACAGAAACTTTCTTACAGCTTTTTATCTGAGGATATTTCCTTTGTCACCACAGGTTTCAATGAGCTCCCAAATTCCCCATTGCAGATTCCATGAAAACAGTGTAATCAAACTGCACAATTAAAAGAATGGTGAAACTCTGTGAGATGAATTCACATCACCAGGCAGTTTCTCATAAAACTTCTTTCTATTATTTATCTGAGGATATTTTCTTCTTCACAATATGCCTCAATGGGCTCTCAAATATCCATTTGCAGGTTCCACAAAAACAGTGTTAGCAAACTGCTCCATGAAAATAAATATGTAACTCTGTGAGATAAACTCACACATCACAAAGAACTTTCTCAGAAAGCTTGTTTCTAGTTTTTATCTGAGAATATTTCCTTCATCACCATTGGTGTCAATGTGACACAAAATATCCTTTCTCAGATTCCCCAAAAACAGTTCTACCAAACTGATCTATGAATAAAAAGCTATAACTCTGTGAGTATAATTCACAAATCATAAAGGAGTTTCTCAGAAACTGTCTAGGTTTCCTTTGTCACCATCAGCCTCAATACCCTCCGAAATGTCGCATTGCGGATTCCAAGAAAACAGTGTTAGCAATCGGCTCAATGATGAGAACAGTGTAACTCTGTGAGATAAATTCTCCCATCACAAACCTGTTTCTCAGAAAGCTTCTTTCTAATTTTTATCTGAGGATATTTCCTTTTTAACCATAGGCCTCAATACACTCGTGAATATCTCTTTGCAGATTCCACGAAAACAGTGTTAGCAAACTTCTCCATGAAAAGAAAGGTGTAAATCGGTGACATGAATTTACACATCACAAAGCAGTGTTTCAGAAAGCTTCTTCTTAGTTTTTGCCTGAGGATATTTCCTCTGTAACCATAGGCTTTAATGTGATCCAAAATATCCCTTCTCAGATTTCCCAAAAACAGTGCTACCACACTGCTCCATGAAAAGAATGGTGTAACTCTGTGAGATGAATTCACCCATTACAAAGCTGTTTCTCAGACAGCTTATTTCTAGTATTTATCTGAGGATATTTCCTTTTTCTCCATATTCCTCAATGCGCTCTGGGACGTCTCATTGAAGATTCCATGAAAAAAGTGATAGCAAACTTCTCAATGAAGAGAACATTGTATCTCTGTGAGATGAATTGACACATCACAAAGTAGTTTCACAGAAAGATTCTTCCTAGTGTTTGTATGAGTATATTCCCTTTTTCAACATATTCCACTTGTGAATATCCCTTTTTCAACATATTCCACTTGTGAATATCCCTTTTAAGATTCCACGAAAACAGTATTAGCAAACTGCTCCATGAAAGAAAAAGTGTAAATCTGTGAGACGAATTCACCCATCACAAAGCAGTTTCTCAGAGTGTTTCTTTTTGGTTTTTCTCTGAGGATATTTCCTTAGTCGCCATAGGCTTCAATGCACTCCCAAATATCCTATTGCAGATTTCACAAAAACAGTGTTAGCAAACTGCTCCATGGAAAGAAAGGTGTAACTCAGTGAGATGAATGGACACAACACTAAGCAGTTTCTTAGAAAGATTCTTTTTGGTTTTTAACTGAGGATATTTCCTTTGTCACCATAGGGTCAATATGCTCTCAAATATCCTGTTGCAGATTCCACAAAAACAGTGATGTCAAACTGCTCAATGAAAAGGACGCTGTATCTCTGTAAGATGAATTCACACATCACAGAGCAGTTTCTCAGAAATCTTCTTTCTAGCTTTTATCTGATTTTATTTCCCTTTTCACTATAGGTCTCAATGTGCTTCCAAATATCCCTTCGCAGATTTAAAGAAAACAATGTTAGCAAATGGCTTCATGAATAGAAAAGTGTAAATCTGTGACATGACTTCAAACATCAAAGAACTTTCTCAGAATGATTCTTTTCAGTTTTATCTGATGATATCTCCTTTGTCACCATAGACTTCAATGTGATCCAAAATATCCCTTCTGAGATTCCCCAAAAGCTGACCCATGAAAAGAATTGTGTAACTCTATGAGATGAATTAACACATCACAAAGCGGTTTCTCAGAAAGTTCCTTTCCAGTTTTTATTGAGGATATTTCCTTTGTCACCATAAGCTTTACCAGAAAAGAGTGGTAGCAAACGGCTCAATGAAATGAACAAGGTACAAGGAGGAGCTGGTACCATTCCTTCTGAAATTATTCCAATCAATAGAAAAAGAGGGAATCCACCCTAACTCATTTTATGAGGCCAACATCATCCTGATACCAAAGCCTGGCAGAGACACAACAAAAAAAGAGAATTTTAGACCAATATCCCTATGAACATCGATGCAAAAATCCTCAATAAAATACTGGCAAACCGGATCCAGCAGCACAACAAAAAGCGTATCCACCATGATCAAGTGGGCTTCATCCCTGGGATGCAAGGCTGGTTCAACATATGCAACATATGCAAGTCAATAAAAGTAAACCAGCATATAAACAGAACCAAAGACAAGAACCACATGATTATCTCAAAAGATGCAGAAAAGGCTTTTGACAAAATCAACAGCCCTTCATGCTAAAAACGCTCAATAAATTCGGTATTGATGGAACGTACCTCAAAATAATAAGAGCTATTTATGACAAACCCACAGCCAGTATCATACTGAATGTGCAAAAACTTGAAAAATTCCCTTTGAAAACTGGCACAAGACAGGGATGCCCTCTCTCACCACTCCTATTCAGCATAGTGTTGGAAGTTCTGGCTAGGGCAATCAGGCAAGAGAAAGAAATCAAGGGTATTCAGTTAGGAAAAGAAGAAATCAAATTGTCCCTCTTTGCAGATGACATGATTGTATATTTGGAAAACCACATTGTCTCAGCCCAAAATCCCCTTAAGCTGATAAGCAACTTCAGTAAAGTCTCAGGATACAAAATTAATGTGCAAAAATCACAAGCATTCTTATACACCAGTAACAGACAGAGAGCCAAATCATGACTGAACTTCCATTCACAATTGCTTCAAAGAGAATAAAATACCCAGGATTCTAACTTAGTAGGGATGTAAAGGACCTCTTCAAGGAGAACTACAAATCACTGCACAGTGAAATAAAAGAGGACACAAACAAATGGAAGAACATACCATGCTCATGGACAGGAAGAATCAATATGGTGAAAATGGCCATACTGCCCAAGGTAATTTATAGATTCAATGCCATCCCCATCAAGCTACCAATGAGTTTCTTCACAGAATTGGAAAAAACTGCTTTAAAGTTCATATGGAACCAAAAAGAGCCCGCATCTCCAAGACAATCCTAAGTCAAAAGAACAAAGCTGGAGGCATCACGCTACCTGACTTCAAACTATACTACAAGGCTACAGTAACCAAAACAGCATGGTACTCATACCAAAACAGAGATATAGACCAATGGAACAGAATACAGTCCTCAGAAGTAATACCACACATCCACAGCATCTGATCTTTGACAAACCTGAGAGAAACAAGAAATGGGGAAAGGATTCCCTATTTAATAAATGGTGCTGGGAAAATTGGCTAGCCATAAGTAGAAAGCTGAAACTGGATCCTTTCCTTACTCCTTATACGAAAATTAATTCAAGATGGATTAGAGACTTAAATGTTACACCTAATACCATAAAAACCCTAGAAGAAAACCTATTTAATACCATTCAGGACATAGGCATGGGCAAGGACTTCATGTCTGAAACACCAAAAGCAACGGGAACAAAAGCCAAAATTGACAAATGGGATCTCATTAAGCTAAAGAGCTTCTGCACAGCAAAAGAAACTACCATCAGAGAGAACAGGCAACCTACAGAATGGGAGAAAATTTTTGCAATCTACTCATCTGACAAAGGGCTAATATCCAGAACCTACAAAGAACTCAAACAAATTTACCAGAGAAAAACAAACAACCTCATCGAAAAGTGGGCAAAGGATATGAACAGACAGTTCTCAAAAGAAGACATTCATACAGCCAACAGACATGAAAAATGCTCATCATCACTGGCCATCAGAGAAATGCAAATCAAAACCACAATGAGATACCATCTCACACCAGTTAGAATGGCAATCATTCAAAAGTCAGGAAACAACAGGTGCTGGAGAGGATGTGGAGAAATAGGAACACTTTTACACTGTTGGTGGGATTGTAAACTAGTTCAACCATTATGGAAAACAGTATGGCGATTCCTCAAGGATCTAGAAGTAGAAGTACCATGTGACCCAGCCATCCCATTACTGGGTATATACGCAAAGGATTATAAATCATGCTGCTATAAAGACACATGCACACGTATGTTTATTGCGGCACTATTCACAATAGCAAAGACTTGGAATCAACCCAAATGTCCATCAGTGACAGACTGGAATAAGAAAATGGGGCACATATACACCATGGAATACTATACAGCCATGAAAAGGGATGAGTTTGTGTCCTTTGTAGGGACATGGATGCAGCTGGAAACCATCATTCTCAGCAAACTATCGCAAGAACAGAAAACCAAACACTGCATGTTCTCACTCATAGCTGGGAACTGAACAATGAGATCACTTGGACTCGGGAATGGGAACATCACACACCGGGGCCTATCACGGAGAGGGGGGAGGAGGGAGGGGGGAGGGATGCATTGGGAATTGTACCTGATGTAAATGACGAGTTGATGGGTGCTGTCGAGTTGATGGGTGCAGCACACCAACATGCCACAAGTATACATATGTAACAAACCTGCATGTTATCCACAGGTACCCTAGAACTTAAAGTATAATAAAAATAATTTTAAAAATCTATAAATAAGAAAAAACACCAAAAAACAAAAACAAAAACAAAAAAAACGAAAACAAACAAACTAAAAAAAAGATGAATTCACAAACCACAAAGCAGTTTCTCAGAAAGTTTCTTTCTATTTTTTTGTCTGAGGATATTTCGTTTGTCACAATAAGCTTCAAAGCACTCCAAAATTTCCCACTGCAGATTCCAAAATAACAGTGTTAGCAAACTGTTCAATGAAAAGAACACTGTAACTCTGTGAGATGAATTTACACATCAGAAAGCAGTTTCTCAGAAAGCTTCTTTTTGGTTTTTATCTGAGGATATTTCCTTTGTCACCATAGGCTTCAAAGCACTCCAAAAAGAGCCCACATTGCCAAGACAATCCTAAGTGCAAAGAACAAAGCTGGAGGCATCATGCTACCTGACTTCAAACTATACTACAAGGCTGAAGTAACCAAAACAGCATGGTACTGGTACCAAAACAGAGATACAGACCAATGGAACAGAACAGAGTCCTCAGAAATGATACCACACATCTACAGCCATCTGATCTTTGACAAACCTCAGAACAACAAGAAATGGAGAAAGGATTCCCTATTTAATAAATGGTGCTGGGAAAATTGGCTAGCCATAAGTAGAAAGCTGAAACTGGATCCTTTCCTTACTCCTTATACGAAAATTAATTCAAGATGGATTAGAGACTTAAATGTTACACCTAATACCATAAAACCCTATAAGAAAACCTATTTAATACCATTCAGGACATAGTCATGGGAAAGGACTTCATGTCTAAAACACCAAAAGCAATGGTAACAAAAGCCAAAATTGACAAAGGGGATCTAATTAAACTAAAGAGCTTGCACAGCAAAAGAAACTGCCCTCAGAGAGAACAGGCAACCTACAGAATGGGAGAAAATTTTTGCAATCTACTCGTCTGACAAGGGGCTAATACCCAGAACATACAAAGAACTGAAACAAATTTACAAGAAAAAAACAAACAACCCCATTGAAAAGTGGGCAAAGGATATGAACAGACAGTTCTCAAAAGAAGACATGCATACAGCCAACACACATGAAAAAATGCTCGTCTTCACTGGCATCAGAGAAAAGCAAATCAAAACCACAATGAGATACACCACTTAGAATGGCAATCATTAAAAAGTCAGGAAACAACAGGTGCTGAAGAGGATGTGGAGAAATGGGAACACTTTTACACTGTTGGTGGGATTGTTAAACTAGTTCAACCATTATGGAAAACAGTATGGCGATTCTTCACGGATCTAGAACTAGAAGTACCATATGACCTAGCCATCCCATTACTGAGTATATACCCAAAGGATTATAAATCATGCTGCTATAAAGACACATGCACACATATGTTCATTGTGGCACTATTCACAATAGCAAAGACTTGGAGTCAACCCAAATGTCCATCAGTGACAGACTGGATTAAGAAAATATGGCACATATGCATCATGGAATACTATGCAGCCATAAAAAAGGATGAGTTTGTGTCCTTTGTAGGGACATGGATGCAGGTGGAAATCATCATTCTCAGCAAACTAAAACAAGAACAGAAAACAAAACACCACATGCTTTCACTCATAGGATGAACTGAATAATGAGATCACTTGGACTCTGGAAGGGGAACATCACACACCAGGGCCTATTATGAGGAGAGGGAAGGTGGGAGGGTTGCACTGGGAGTTATACCTGATGTAAATGACGAGTTGATGGGTGTTGACGAGTTGATGGGTGCAGTATACCAACATGGCACAAGTATACATATGTAACAAACCTGCACGTTACACACATATATCCTATAATTTAAAGTATTTATAGGGTAATTTAAAGTAACTGCTCAATGAAAACAATATTGTAACTCTCTGACATGAATCACGCATCACAAAGCAGTTTCTCAGAAAGCTTCTTTCTAGTTATTATCTGAGGATATTTCCTTTTTCACCATATTCCTCACTGTGGTCCTGAATAACCCACTGCAAATTCCACGAAAAAAGTCTTACCAAACTTCTCAATGAAAAGAAAGTCATAAATCTGAGATATTAATTTTTGCATCACAAAGAAGTTTCACAGAAGGCTTCTTTTTGTTTTTTATCTGGGTATATTTCCTTTTTCACCTTATTCCTAAAGGCACACGCGAATATCCCTTTGCAGTTTCCACAAAATTAGTGTTAGTAAACTCCTCCATGAAAAGAAAGTTGAAAATCTTTGAGATGAATTCACACATCACAAAGCGGCTTCTCAGAAACTTCTATTTTGTTTCTGTCTCAGTGTATTTCCATTGTCATCATAGGCTTCAATGTGCTCCCAAATATCCTACTGCAGATTCCATGAAAACAGTGTTAATATTTGCTCCATGAAAAAAATGTGTAACACTGAGAGATGAATTCACACGTCACAAAGAACTTTCTCAGAAAGCTTCTTTCAAGTTTTTATCTGAGGATATTTCTTTTGTCACCATGGTCTTCAAAGTGATCTGAAATATCCCTTCTTAGATTCCCCAAAAACAGTGCTACAAAACTCCTCCATGAAAATCAAGGTGTAGCTCTGTGGAATGAATTAACACATCACAAAGCGATTTCTCAGTAAGCTTTCTAGTTTTCATGTGATTGTATTTTCTTTGTCACCATAAGCTTCAATGTGCTCCAAAATATTCCATTGCATTGCAGATTCCAAGAAAACAGTGTTAGCAAACTGCTCAATGAAAAGAACAGTGTAACTCTGAGAAATGATTTCAGAAATCAGAAAGAAATTTCTCAGAACCTTTTTTCTAGTTTTTATATGAGGTTATTTCCTTTTTCACCATAGGCCTTAATGCGCTCCCAAATATTCCTCTACAGATTCCACGAAAACAGTGTTAGCAAACTGCTCCATGAAAAGAAAGGTGTAACTCTGTGACATGAATTCACACATCACAAAGGACTTTCTCAGAAAGATTCTTTCTAGTTTTTATCTGAGAATAGTTCATTTTTCACCATATTCCTCAAAGTGCTCCCAAACATCCCATTGCAGATTCCAAGAAAAAATAGTTACCAAACTTCTCTATGAAAAGAAAGGTATAATGCTGTGTGATGAATTCAAATGTCACAAAGCAATTTCACAGAAAGCTTCTTTTTAGTTTTTAACTGAGGATATTTCCTTTGTCACCATAGCTTTCAATATGCTCATGAATATACCTTTGCAGATTCCACGAAAACAGTGTTGGCAAACTGCTCCATTTAAAGAAAGGTGTAAATCTGTGAGATGTATTCACACATCACAAAGTAGTTTCTCAGAAAGTTTGTTTTTGGTTTTTGTCTGAGGGGATTTACTTTGTCACCATAGGCTTCAATGTGCTCCCAAATATCCTATTGCAGATCCCATGAAATCTGTGTTAGCAATTCCTGCAAGAAAATAAAGATGTAACTCTGTGAGGTGAATTCACACGTCAGAAAGAAGTTTCTCAGAAAGCTTCTTTCCAGTTTTTATCCGAGGATATTTGCTTTGTCACCATAGGCTTCAATGCGATCCAAAATATGATTTCTCAGATTTCCCAAAAACGGAGCTACCAAACTGCTCCATGAAAAGAATCGAGTAACTCTGTGAGATGAATTCACAAATCACAAAGCAGTTTCTCAGAAAGATTCTTTCTAATTTTCATCTGAGGATATTTCCTTTTTTACCACAGGCCTCAATGTGCTCCTGAATATCCCTTTGAAGATTCCATGAAAATAGAATTAGAAAAGTGATCCATGAAAAGAAAGGTATAAATCAGTGATGTGAGCTCACACATCACAAAGCTGTTTCTCAGAAAGCTTCTTTTTAGTTTTTGTCTGTGGATACTCCCTTTGTCAATATAGGCTTCAATGCACTCCCAAATATCCTATTGTAGATTCCACGAAAACAGTGTTGGTAAACTGCTCCAAGATAATAGTCATGTAAATCTGTGGGATGAATTCACACATCACAAAGCAGTTTTTCAGAAAGCTTCTTTCTAGTTTTGATCTGAGGATATTTCCTTTGTCACCATAGGCTTCAATTCTATACAAAGTATCTTTTCTCAGATTCCCCAAAAAGAGTGCTAACAAACTTCTCTATGAAAAGAGTGATGTAACTCTGCGAGAGTAATTCACACATCCAAGGCTGTTTCTCTGGCAGCTTCTTTCTAGTTTTTAACAGAGGATATTTTCTTTTTCACCATATTCCTCAATGTGCTCTGGAATATCCCATTGCAGATTCTATGGAAAACGTGTTAGCAAACTTCTCAATGAAAAGAATGCTGTATATCTGTAAGATGATTTCACACATCGGAAAGCAGTTTCACAGAAAGCTTCTTTTTGGTTTTCATCTGAGGATATTTTCTTTGTCACCAGAGGCTTCAATACTCTCCAAATTACCCTATTGCAGATCCCACAAAAACAGTGTTATCAAACTGCTCAATTAAATGAATGGTGCAACACTGTATGATGAATTCACACATTATGGAGCAGTTTATCAGAAAGATTCTTTCTAGTTTTTATCTGAGGATATTTCCTTTTTCAGTATAGGCCTCAATGCATGCCAGATATCCCTTTGCAGATTCCACAAAAGCAGTGTTATCAAACTCCTCTGTGAAAAATAATGTGTAACACTGTGAGATGAATTCACACATAACAACGAACTTTTTCAGAAAGTTTCTTTCTAGTTTTTATCTGAGGATATTTGCTTTATCACCATGAGCTTCAATGCGATCCAAAATATCCCTTCTCAGATTCCCCAAAAACACTTCTACCAAACTGATCCACAGAAAGAATGGTGTATGTCTGTGAGGAGAATTAACACATCACAAAGATCACAAAGCAGTTTTTCAGAAAGCTTATTTCTAATTTTCATATGAGGATATGTCCTTTGTCACCATAAGCTTCAATGAGATCTGAGCTATCCCATTGCAGATTCCAAGAAAATAGTGTTAGCAAACTGCTCAATGAAAAGAAGACGGTAACTCAGTGAGATGAATTCACACATCACAATAGAGTCTCTCAAATAGCTTCTTTCTAATTTTTGCCTGAGGATATTTCCTTTGTCATCATAGGTTTCAATGCAATCAAAAATATCCCTTGTCAGATTCCTCAAAAACAGTGCTAAATAATGTTGTGTAAAAAGAATCATGTAACTCTGTGAGGCGAATTAACCCATCACAAAGTGTTCTTATGTGAAGATATTTCCTTTGTGTTTTTGAGGATATTTCCTCTAGTTTATGAGGACATTTCCTTTGTCACCAAAGCCTTCAATGTGCTCTGAAATTGCCCATTGCAGATTCCCCAAAAAGAGTGCTACGAAACTGCTCAATGAAAAGAACAGTGTAACTCTGAAATGAATTCACACATCAGAAAACGTTTCCTCAGAAAGCTTCTTTCTAAGGCCGGGCACGGTGGCTCAAGCCTGTAATCCCAGCACTTTGGGAGGCCGAGACGGGTGGATCACGAGGTCAGGAGATCGAGACCATCCTGGCTAACACGGTGAAACCCCGTCTCTACTAAAAATACAAGAAAATTAGCCGGGCGAGGTGGCGGGCGCCTGTAGTCCCAGCTACTCCGGAGGCTGAGGCAGGAGAATGGCGTGAACCCGGGTGGGGTGGAGCTTGCAGTGAGCCGAGATTGCGCCACTGCACTCCAGCCTGGGGCACAGAGCAAGACTCCGTCTCAAAAAAAAAAAAAAAAAAAAAAAGAAAGCTTCTTTCTAGTTTTTATTTCAGGGTATTTCCTTTCTCACCTTAAGCATCCATGCACTCCAAAATGTAACTTTGCAGATTCCACGAAAACAGTGTTAGCAAATTTCTCAATGAAAAGAACGATATAACTCTGTGACACGAATTCACACATCACAAAGCAGTTTCACTGAAAGCTTCTTTCTAATTTTTATCTGAGGATATTTCCTTTTTCACTGTTGGCCTCAAAGCACTCCCAAGTATCCCTTTGCAGATTCCACAAATAGAGTGTTAGCAAATGGCTCCATGGAAAGAAAGGTGTAACTCTGTGAGATGAATTCACAAATCACAAAGCAGTTATTCAGAAGTCTTCTTTTGAGTTTTTGTCTGAGGATATATCCTTTGTCACCGTAAGTTTAATGCACTGAGAAATATCACTTCTCAGATTCCCCAAAAACAGTGCTACCTAACTGATACAAGAAAAGAGTCGTGTAACTCTGTGAGATGCATTAACACATCACAAAGCAGTTACTCAGAAAGCTTCTTTCTAGTTTTTATACAAGGGTATTTCCTTTGTCCCAATAGGCCACAATGAACTCTGAAATATCCCATTGCAGTTTACAAGAAAACTGTGTTAGTAAACTGGTCGATGAAAAGAACAGTGTAAATATGTGACATGAATTCACACATCACGAAACAGTTTCTGAGAAGGCTTCATTCTAGTTTTTATCTGAGGATATTTCTATTTCACCATAGACCTCAATGAGCTCCCATCTTTGCAGATTCCATTAAAATGGTGTTAGCAAACTGCCCCATGAAAAGAAAGGTGTAACTTTGTGAGATGAATGCACACATCACAAAGAAGTTTCTCAGAAAGCTTCTTTCTAGTTTTTATCTGAAGATATTTCCTTTGTCACCATAGTCTTCAAAGCACTAACAAATATCCTTTTGCAGATTCCATGAAAACAGTGTTATTAATCTGCTCACCAAAAAGAATGGTGTAACACTGTAAGATGAATTCACACATCACAAACCAGTTTCTCAGAAAGCTTCTTCCTAGTTTTTATCTGAGAATATTTCCTTTTTCACTATAGGCCTCAATGCACTACAAAATATCCATTCACAGATTCCACAAAAACAGAGATAGCAAACGTCTCTATGAAAAGAAAGGTGTAGCTATGTGAGATGAATTCAAATATCACAAATAACTTTCTCAGAAAGCTTCTTTCTGGTTTTTTTTTTCTGAGGATATTTAATTTGTCACCATAGGCTTCAAGGTGATAACATGCATCCCTCCTCAGATTCCCCAAATACAGTTCTAACAAACTGATCCATCAAAAGAATTGTGTAACTCTGTAAGATGAATTAACACATCACAAAGTGGTATCTCAGAAAGATATTTTCTAGTTTTTAATATGAGGATATTTCCTTTGTCACTATAGCTTAAATGTGCTCCAAAATATCTCATTGCAGATTCCAAGAAAACGGTGTTAGCAAACTGCTCAATGAAAACAACAGTGTAACTCTGTAAGATGAATTCACACATTGCAAAGCAGTTTCTCAGAAAGCTTCTTTCTGGTTTTTATCTGTGGATATTTCCTTTTTCACTATTAGCCTCTATGCGTTCCAGAATATCCTATGGCAGATTCCAGGAAAGCAGTGTTAACAAATTGCTCCACGAAAAATGTGGTGTAACTCTGTGAGATGAATTCAAACTTCACAAATAACTTTCTCAGAAAGCTTCTTTCTAATTTTTATCTAAGGATATTTCGTTTGTCACCATAGGCTTCAATGCAATTCAAAATATCATTCCTCAGATTCCCCAAAAACAATATCAACAAACTGCTCCTTGTAAAGAATCTTGTAACTCTGTGAGATAAATTCACAAATCACAATTCAGTCTCAGAAAGATTTTTTCTAGTTTTTGTCTGAGGATATTTCCTTTATCACCATAAACTTCAATTGGCTCCAAAATATACCATTGCAGATTCCAAGAAAACAGTGTTAGCAAACTGCTCAATGAAATAACAGTGTTACTCTGTGAGGTGAATTCACGCATCACAAAGCAGTTTCTCAGAAAGCGTCTTTCTAGTTTTTATCTCAGGATATTTCCTTTTTCACCTTAGGCCTCAATGCACTGCCTAATATTGCTTTACAGATTCCACGAAAACAGTGTTAGCAAACTGCTCCATGAAAAGAAAGGTGTACCTCTGTGAGTTGAAAAAACACATCACAAAGAACTTTCTCAGCAAGCTTCTTTCTAGTTTTTATGTGAGGATATTTCCTTTGTAAATATAGGCTTCTATGTAATCCAAAATATCCCTTCTCAGATTCCACAAAATCAGTGCTACCAAACTAATCCAAGAAAAGAAAGGTGTAACTCTGTGAGATGAATTCACAAAACACAAAGGAGTATCTCAGGAAGCTTCTTTCTAGTTTTTGTCTGAGGATATTTCCTTTGTCATCATAAGCTTCAATGCACTCTGAAATATCCCATTGCAGATTCCAAGGAAACAGTGTTATCATACTGCTCAATTAAAGGAACAGTGTAACTCTGTGAAATGAATTCATACATCACTAAGCAGTTTCTCAGAAAGCATCATTTTGGTTTTTTCAGAGGTTATTTCTTTTGTCACCATAGGCTTCAGTGTTCTCCCAAACATCCCATTGCAGATTTCATGAAAACAGTGTTATGAAATTGCTCAATGTAAAGAACGGTGTAACTTTGTGAGATGAATTCACAAATCCAAAGCAGTTTCTCAGAAATCTTCTTTCTCGTTTATTTCTGATGATATTTCCTTTTTCACTATAGGCCTGAAAGTGCTCCCAAATGTCCCTTTGCAGTTTCTATGAAAAGAATGTCGAAAAGAATTTCTAGATTTTGTCTGAGGATATTTTCTTTTTCACCCTAAGCTTCAATGCCTTCCAAAATATACCATTGCAGATTCCAAGAAAACAGTGTTAGCAAACGGATCAATGAAAAGAACAGTGTAACTTTGTGAGATGAATTCGCACCTCCCAAATCAGTTTCTCAAAAAGCTTCAGTTTGATTTTTATCTGAGGATATTTCCTTTGTCACCATAGGCTTCAATGTGCTAATAAATATCCTATTGAAGATTCAATGAAAACATTGTCAGTAAAATGCTAAATGAGAAGAAAGTTGTAATTCTGTGAGATTACTTCGCACATCACAAACAGTTTCCTGGAAAGTTTCTTTCTACTTTTTTTGCTGAGAATATTTCCTTTTTCATTATATGCCTCAATGCACTCCCAAATATCCCTTTGGAGACTCAACGGAAACAGTGTTAGCAAACTTCATCATGAAAAGAAAGGTGTAACTCTGTGAGATGAATTCACACATCACAAAGAACTTTCTCCTAAAGCTTCTTTCTAGTTTTTATATGAGCATATTTCCTTTGCCACCATAGGCTTCAATGTACTCCCAAATATCCCTTCTCAGAAACCAGAAAAACAGTGATGCCAAAGTACTCCCTCAGAAGAAATGTTTAGCTCTATGAGATAAATGCACATATCACAAAAGAGTTTCTCAGAAAGCTTCTCTCCAGTTTTTACCTGAAGAATTTTCTTTTTTCACCTTAGGCCTCTATGCACTCCTAAATATCCCTCTGCAGATTCCACAAAAAGAGTGCTACCAAGTTGCACATTGAATAGAAAGGTTTAACTCTGTGAGATAAATTTACTCATCACAAAGCCGTTTTCAGAAAGCTTCTTTCTAGTTTTTATATGGGGATATTTCCTTTTCCATGATAGACTTCAATGTGCTTCAAAGTATCCCTTATCATACACCACCAAAACAGTAATGCCAAGTGCTCCCTCAACAGAAACTTAGCTCTATGAGATGAATGCACACATCACACAGAGTTTCTCTGAAAGCTTCTCTCCAGTTGTTACCTGAAGAGTTTTTTCTCACCTTAGACCTCTATGCGCTCCCAAATATCCCTCTGCAGATTACACAAAAACAGTGGTAACAAACTACACCACGAAAAAGATGTAACTCTGTGAGATAAATTGACCCATCACAAAGTAGTTTCTCAGGAAGCTTTTTTCTAGTTTTTATCTGAGGATATTTTCTTTTGCACCATAGACTTCAATGTGCTCCCAAATATCCCTGCTCAGACACCACAAAACCAGTCATGCCAAAGTGCTCCCTCAACAGAAACATTTAGCTCTATGACATGAATGCCAAAATCACAAAGCATTTTCTCAGAAAGCTTCTCTCCACTTTTTACTTAAAGATATTTCCTTTTTCACCATTGGACTCTATGCGCTCCTGAATATTCCTTTACAGATTCCACAAAAACAGTGTTACTAAACTGCCCAATGAAAAGAAAGGTGTAATTCTGTGATATGAGTTAACCCATCACAAAGCAGTTTCTCAGAAAGCTTCTTTCTAGTTTAAATCTGAGGATATTTCCTTTTTCACCATAGGCTTCAATGTGTTACTAAATACCTCCTTTCAGATACCGCACAATAAGTAATGCCAAACTGTTCAATCAACAAAAAGGTTAAACACTATGAGATGAATACACACATTACAAAATTGTTTCTCGAAAATCGTCTTTCCAGTTTTTATGTGAAGTTAGTTCCTTTTTCACCATAGGCCTCTAGGAGCTCCTGAATATCCCTTTGCAGATTCCATAAAAGCAGTGCTACCAAACTGCTCTCTAACTGTGTAAATCTGTGAGATGAATTCACAAATCATGAAGCAGTTTGTCAGAATACTTCTTTCTAGTTTTTGTTTGAGGATATTTTCTTTGTCACCCTAAGCTTCAATGCGCTCCAAAACATTCCATTACAGATTCCAAGAAAAGAGTGTAAGCAATGAACAGAACAGTGTAAATCTGTGAGATGAATTCACACATCACAAATCAGTTTGTCAGAAAGCTTCTTTTTGTTTTTTATCTGAGGATATTTCCTTTGTCACCATAGGCTCCAATGCACTCCAAATTATCCTATTGAAGATTCCATGAGAATATTGTTAGCAAACTACTAAATGAAAAGAACGGTGAAACTCTGTGAGATGAATTCAGACATCACAAAGCAGTTTCTCAGAAAGCTTCTTTCTAGTTTTAATCTGAGGATATTACCTTTTCCACTATAGGCCTCAATGCACTTCCAAATATCCCTTCTCAAACACCACAAAAACAGTGATGCCAAAGTGCGCCCTCAACAGAAACGTTTAGGTCTATGAGAGGAGTGCACGCATCACAAAGAGTTTCTCAGAAAACTTCTCTCCAGTTTTTACCTGAATAATTTTCTTTTTTTACCTTAGGCTTCTATGAGATCCCAAATATCCCTCTGCAGATTCCACAAAAACAGTGCTAACAAACTGCTCCATGAAAAGAAAGGTGTAACTTTGTGAGATGAGCTCACCCATCACAAAGCAGTTTCTCAGAAAGCTTCATTTCTAGTTTATATCTGAATATATTTACTTTTTCACCATAGACCTCAATATGTTCCTAAATATCTGCTCTCAGATAGCACAAAAACAGTAATGCCGAACTGCTCAATCAACAAAGAGGTTCAACTCTATGAGATGAATATACATAACAAAACCTTTTCTTGAAAAGCTTCTCTCCAGTTTTTATGTGTAGTTATTTCCTTTTTCACCATAGGCCTCTGGGAGCTCCTGAATATAACTTTGCAGATTCCATAAAAACAGGGCTACCAAACTGCACTATGAAAAGAATTGTGTAATTCTGTGAGATGAAATCACAAATTCCAAAGCAGTTTGTCAGAAATCTTCTTTCCAGTTTATGTTTGAGGATATTTCCTTTGTCACCCTAAGCATCAATGCACTCCAAAATATCCCATTGCAGATTCCAAGAAAACAGTGTTAGCAAACTGATCAATGAAAAGTCAGTGCAACTCCATGAGATGAATTCACACATTCCAAAGCAGTTTCTCAGAATGCTTCCTTTTGGTTTTTATCTGAAGATATTTTCTATGTCACCGTAGGCTTCAATGCACTCCAAAGTATCTTATTGAAGATTCCATGAAAACATTGTTATCAAACTGCTCAATGAAAAGAACGTTGTAACTCTGTGAGATGATCAAACATCACAAAGCAGTTTCTCAGAAAGCTTCTTTCTAGTTTTCATTTGAGGATATTTCCTTTTTCACTATAGGCTTCAATGCACTCCCAAATAACCCTTTGCAGATTCCACGAAACCAGTGTTAGCAAACTGCTACATGAAATAAAAGTGTAACTCTGTGAGTTAGCAAACTGCTCATTGAAAAGAATGGTGTAACTCTGTGATATGCACTCACACATCACAAAGAACTTTCTCACAAAGCTTCCTTCTAGTTTTTATCTTAGGATATTTCCTTTTCACCATAGGCTTCAATGCAATCCACAATATCCCTTCTCAGATTCCCCAAAAACAGTGCTACCAAACTGCTAATCGTGTAACTCTGTGAGATGAATTAACACATTGTAAAGCAGTTTCTCAGAAAGCTTGTTTCTAGTTTTTATATCAGGATATTTCCTTTTCCACCATAGGCTTCAATGCATTCCCAAATATCCCTTCTCAGACATCACAAAAACAGTGATACCAAAAAAAAAGCTTCTCTGTATCTTTTACCTGAAGAGTTTTTCTTTTTTCCCCTTAAGCCTCTATGAGCTCCAAAACATCCCTCTGCCAAATCCACAAAAACAGTGCTACAAAACTGCACATTGTAAAGAAAGGTTTAACATTGTGAGAGAAATTCAAACATCACAAAGTTGTTTCTCAGGAGGCTTGTTTCTAGTTTTTATCTGAGGATATTTCCTTTGTCAGCATAGGCTTCAATGCGATCCAAAATATCCTTTCTCAGATTCCAAAAAAAGAGGGCTAACAAACTGTTCCATGAATGAAAATTGTAACTCTGTGAGATGAATTCACAAATTAGAAAGCTGTTTCTCAGAAAGCTTCTTTCTAGTTTTTATCTGAGGATATTTACTTTTGCACCATAGGCTTTGATGCACTCCCAAATATCCCTTCTCAGACACCACAAAAACATTGAAGCCAAAGTCCTTCCTCAACAGAAACATTTAGGTCTATGAGATGAATGCAAACAGCATAAAGCAGTTTCTCAAAAAGCTTCTTTCTAGTTTAAATCTGAGGATATTTCCACATTACAGAATTGTTTCTCGAAAATCGTCTTTCCAGTTTTTATGTGAAGTTATTTCCTTTTTCACCATAGGCCTCTTGAAGCTCTGGAATATCCCTTTGCAGATTCCATAAAAACAGTGCTACCAAACTGTTCTATGTAAAGTTTTGTGTAACTATGTGAGATGAATTCATAAATCACAAAGCAGTTTTTCAGAACGCTTCTTTCTAGTTTTTGTCTGAGGATATTTTCTTTGTCAATCTAAACTTGAATGTGCTCTAAAATATCCCATTACAGATTCCAAGAGAACAGTGTTAGCAAACTGTTCAATGAAAAGAGCAGTGTAATTCTGTGAGATGAATTCAGACATCGCAAAGCAGTTTCTCAGAAAGCTTCTTTTTGGTTTTAATCTGAAGGTATTTCCTTTATCACCACAGGCTTCAATGAGTTCCAAAATATACTACTGAATATTTCACGAAAACATTGTTAGCAAACTACTCAATGCAAAAAACAATGTAACTCTGTGAGATGAATTCACACATCACAAAGCTGTTTCTCAGAAAGCTTCTTTGTAGTTTTAATCTGAGGATATTTCCTTTTTCACCATAGGTCTCAAAGCACTCCCAAATATCCCTTTGCAGATTCCACGAAAACAGTGTTAGCAAACTACTCCATGAAAGGAAAGGTGTAACTCTGTGAGATAAATTCACTCATCAAAAAGCAGTTTCTCAGAATGTTTCTTTCTAGTTTTTAATCTGAGGATATTTCCTTTGTAAGAATATGCTTCAAAGCAATCCAAAATATCCCTTCTCAGATTCCCCAAAAACAGGGCTACCAAACTGTTCCATGTGAAGAATCATGTAACTCTGTGTGATGAATTCACAAATCACAAAGAAGTTTCTCAGAAATCTTCTTCCTAGTTTTTGTCTGAGGACATTTCTTTTTTCACCATAGGCCTTAATGGCCTTTTATTCCTTTGCAGATTCCAGAAAATAGTGTTAGCCAGCTGCTCCATGAAAAGAAAAGTGTAAATGTGTGAGATGAATTCACACATCACAAGGTAGTTTCTCAGAAATCTTCCTTTTGGTTTTTGTCTGAGGATACATCCTTTGTAACCATTGGCTTCAATGCACTCCCAAATATCCTATGGAAGATGCCACAAAAACAGTGTTATCAAACTGCTCAATGAAAACAACTGTGTATCTCTGTGAGATGAATTCACCCATCCAAAAGTAGCTTCTCAGAAAGCTTCTTTCTATTTTTTATCTTAAGATAATTCCTTTCCCACCATAGGCTTCAACGCACTGTTAAATATCCCTTCTCAGACACCACACAAACAGTGATGTCAAAGTGCTCCCACAACAGAAACGTTTAGCCCTATGAAATGAATGAAAACATTGCAAAGGTGTTTCTCCAAAAGCTTCTCTCCAGTTTTTACCTGAAGAATTTTCTTCTTTCACCTTAGGCCTCTATGTGCTCCCAAATATCCCTTTTCAGTTTCCCCAAAAACAGTGCTACCAAACTGTGCAATGAAATGAAAGTTGTAACTCTGTGAGACCTATTCGCCTATCACAAAGAAGTTTCTCAGGAAGCTTCTTTCTAGTTTCAATCTGAGGATATTTCCTTTTTCACTTTTGGCTTCAATGTGCCCCCAAATAATTCTTCTCAGATACCACAAAACCAGTGATGCCGAACTGCTATATCAACAAAAAGGTTAAGCTCTATGAGATGAATACACACATCACAAAACTGTTTCTCGAAATGCTTCTCTCCAGTTTTTATTTGCAGTTAATTCCTTTTTCACTGTAGGCTTCTAGGAGCTCCCGAATATCTCTTTGCAGATTCCATAAGAACACTGCTGCCAAACTGTTCAAAGAAAACAAGGTTGGAACTATAATTACTTTTCCACCATCAGCCTCAATGCACTCCCAAATATCCCTTCTCAGACACCACAAAAACAGTGATGACAAGCTGCTCTCCCAACAGAAAGCTTTATCTCTATGAGATTAATGCACGCATCACAAAGGAGTTTTCAGAAACTTTCTCTACAGTTTCAACCTGAAGATGTTTCCTTTTTCAACATTGGCATCTATCCATTCTCGAATATCCCTTTCCATATTCCAAAATAAACAGTGTTACCAAACTGCTTAATGAAAAGAAAGATTTAGCTCTGTGAGATGAATTCACCCATCACAAAACAGTCTCTCAGAAAGTTTCTATCTAGTTTTTATCTGAAGGTATTTTCTTTTTCACCATAAGCTTCAATGCGCTCCAAAATATCAGATTGCAGATTCAAAGAAAACAATGTAAGGAAATTGCTCACTGAAAAGAACAGTTAATTCTGTGAGATGAATTCCCGCATCACAAAGCAGTTTCTCAGAAAGCTTCTTTCTGGTTTTAATCTGAGGATGCTTCCTTTTTCACCATAGGCCTCAAAGTGCTACCAAATATCCATTTACATGTTCCACGAAAACAGTGATAGCAAAATGCTAATTGAAAAGAAAGGCACAACTCAGTGAGATGAATTCACACATCACAGAGAAGTTTCTCAGAAAGCATCTGTCTAGTTTTTATCTGAGGATATTTCCTTTGTCTCCATAGACTTCAATGTGATGCAAAATATCCCTTCTCAGATACCCCAAAAACAGTGATACCAAAAACTGCTCCATGAAAATAATCCTTTAACTCTGTGAGATGAATTCACACATCACAAAGTATTTCCTCAGAAACCTTCTTTCTAATTTTTATATGAGGGTATTTCCTTTGTCACCCTAAGCTTTAATGCACTTCGATATGTCTCATTGCTGATTCCATGAAAACAGTGTTATCAAACTGCTCCAGAAAAGAAAGATGTAACTCTGTGATATAAATTCACACATCACAGAGCCGTCTATTAGAAAGCATCTTTTTGGATTTTATCTGAGGATATTTCCTTTTTCACCATAGGCTTCAATGCGCTCCCAAATATCCCTTTGCAGATTCCACGAAACCAGTATTAGCAAACTGCTTCATGGAAAGAAAGCTGTAACTCTGTGAGATGAATTCACACATCACAAAGAAATGTCTCAGAAAGCCTCTTTTTGGTTTTTTACTGAGGATATTTTCTTTGTCACTATAGGCTTCAATACAATCCAAAATATCCCTTCTCAGATTCCCCAAAAACAGTGCTACCAAACTGCTCCATAAAAAGATACGTGTAACTCGGTGAGATGTATTCAAACATCACAAAGCAGTTTCTCAGAAAGCTTCCTTTTAGTTTTTGTCTGAAGATACTTCCTTTGTCATCATTAGCTTTAATACACTCTGAAATATGCCATTGCAGATTCCACGAAAACAGTGTTAGCCAACTACTTGATGAAACGAATAGTGTAATGCTGTGAGATGAATTCACACATGACAAAGCAGTTTCTCAAAAAGCGTCTTTCTAGTTTTTATCTCAGGATATTTCCTTTTTCACCATAGGCCTCAATGTGCTCCCAAATATCCCTTTGCAGATTCCATGAAAGCAGTGTTAACAAACTGCTCCATGAAAAGAATTCAACTCTGTGAGTTAAATCCACACATCATGAAGAAGTTCCTCAGAAAGCTTCTGTCTAGTTTTTATCTGAGGATATTTCCTTTGTCAATATAGGCTTCAATGTAATCCAAATTATTCCTTCTCAGATTCCCTCAAAACAGTGCTACCAAACTCATCCAAGAAAAGAAAGTTGTAACTCTGTGAGATGAATTCACAAATCACAAAGTAGTTTCTCAGGAAGCTTCTTTCTACTTTTTGTCTGAGGATGCTTCCTGTATCACAGTAAGCCTCAGTGCACTTCAAAATATCCCATTGTAGATTCTAAGAAAACAGTGTGAGCACACTGCTCACTGAAAAGAACAGTGTAACTCTCTGAGATGAATTCATGTATCACAAAACAGTTTCTGAGAAAGATTCTTTTTGGTTTTAATCTGAGGATATTTCCTTCGTCAGCATAGACTTCAATGCTCTCCAAAATATCCTGTTGCAGATTCCACGAAAACAGTGCAAACAAAGTGCTCAACGAAAAGAACATTGAAAATCTGTGAGGTGAATTCACACATCACAAAGAAGTTCCTCAGAAAGCCCTTTCTAGTTTTTTTTTTTTCTGATGATATTTACTTTTTCATTATAGACCTCAAAGTGCCCCCAAATATCCCTTTGCATATTCCATGAAAACAGTGTTAGCTAACTGCTTCTTGAAAAGAAAGGTGTTACTTTCTGAGATAAAGTCTCACATCACAAAGAACTTTCTGAGAAAGTTTCTTTCTAGTTTTTATATGAGGGTATTACCTTTGTCACCATAGGCTTCAATGCTATTCATAAAATCCTTTCTCAGATTCCCCAAAAGTAGTGCTACCAAATGATCCATGAAAAGAGTCATGTAATTGTGTGAGATGAATTCACACATCACACAGTGGTTTCTCAGAATGCTTCGTTCTCATTTTATCTGAAGATATTTCCTTTTTCACTGTAGTCCTCAATGTACTCCCAAATATTCCTTTCTAGATTCCATGGAAACAGTGTTAGAAAACTGCTACATGAAAAGAAAGGTTTAACTTTGTGAGATTAATTCATATATCACAAGTAACTTTCTCAAAATGCCTCTTTTAGGATTTCATCTGAGGTTATTTCCTTTGTCACCATAGACTTCAATGAAATTCAAAATATCCCTTCTCAGATTCCCCAAAAAGAGGGCTACCAAACTGCTCCATGAAAACAAAGGTGTAACTCTGTGATATGCATTCTAACATCATAAAGTTGTTTCTCAGAAATCTTCCTTCTAGTTATAAAATGAAGATATTTCCCTTTTCACTATTTTCTTCAAAGTGTTTGCAAATATCCCATTGCAGATTAAATAAAAAAAGTGGTAGCAAACTGATCAATGAAAACAACAGTGTAACTCTGTGAGGTGAATTCACACGTCACAAGGGACTTTCTCAGAAAGCTCCTTTTTGGTTTTTATCTGAGGATATTTCCTTTGTCACCACGGACTTCAATGTGTTCCCAAATATAATATGTCAGATTCTACAAAAACAGTGTCATCAAACTGCCCAATGAAAATAGCAGTGTAACTTTGTGATATGAATTCACACATCACAAAGCAGTTTCTCAGAAAACTACTTTCTCGTTTTTATATGAGGATATTTCCCTTTTCACTATATGCCTCAATGGGCTCCCAAATATCCCTTTGCAGATTCCACAAAAACAGTGTTAGCAATCTGTTCCATGCAAAGAAAGGTGTAACTTTTTGAGATGAATTCACAACTCACAAAGAACTTTTTCAGAAAGCTTCTTCGAGTTTTTATCTGAGGATATTTCCTTTGTCAGAATGGCTTCAATGCACTCCGAAATATCCCTTCAGATTACAAAAAACAGTGCTACCATACTGATCCATGAAAAGTATGTATCACTGAGGGATGAATTAGCATATTACAAAGCAGTTTCTCAGAAAGTCTCTAATTTTTTAAGCTTTCATGTGCTCTGAAATATCCCAATGCAAATTCCAAGAAAACCGTGTTAGCAAACTGCTCAATAAAAACAACAGTGTAACCCTGTGTGACGAATTAACACATCACAAAGCAGTTTGTCAGAAAGCTTCTTTTTGTTTTTTGTCTGAGAATATTTCGTTTGTCACCATGGACTTCAATGTGCTCCCAAATATCCTACTGCAGATTCTACGAAAACAGTGTTAGCAAACTGCTCCAAGAAAATAATTGTGTAACTATATGAGATGAACTCTATAAGACAAAGCAGTTTCTCAGAAGGTTTCTTTCTAGTTTTTATCTGAGGATATTTCCTTTGTTACCACAGTCTTCCATGCAATTCAAAATATTCCTTCTCAGATTCAGCAAAAACAGTCCTACCAACCTGCTCCTGGAAAACAGTGGTGAAACTCTGTGAGATGAATTCACACATCACAAAACAATTTCTCAGAAAGCTTTTTTCAAGTTTTTATCTGAGGATAATTCTTTCTTCACCATGGGCCTCAACTCACCCCAAAATATCCGTTTGTAGATTTCATGAAAACAGTGTAAGCAAATGCTCCATGAAAAGAAAATTGTTACTCTGTGAGATGAACACACTCATCACAAAGAAATTTCTCAGAAAGCTTCTTTCTAATTTTTATCTGAGAATATTTCCTTTGTCACCATATGCTTCAATGCAATCCAAAATATCCCTTCTCAGATAACCCAAAAACAGTGCTACCACACTGCTACATGAAAAGAATGCTGTAACTCTGTGAGATGAATTCAAACATCCCAAAGCTGTTTCTCAAAAAGATTCTTTATAAATTTTATCAGAGGATGTTTCTTTTTTCACCATACTCCTCGAAGCCCTACAGAATATCCCATTGCAAATTCCACGAAAAAAGTGTTAGCAAACTTCTCAATGAAAAGAACAGTGTAGCTCTTTGAGATGAATTCACACACAACAAAGCAGTTTCTTAGAAAGCTTCTTTGTAGTTTTCATCTGAAGATATTTAGTTTTTCACCATAGGCCTCAAAGGGCTCAGAAATATTATTTTGCACATTCCATGAAAACAGTGTTAGCAAACTGCTCCATGAACAGCAAGGTGTAACTCTTTGATATGAATTCACACATCACAAAGAACTTTCTCAGAAAACTTCTTTCAAATTTTTATCTGAGGATGTTTCCTTTGAAATCATGGGCTTCAATGTGATGTAAAACATCACTTTGGAGGTTCCCCAAAAGCAGTGCTACCAAACTGTTCTATGAAAAGAATCGTGTGTCTCTGTGAGATGAAATCAGTAATCACAAAGCAGGTTTTCAGAAGCTTCTTTCTAGTTTTTTTCTGAGAATATTTTCTTTGTTACCATAGCCTTCAATGCGATCCCAAATATCCTATTGGTGATTCCACGAAAACAGTGTTAGGAAACTGCTCCAAAGAAAAGTATCGTGTAACTCTGTGAGTTGAATTCACATATCGCAACGCAGTTTCTGAAAAAGATTCTAGTTTTTAACTGATGATATCAAATTGTCAGCATAGGCTTCAATGCAATTCAAAATGTGCCTTCTCAGATTCCCCCAAAACAGTGCTACCAAACTCCTCCATGAAAAGTGTGGTGTAACTCTTTGAGATGAATTCACACACACAAAGCTGTTTCTCGGAAAGCTTCTTTCTAGTTTTGTATGAGGATATTCCTTTGATACCGTAAGCAAGAATGCGCTCTGAAATATCCCAATGCAGATTCCAAGAAGACAGTGTTAGCAAACTGCTCAATGAACAGAACTATATAACATTGTGAGATGAATTCAAACATGGCAAAGCAGTTTCTCAGAAATTTTCTTTCTAGTTTTTATCTGAGGATATTTTCTTTCTCACCATAGTCTTCAATGCACTCCCAAATATCCCATTGCAGATTCCACAAAAACAGTGTTAGCAAACTGCTCCATGAAAAGAAAGGTGTAACTCTGTGATATGAATTCACATATAACAAAGATCTTTCTCAGAAAGCTTCTTTCCAGTATTTATCTGAGGATATATTCTTTGTCACCTTAGGCTTCAAAGCATTTCAAAATATATCCCTTCTCAGATTCACCAAAAAGAGTGCTACCAAACTGATCCATGAAAAGAATTGTGTAACTCTGCGAGATGAATTCACACATAACAACACAGTTTCTCAGAAAGCTTCTTACTAGTTTTTATCTGAGCATATTTCCTTTTTCACCATAGGCCTCAATGGCTCCCAAATATCCCTTTGCAGATTCCACGAAAACAGTCTTAGCAAACTGTTCCATGAAAAGGAAGGTGTAACACCATGAGATGAATTCACACATCACAAAGAAATTTCTCAGAAAGCTTCTTTCTAGTTTTTATCTGAGGCTATTTCCTTTGTCACCATAGGCTTCAATGTGATCCAAAATATGCCTTCCATAAAAACAATGCTACCAAACTGTTCCATGGAAGGAATAGTCTAACTCTGTGAGATGGATTCACAAATCACAAAGCAATTTCTCAGAAAGTTTCTTTCTACTTTTTTCTGAGGATATTTTCATTGTTTACATGAGCTTCAATGCACTCCAATATATCCCATTGCAGATTCCAAGAAAAAAGTGTTACTAAACTGCTCAAAGAAAAGAACAGTGAAACTCTTTGAGATGAATTCACACATCAAAAAGAACTTTCTCGGAAAGCTTCATTGTAGTTTTTATATGAGCATATTTCCTTTGTCACCGTAGATGTCAATGCAATCCAAAATATCCCTCCTCAGAATCTCCAAAAACAGTGCTACCAAACTACTAAATGAAAAGAATCATGTAATTCTGTGAGATGAATTAGCTCACCACAAAGAGGTTTCTCAGAAACATTCCTTCTAGTTTTTGTCTATTTCCTTGGTCACTCTATGCTTCAATACACTCTGAAATATCCCACTGCAGAATCCAAGAAAGCACTGATAGCAAACTGCTCAATGAAAAGAACAGTGTCAGTCTGTGAGATGAATTCACACATCACAAAGCAGTTTCTCAGAAAGCTTCTTTCTAGTTTTTAACTGAGGATATTTCCTTTTTCACTACAGGCCTCAATGCGATCCCAAATATCCCATTGCAGATTCCCTGAAAACAGTGTTATCAAACTCCTCCATGAAATGAAAGGTGTAACTCTGTGAGATGAATTCACACATCACAAAGAACTTTCTCAGAAAGCTTCTTTCTTGTTTTTATCTGAGGATATTTCCTTTGTCACTGTAGACTTCAATGCAATCCAAAATATCTCTTCTTAGATTTCCAAAAAGCAGTGCTATCAAACTGCTCCATGAAAAGAATAGTGTAACTCTGTGAGATGAATTAACACATCACAAAGCAGTTTCTCAGAAAGCTTCTTTCTAGTTTTTATATGAGGTTTTTTCCTTTTCCACCATGGGCTTCAATGCACTCCCAAATATCCCTTCTCAGACACCACAAAAACAGTGATGCCAAAGATATCCCTCAACGGAAACATTTAGCTCTATAAGACGAATGCACACATCACAAAGGAGTTTCTCTGAAAGCTTCTCTATGGTTGTTACCTGAAGAATTTTCTTTTGTCACCTCAGGTCGCTATAAAGTCCCAAATATCCTTCTGCAGATTCCTCAAAAACAGTGCTAACAAACAACTCCCCCTGAAAAGAATGATGTAACTCTGTGAGGTTAATTGACCCATCACAAAGCAGTTTCTCAGGATGCTTCTTTCTAATGTTTATATGAGGTTATATCCTTTTCCACCATAGGTTTCAATGCACTCAAAGTATCCCTTCTCAGACATCACAAAAACAGTGATGACAAAACACTCCCTCAACAGAAACATTTGGCTCTCTGAGATGAAT
The DNA here is from genome assembly GCF_043159975.1 of Macaca nemestrina. Taxonomy (NCBI): domain Eukaryota; kingdom Metazoa; phylum Chordata; class Mammalia; order Primates; family Cercopithecidae; genus Macaca; species Macaca nemestrina. Next base: position 35,720,705 of record NC_092144.1, read on the forward strand.
TCACACAACGCAAAGAGATTCTCTGAAAGGTTCTCTCCAGTTGTTACCTGAAGAATTTTCTTTTTTCACCTTAGGATTCTATGCCTCCAAAATATCCTCCGCAGATTCCTCAAAAACAGTGCTAACAAACTGCACAATGAAAATAAAGGCTTAACTCTGTGAGATAAATTCACCCATCACAAATTAGTTTCTCAGAAAGTTTCTTTCTAGTTTTTATCTGAGGATATTTCCTTTTCCACCATAGGCTTCAGTGTGCTCCCAAATATCCCTTCTCAGACACCACAAAGACAATGACGCCAAAGTGATACCTCAACAGAAATGTTTAGCTCTATGTGATGAATGCACACATCACAAATGATTTTCCCATTAAACTTCTTTCCAGTTTTTACCTGAAGAATTTTCTTTTGTCACCCTAAGCTTCAATGTGCTCTAAAATATCATATTGCAGATTCCACAAAATCATTGTTAGCACACTGCTCAATGAAAAGAACGTTGTAACTCTGGGAGATTAATTTACACATCAGAAAACAGTTTCTCAGAAGACTTCTTTCTAGCTTTTATCTGAGGATATTTCCTTTTTCACTATAGGACTCAATGTGCTCCCAAATATCCCTTTGCAGATTCTACAAAAACAGTGTTTGCAAATTGCTCCATGAAAATAAAGGTGTAACTATTTGAGAAGAATTCACACATCACAAAGTACTTTCTCAGAAAGTTTTTTTCTAATTTTTATCTGAGGATATTTCCTTTGTCACCATAGGCTTCAATGCAATCCAAAATATCCCTTCTCAGATTCCCCAAAAACAGGGCTACAAAACTGCTCCATGATAAGAATCACATAACTCTGCGAGATGAATTAACACATCACAATGCAGTTTCTCAGAAAGCTTCTTTCTAGTTTAAATCTGAGGATATTTTCTTTTCTAACATAGGCTTCAATTCACCCCAAAATATCCCTTCTCAGACATCACAAAAACAGTGGTGCCAAACTGTTCCCTCAGCAGATGTTTAGCTCTATGAGATGAATGCACATATCACAGAGGAGTTTCTCAGAAAGCTTCTCTCCAGTTCTTATCTGAAGAATTTTATTTGTTCACCTTAGACCTCTATGAGCTCCTAAATATCCCTCTGCATATACCACAATAACAGTGCTAATAAACTGCTACATGAAAAGAATGATGTAATACATGAAAAGAATGATGTAACTCTGTGAGATAAAGTGAGCAATCACAAAGCAATTTCTCAGGAGGCTTCTTTCTAATCTTTATTGGAGGATATTTCCTTTTCCACCATAAGCTTCAATGCACTCCCAAATATCCCTTCTCAGACACCATAAAAACAGTGTTGCCAAAGTGTTCTTCAAGAGAAACGTTTATCTCTATGATATGAATGCACATATCACAAAAGAGTTTCTCAGAAAGTTTCTCTCTAGTTTTTACCTGAAGAATTTTCGTTTTTCACCTTAGGCCTCTATGTGCTCCCAAATATCCCTCTGCAGATTCCCCTAAAACAGTGCTAACAAACTGCCCTATGAAAAGAATGGGGTAACTCTGTGAGATAAATTCACCCATCACAAAGTAGTTTCTTAGAAAGCTTCTTTCTATTTTAAATCTGAGGATTTTACTGTTTCCACCATAGGCTTCAATGTGCTCCTAAATATGTCCTCTCAGATACCACAAAAACAGAGATGCTGAACTTTTCAATCAACAAAAAGGTTAAAATACATGAGATGAATAGACCCATCAAAAAAAGTTTCTTGCAAAGCTTCTCTACAGTTTTTATCTAAAGTTATTTCCTTTTTCACTGCAGGCCTCAAGGAGCATCTGAATACCCCTTTGCAGATTCATTAAAAACAGTGTTACCATATTACTCAAAGAAAACAGAGGTGTAACTCTGTGTGATTAATTCAACCGTCACGAAGAAATTTCTCAGAAAGCTTCTTTCAATTTTTATGTGAGGATATTTCCTTTTCCACCATCAGCTTCCATGCACTCCCAAATATCCCTTCTTAGACCCCACAAAAACATTGCTATCAAAATGATCCATGAAAAGAATCGTGTAACTATGTGAGACGAATTAACACATCACAAAGTGATTTCTCACAAAGCTTCTTTCTAAGTTTTATCTGACGATATATTCTTTGTCACCATAGACTTCAATGCACTCCCAAACATCCTACCACAGATTCCACAAAAACAGTGTTATCAAATTGATAAAAGAAAAGAATGGTGTAACTCTGTGAAATGAATTCACACAACACAAAGTAATATCTCAGAAAGCTTCTTTCTAGTTTTTATCTGAGGATATTTCCCTTGTTACCACAGGCTTCAATGCAATTCAAAATACCCCACCTCAGATTCCCCAAAAACAGTGCTACCAAAATGCTCCATGAAAACAATGGTGTAGCTCTGTGAGGTGAATTCACAAATCACAAAGCACTTTCTCAGAAATCTTCTTTCTAGTTTTTGTCTGAGGATATTTCTGTTGTCAGCATAGGCCTCAATGTGATCCAAAATATCCCTTCCCAGATTTCCCAAAAACAGTGCTACCAAATTGCTCCATGAAAAAAATTGTGTAACTTTGTGAGATGAATTCACCATCACAAAGCAGTTTCTCAGAAAGTGTCCTTCTAGTTATTGTCTGAGGATATTTCATTTGTCAAAATAGGCCTCAATGCACTCATGAATATTCCTTTGCAGATTCCATGAAAATTGTGTTAACGAACTCCTCCATGAAGAGAACGATGCAAATTGGTGAGTTGAATTCATACATCTCAAAACAGTTTCACAGAAAGTTTGTTTTTAGTTTTTATGTGAGGATATTTCTTTTGTCACCGTAGGCTTCAATGCTCTCCCAAATATCCTATTGAAGATTCAATGAAAACAGTGTTATCAAGCTGCTCAATGAAAAGAACAGTGCAACTCTGTATGATGAATTCACACATTAAAAAGCTCTTTCTCATAAAGTTTCTTTCTAGTTTTTAATCTGAGGATATTTCCTTTTTCACTATAGACCCCAATACGCTCCCAGATATCCCTTTGCAGATTCCACAAAAACAGTGTTAGCAAACTCTTCCATGAAAAGAAAGGTGTAATTCTGTGAGATGAATTCACACATCCTAAAGAACTTTCTCAGAAAGCTGCCTTCCAGTTTTTATCTGAAGATATTTCCTTTGTCACCATAGGCTTCAATGTGATTAATAATATCCCTTCTCAGATTCCCCAAAAATAGTACTGCCAAATTCGTCCATGAAAAGAATCATTTAACCCAGTGAGATGACTTAGCAAATCACAAAGCTGTTTCTCAGAAGGCTTCTTTCTAGTTTTTATATGAGGATATTTCCTTTATCACCATAAGCTTCAAAGTGTTCCCAAATATCCCATTGTGGATTCCAAGAAAACAGGGTTAGCAAACTCTTCAATGAAAAGAACAGTGTAACTGTGTGAGATGAATTCACACAATACAAAGCAGTTTCTCAGAAAGCTTCTTTCTAGTTTTTATCTGAGGATATTTACTTTTCCACTGTAGGCCCCAATGCGCTCCCAAATATCCCTTTGCAGATTCCAGGAAAAAGGGTAAGCAAACTGTTCCATGAAAAGATAGGTGGAAATCTGTGAGATGAATTCACACATCTCAAAGAAGATTCTTGGAAACATTCTGTCTAGTTTTTATCTGAGGATATTTCCTTTGTCACTATAGGCTTCAATGCATTCCAAAATATCCTTTCTCAGATTCCCCAAAAACACTGTTACCAAACTAATCCATAAAAACAGTCTTGTAACTCTGACAGATGCATTAACACATCACAAAGTGGTTTCTCAGAGAGCTTCTTTCTAGTTTTTCTCAGAAAGTTTCTTTCTAGCTTGTGTCTGAGGATATTTCCTTTGTAACCTTTTTCTTCAATGCAGTCTGAAATATCCCATTGAAGATGGCAAGAAAACAGTGTCAGCAACCTGCTCAATGAAAAGAACGGTGTAACTCTGTGATATGAATGCACGCATCACAAAATAGTTTTTCAGAAAGCTTCTTTCTAGTTTTTATCTGAGGATATTTAGTTTTTCACCAAAGGCCTCAATGGGCTCCCATATATCCCTTTGCAGATTCCACGAAAACAGTGCAAGCAAACTGCTCCATGGTAAGAAAGGTGTAACTCTCTGAGATGAATTCACACCTCACAAATAACTTTATCAGAAAGCTTCTTTCTAGTTTTATCTCAGCATATTTCCTTTGTAACCTTAGGCTTCAAAGCGAACCAAAATATTTTTTCTCAGAATCCCCAACAACAGTGCTATGAAATGATCCATGAAAAGAGTCATGTAACTCTGTGAGATAAATCCATAAATCACAAAGCAATTTCTCAGAAAGCTTCTTTCTAGTTTTTGTCTGAGGATATTTCATTTTTTCACCATAGGCCTCAATGCACTCATGAATATCACTTTGCAGATTCCATGAAAGGAGTGTTATCAAACTGCTCCATGAAAAGAAAGGTGTAAATTTGTGAGCTGAATTCACACATCACAAAGTAGTTTCTCAGAAAACTTCCTTTTGGTTTTTGTCTGAGGATATATCCTTTGTCACCATATGCTTCAATGTGCTCCCAAATATCCTATTGCAGTTTCCCCATAAGCAGTGCTACCGTTCTGTTCCATGAAAAGCATGGTGTAACTCTGTGAAATGAATTCACACATCACAAAGCTTTTTCTCAGAAAGCTTGCCAGTTTTTATCTGAGGATATTTCCTTTTTCACCATATTCCTCCATTCACTCCTGAATATCCCTTGCAGATTCCACAAAAAAAGTGTTGGCAAACTTCTCAATGAAACAATGGTGTATCATCTCGATAGGGGGCATGTCCAAGATGGCCATATAGGAACAGCTCCAGCCTCCATCTCCTAGCGTGAGCAACAC